>NW_025533478.1:1111191-1481588 GCF_020615455.1 Coregonus clupeaformis
GATGGAGAGAGGCGGGATGGAGGGAGGAGAGTGGGAGAGAGAGCCAGGGTAGAGGAAGTGACTGTGGAGAAGATGAGTGTATCTGTCATCCTGATACCTCTTTCACAAAAAATCAGAGAGACAGAGAAATGGAGTGAGAGGGAGAGAGTGAATCAGGAAGAGAAACCGAGAAAGGAGAGAGTAAAGCAGAGGTGGTTTCAGACCCCAGAGCAGCAGAGATATTGACCTGGGTCTCACAGGCTAAACCTAATTAAGTAAACGTCTTTGATTTCTATTCCTCTGACCGACCGGAGGAGACCAGTTGCCTTTCTCTCTGAGCCTGCCATCAGGGCACAGGGAGCATTATTTTCCTCTTAACACACATTGACTCCTAACACCCTGGCAGAACCAGCCTTGGCCTTTGAGGATGATCATACTGAGTAAGATTTAGTTACTGGATAAAATTTTTTAAGTGAGACATGATGAACTGTACAGCCATCCACCAGTACAGAACCTTTGCGGCAATGCCAAAGAAGCAATGCTTACACCACACACACGTACACACGAGACACTACCATGCCAATGCATTGGGGAATGAGTTTTAATGATCTTTGAGCTACAGACCAGCATGAGCTGCAGGGCGTGAGTGATGAAATTAAATGCATCTGTTTAATCACTGGAAGTAATAATCGTTTGAGGGACAGAGTTATAATCCTTCTCTTTCGGAAATTGCAAATACATTTTTTGGACTTGTCGCTAAAATGGGGTCTCGGTTATATTGATATACTGTACATGATGCAGAAATTTGTTTTTTATGATAAGTAGACTTGCCTCAGAAAAAAGGCATTTGAGCACATTATTTTATTAACAGTAAGGTGCCATACCACAAGACATAGAAAGTTAAGTCTGATGAGGTGTTCTCAATATCATATGTCAAGATTGCAATGAACAAGCTATGAATCATTGTCATTGACGTTGGGAAAACATGTTTAATTAAATGCAGAGCCTGGCACATGATAAATGACATTGACTGGCAGAGGGGCCATCAAGGTGGTAGAGTACGATAGCCCTTAAGGAAAACCCACATCGGAAAACCCACATGAATTTCACATATGAACAAATATGCTTCTGTGATCTTATGTGAAGTTAATGTGATAACATGTTGCAAAATATACAAATGTAGGATCTAAATTTGATAACTCTCTTGTTGATGATAATTTTCCTGCACGGCAGGAAATGCATACTTGTTGTGTATTCAAGGTTTAAAAGGCTTCTAAAGTTAGTAATTTCCACTTAAAAATTGCAGACTTGATTTTCCCTAACGTAAAATGTGTCAAAATCCACATTTCCTGTTACTCTAGGATTATTTTCCTACTGTAGCAAACTGGCTCAAATTAAGATCCTACATCTGTAAAGCAACGTGATAGTGATGAGTGTGATTAGAAAGAGTCAGGTGCAGGAGGGTAAATCACCAAATACAGAGTTTATTCCGTCGTACACAGTTGCGCTGGATAGCGACAACAAAATACAGGCACAGGGGAACAATCTACCCCGGCAATACAAGGTAAGAGTAGCTCCACCAAGCTACACTCAACTCACATAAAACAATCACCCACAAGGACAAGGGGGCAGAGGGATAACTTATGCACAGACTAATGAGGGGGTATGAACCAGGTGTGTGTAATTGACAAGACAAGACAAATGGAATGATGATATATGGAGCGGCAGTGTCTAGTAAGCCGGTGACGACGAACGCCGAAGCCTGCCCGAACAAGGAGGGAGGCAGCCTCAGCGGAAGTCGTGACAGTGATAACATGAAACTACACGTGAATTCCTGAGAATAATACTGTTGAGATACAATATATATTTTCAGAGAATGAATGACTTGATGAAAAATAAAGTAAGAATATGCAGGGAAGTTTGTCTTGAAACATTTTGATACTCTAGTATACACTAACAACCATTCCTGGACCTGACTCCAAAAGCAAGCCATCAATGGACAGTACCAGAAAATATTTACATTTTAGTCATTTAGCAGACGCTCTTATCCAGAGCGACTTACAGTTAGTGAATACACATATATATTTTTTCATACTGGTCCCCTGTGGGAATTGAACCCACAACCATGCTCTATCAACTGAGCTACATCCCTGCCGACCATTCCCTCCCCTACCCTGGACAACGCTAGGCCAATTGTGCGCTGCCCATGAGTCTCCCGGTCGCGGCCGGCTGCGACAGAGCCTGGATTCGAACCAGGATCACTAGTGGCACAGCTAGCACTGCGATGCAGTGCCTTAGACCACTGCGCCACTCAGGAGAGCAAATATGCTCTATATAGTTTGTTTCCTCGTTGCAGAGTACGCACAAGGCTGACTGTTCAATTCCCCATATTTTGAGCATTCTTTTTGTAGCAAGTATTTTATAACAGCTTACATTGAAATAAATAGATTGACGTGTCAATTGTTGTTTTACATATCAGTTCATAGACCCGATGCCAAGGCATTGGGATATCAAAGACCTGTTCCCAATGTTATACGTTATTGCTGTCAAACCTTTTGCCTTTAAGTGAAACTGATGAATTCTTTAATTTATACTAATCATTCTAACACATATATGATTTTTAAAAGTATAATTATGTATTGAGCATACACCTCCATACACTGTTTGTTGCTTGCATGACAATTTTTCAGTTCTTGTTTACAGCGTCCTTCATACATATTCGACCCTACTTGTACATTTTTTCCAATATACAGTGGGGAAAAAAAGTATTTAGTCAGCCACCAATTGTGCAAGTTCTCCCACTTAAAAAGATGAGAGAGGCCTGAAATTTTCATCATAGGTACACGTAAACTATGACAGACAAATTGAGGAGAAAAAAATCCAGAAAATCACATTGTAGGATTTTTAATGAATTTATTTGCAAATTATGGTGGAAAATAAGTATTTGGTCACCTACAAACAAGCAAGATTTCTGGCTCTCACAGACCTGTAACTTCTTCTTTAAGAGGCTCCTCTGTCCTCCACTCCTTACCTGTATTAATGGCACCTGTTTGAACTTGTTATCAGTGTAAAAGACACCTGTCCACAACCTCAAACAGTCACACTCCAAACTCCACTATGGCCAAGACCAAAGAGCTGTCAAAGGACACCAGAAACAAAATTGTAGACCTGCACCAGGCTGGGAAGACTGAATCTGCAATAGGTAAGCAGCTTGGTTTGAAGAAATCAACTGTGGGAGCAATTATTAGGAAATGGAAGACATACAAGACCACTGATAATCTCCCTCGATCTGGGGCTCCACGCAAGATCTCACCCTGTGGGGTCAAAATGATCACAAGAACGGTGAGCAAAAATCCCAGAACCACACGGGGGGACCTAGTGAATGACCTGCAGAGAACTGGGACCAAAGTAACAAAGCCAACCATCAGTAACACACTACGCCACCAGGGACTCAAATCCTGCAGTGCCAGACATGTCCCCCTGCTTAAGCCAGTACATGTCCAGGCCCGTCTGAAGTTTGCTAGAGTGCATTTGGATGATCCAGAAGAGGATTGGGAGAATGTCATATGGTCAGATGAAAACAAAATATAACTTTTTGGTAAAAACTCAACTCGTCATGTTTGGAGGACAAAGAATGCTGAGTTGCATCCAAAGAACACCATACCTACTGTGAAGCATGGGGGTGGAAACATCATGCTTTGGGGCTGTTTTTCTGCAAAGGGACCAGGACGACTGATCTGTGTAAAGGAAAAAATGAATGGGGCCATGTATCGTGAGATTTTGAGTGAAAACCTCCTTCCATCAGCAAGGGCATTGAAGATGAAACGTGGCTGGGTCTTTCAGCATGACAATGATCCCAAACACACCACCCGGGCAACGAAGGAGTGGCTTCGTAAGAAGCATTTCAAGGTCCTGGAGTGGCCTAGCCAGTCTCCAGATCTCAACCCCATAGAAAATCTTTGGAGGGAGTTGAAAGTCCGTGTTGCCCAGTGACAGCCCCAAAACATCACTGCTCTAGAGGAGATCTGCATGGAGGAATGGGCCAAAATACCAGCAACAGTGTGTGAAAACCTTGTGAAGACTTACAGAAAACGTTTGACCTGTGTCATTGCCAACAAAGGGTATATAACAAAGTATTGAGAAACTTTTGTTATTGACCAAATACTTATTTTCCACCATAATTTGCAAATAAATTCATTAAAGATCCTACAATGTGATTTTCTGGAATTTTTTTTCTAATTTTGTCTGTCATAGTTGACGTGTACCTATGATGAAAATTACAGGCCTCTCTCATCTTTTTAAGTGGGAGAACTTGCACAATTGGTGGCTGACTAAATACCTTTTTTCCCCACTGTATAACAAAGTATTGAGAAACTTTTGTTATTGACCAAATACTTATTTTCCACCATAATTTGCAAATAAATTCATAAAAAATCCTACAATGTGATTTTCTGGATTTTGTTTTCTCATTTTGTTGCAGAAATGTTTTGGTACCCTTCCCCAGATCTGTGCCTCGATACAATCCTGTCTGGGAGCTCTACGGACAATTCCTTCGACCTCATGGCTTGGTTTTTGCTCTGACATGCACTGTCAACTGTGGGACTTTGTATAGACAGGTGTGTGCCTTTCCAAATCATGTCCAATCAATTGTATTTACCACAGGTGGACTGCAATCAAGTTGTAGAAACATATCAGGGATGATCAATGGAAACTGGATGAACCTGAGCTCAATTTCGAGTCTTATAGCAAAGGGTCTGAATACTTATGTAAATAAAGTATTTTTTACCATTAAATTATACATTTCAAAAATTTCTAAAAACCTGTTTTTTCATTGTCATTATGGGGTATTGTGTGTAGATTGATGAGGAAAAATGTTTAATTAATCAATTTTAGAATAAGGCTGTAACGTAACAAAATGTGGAAAAAGTCAAGGGGTACGTTCTGAATGCACTGTAAATATGCTTGTTTAACTTTATCTGGTTTGCCATTCCAAATAAAGTGAAATATTTTTTCTCGCATGATTAAAAATGATTCACCTGGAGTTGGTAGAGCCATTAATAAATATGTAAACTGCGACCTTGAAGGACCTCACTAAATAATTAATCAAGGTAATTTTCCCATAAATTGGTGTTTCCCTCACCTTGGTTTCAATATTCTATCTATTTTGCTACGTTTTCTATCAAAGTTCATAGTTGCAAGATCGCTCAACTTTCCGGAATATCTACACCAAGCACATCAACTTCACCATCCGCCCATTTAATCGGGAAACCACATGGCAATTCAAAGTTTGTATCTTTTAGAGACCCCAATCCGTAATATAGTGCACTTATCATTGTTTGGTTTTAGTCCAGAGAAACTGGAGAAATTATTCAGGCCCTCAATGAGGCCATTCAAGGTTGAAATTGAGGACTCAAGAGAAAACTTGAATCATCGGTGTACATTGATACTTTTGTCTCTAATCCATACATTTTTTGTGCGCCTTAATGTTATCATTAGTTCTGAATTTTAAAGCTAACAGTTCAATGGCCATAATAAATAGGTATTGTGACAGAGAGAAACCTTGTTAACCATTTTATGAGAAATTGAAAAATCCAGGCACAATAGATTCTAGACGTACTGCATCAAAGGCTTTCTCAAAATCTGCTATAAAAATTATACCTGGGTTTCCCTTCATTCTCACAGTTTTCCATTATTTGTCGTAGTTGTCTGATGTTGCATCCAGTATACCTTCCTTTTAAGAATCCTGTCTGATCGTGATGAATAATGTCTGGTAGGACCTTTCTCTATTCTATGGGTGGGTTGCACTAACATGGATGAACTCTTCAACTGGGTTAAATCAAGGTTTATCTATTCATCTTGTTGCACCAAATGTTAAACCTAGGTTTTAAATTAATCCTAGTTAAATTAAAACCTTCCTCTAATCTAAGTTTGGTTTTCACTTTAAACCTAGATTAATTTTAAGCATCTTGCTCAATAAAAATAAAAAAACTGCCACTTGAGGTGGTTTAACTGATAAAATGGCAGCATATCTACTGTGGAGAGACCAAAATGACAGAGTATCTCAGAGAATAGTTAGAGACAGGTTAAATCTTGTTGAATTTTATGATAATGATGAGTTTTCAAGGCGATGCCGCTTCTCTAAGGACTGGAAAGGAAGGTTGGACCAACCATTAAGCATGGGATTGATAGGAACGCGGCTGTACCCCCACTACTTTAGCTCCTGGTGGCCCTACGGTTCTACGCAACTGGATGTTTTCAGATGGTGGATGGGGACCTTTTTGGACTCCACAAGTCAACCATCTGCAGGATTGTAGTCAGTGTCCAGTGCTATTGCCAGTCTGAAGAATCATCATACAAGGTTCAGTCCTACAGAGCAAACAGCAGCTGGATTTTACAGGAGAGCTAGATTCCCAGGTGTACTAGGGGCAATAGCACACATTCCTATTCCTAACCCTGGGGGCGAGAATGGAGAACTATTCCGTAATCAGAAAGGTTACTGCTCCATCAACGTGCAGGCTGTCTGTGATGACAAAGGTCAGCTCACTAACGTCGTAGCTACATGGCCACGATCCACCCCATGACAGCAGAATCTTTGACAATAGTCATCTGTGTGAAATGCTGGAAAGGGGAGCATATGAAGGCCACCTACTAGGTGACAATGGATATGCCTGTCGTGGGTACCTTCGCACTCCCCTTTTAAACCCCCAGACATCCGAAGAGAGAGAATACAACCTCTCTCATATCCTGGCAAGATGTCTCATAGAGAGAGTTTTTGGAGAGTGGAAAAAAGATTCCCGTGCCTACAGGAGGGGCTCCGCACGAAGATGGACACTACACTGACAACCATTATTGCAGTGGCAGTTCTGCATAACTTTGTCAGGAGACTAAGGAAGACTTACCTGAGGAGAATGAAGAAGATGGCCAGGTGCAACATGCTGCCAATGCAAATGGGAATGCTGTGAGGAGAACCTTGATTGAGAACCATGTCTCAGCCTAAGGTGTGTATAATGTAACATTGGTAACATGTAAACAATAATATATTTTGATAGCCTAATTAGGAATTGTACGTGTCTATCTGTATTAATGACTTTGTTATTCTCAATACCATAGAGGGTGGAACTGGAAGCACCAGAACACAAGAGTGGGACAAGACTGGAGGAAAACAAATTGCTTGGGAAAGGACTGTTTTAATAAATTATTGTTTTAATGAATAATTGTTTAAATAAATAAAAAAGATCAGCATTATTTACACAGTGGGCATTTGTTTCCCTGAAGGAGTTTCTGTTTCTGAATTTGCAGTAGCTCTTTTTGTAAATTCAGGACCTCAATCTGCAGTAGAGGTTTCTCTCTCTCCAGCTCCAAAACATCAATATGACCTTGGTTCATGTCAGTTCTGGGGCATTTGCTTGGCCTGTCTGGTGTTTTTGCTGCTGGTGCAAGATCCAGGCACTGCTGTTTCTCCACGGCACAGGGTGTCAGCTCAACTAAAGGAAAGGAAAGGAAATTAACTCATTATTAGTAGGCTATGTGCCCATATTGTACAACAATTGAATTGGAGCTGATGATATGCCCAGCCTTGGTGCAAATAATGATGTTATGTAACATGCTGTAACGGGACTGATAACGGTAACACATTGTAGTGAAGTAGCATTAACGTTAGTTTTAAAGTGCATTATAGTCATTGATACTTACCAGTTATTTATGCTTACTAAATATTGGTGGGTGGAGTTGTCCGTCGTCATCATAGGGGTTAAGGAGAGGGACAAACTGCTGGGGAATCATCTCACATATCTTCTGGGAGAGAGGATCAATTCCCTTGGACGGAGGCCCCCCTCCGGACTGAAATAGCCCCCCTCCTCTCCTCTGCCGCATCCTTTTTGGCTTTCGCTTTTAAAAAATTCCAGCACGCCTTCATCCGATTTGGGTCCCTCTTCTCTTTAATCCGGATCGATCCATTAAATCTGTCGCATAAAATGGCTCAGGTGTCTTACTTCTTTTTGACAGTCGTGTTGTCTGTCTTTTTATCCTCCAGTACGTTACTAAATTCCGGCTCCATTATCATTAGCTCCAACAAGAGGTTTTTTCATAAGCGGAGAAATTTGAACTTCTTTGACATGCCATGATCAGGTGGCTAGCGGACAAATAATAAATGGCTAAATAATGTTAAGTAATGACAATAATAAGTTATATTTTATGCTAGCTATCTTGGTTTACAAACTAGCTAGCTACAGTAGCTAACGTTAGCTAACAAATTAGTTTTCTGTCTGGTACTGGCAAATAACAGATTTTAATTCAAATCAGTCAACCAATGACAACATTTCACGATGGAGTTGCAGTAGTTCTACATTGTTATTATTTTATCAAGGAACACCAACTTTGTGGCCTCATTTGTCAAGTAGGCTAGCTACTTCGTTTCAACTCACAAAATACCTAATATATTGGTGTAACATGTCACTAATCATAGTTTAAAACCGTTAATCATAGATTTAATGATCCAGATTTAAAATTAAGTGGTGCAACACATCTCTGCCTAATTATAAACCTATATTTACAAAAACTAGATTAGCTCTAATCCTTGATTAATTTAAACCATGTTGGTGCAACCCCCACCCTTAGAGCAATACATTTTGATAATATTTTTTACATTGCAACATTGAAGGGTGAGGGGCCTACAATTATTTAAGACTAGAACCGCTTTTTTGGAAATTGAACTCAAATCTTACTGCTGGCAATGTCATAAGAATGTGCCCCTCACCCCCATCATTAAAGGCCAAAATGCAAGTGTTCAATCAATTGTATTCGTGGAGTGCCTTTGTTACAACTATGAAACAGAAATCATATGTGTTGGAACACGGTAACAGATTATTTGTATATATTTTTTAAATACTAAATATCCCAACCACGAAGACGCACGGTCAGCAAAATGCAAGGTCAAATGATGAAAACAGTAGCCTAAACATCATTATAAGCGCCAAGTGTGCTTGCTAAATAGTGAAAATCAGCACAAGAACAATGACATTATAATTAATATAAATGTTCATATTACAGCAGTAAAAAATAGTCAGATATTGTCAGCTCATGCTTACATGGTGTGCGTTTTCACGCAATGGCAACAGTTGGATTTCATTTAGCAGTTATCCCTTGTCCTAACAGTCAACCCAAATTTTCGCCACTTTTACTTGCTTGACACACTTCCCACAAACCCGTTGCTTGCAGGTGACACAGGTGTCTTGGGTTCTGTTCTTTGTGCACTGTCTCCTTAGGTTTGAGGAACTTGACAAGATAACATTTGCGAACCCCCATCTCTTTTCGGTCTTATGTTTGTTGAAATTGTGTTTTTGACATTGGATAAAAGTAGAGACTCAGAGCTTCAAAATTGTATATCATACACTGCAATTGGAGGAACAATGGGAAAATAATGCTGCTTTGAAACTTTATAAACTTGTAACCCCACTTTTGAAAAATGGCCCACATTTTTTGTTCAGTTCTTACACTTCTTTGTTCACACCCATTCATCATTGTTCACACCCTCTTAAGCCTTACCCCACCCATCTCTTTAGGTATTCACATGTGAGGCCATGTGCTAAACAGAGTGAGCAAGGTAGTGTAGTAAACAACCGAAGATTTCAAGACTAAAAGTGGTGAAACTAGTAGCCTACAATGTGGAAAAATTCCAGGTAAAAATACACTTTGTAAAGAATGAAAGATCAATGAAAGTAGTGCCAATGATGTTGGTGGTAAATTAAATAATCAAAAGATGTTGTTTTTTTCCTTTCATACCAATTGTTGTCATCGATTCCTTATAGAGATGTCACATCACATGAGATGGCAGCAGCTTTCCACACAGCACTGTTGATCTCTGTTTCTTCTCCACCACTGTCATCAGAAGACTCTACAATGTCTGGTTCAATGAAAATGTTTTTACTTAAGTCAGGGATTTGCTCATCGTGTGATTCATTTTCAGAGTCAGAGAGGCACAATCGTCCTCCAGAAAGTAGTCCATAACAACCTTTTCCCACTGATCTTTGTCGATTACACCTGCTAAATTTAGGGCAGCAATGTTGTTGAGAGAAGTAGCAACATTTTTGCAGATCTCCATGGCTGTATACAGTGGGGGAAAAAAGTATTTAGTCAGCCACCAATTGTGCAAGTTCTCCCACTTAAAAAGATGAGAGAGGCCTGTAATGTTCATCATAGGTACACGTCAACTATGACAGACAAAATGAGAAAAAAAAATCCAGAAAATCACATTGTAGGATTTTTAATGAATTTATTTGCAAATTATGGTGGAAAATAAGTATTTGGTCAATAACAAAAGTTTCTCAATACTTTGTTATATACCCTTTGTTGGCAGTGACACAGGTCAAACATTTTCTGTAAGTCTTCACAAGGTTTTCACACACTGTTGCTGGTATTTTGGCCCATTCCTCCATGCAGATCTCTTCTAGAGCAGTGATGTTTTGGGGCTGTCGCTGGGCAACACAGACTTTCAACTCCCTCCAAAGATTTTCTATGGGGTTGAGATCTGGAGACTGGCTAGGCCACTCCAGGTCCTTGAAATGCTTCTTACGAAGCCACTCCTTCGTTGCCGGGCGGTGTGTTTGGGATCATTGTCATGCTGAAAGACCCAGCCACGTTTCATCTTCAATGCCCTTGCTGATGGAAGGAGGTTTTCACTCAAAATCTCACGATACATGGCCCCATTCATTCTTTCCTTTACACGGATCAGTCGTCCTGGTCCCTTTGCAGAAAAACAGCCCCAAAGCATGATATTTCCACCCCCATGCTTCACAGTAGGTATGGTGTTCTTTGGATGCAACTCAGCATTCTTTGTCCTCCAAACACGACGAGTTGAGTTTTTACCAAAAAGTTCTATGTTGGTTTCATCTGACCATATGACGTTCTCCCAATCCTCTTCTGGATCATCCAAATGCACTCTAGCAAACTTCAGATGGGCCTGGACATGTACTGGCTTAAGCAGGGGGACACATCTGGCACTGCAGGATTTGAGTCCCTGGCGGCGTAGTGTGTTACTGATGGTAGGCTTTGTTACTTTGGTCCCAGCTCTCTGCAGGTCATTCACTAGGTCCCCCCGTGTGGTTCTGGGATTTTTGCTCACCCTTCTTGTGATCATTTTGACCCCACGGGGTGAGATCTTGCGTGAGCCCCAGATCGAGGGAGATTATCAGTGGTCTTGTATGTCTTCCATTTCCTAATAATTGCTCCCACAATTGATTTCTTCCAACCAAGCTGCTTACCTATTTGCAGATTCAGTCTTCTTTGGTCTTGGCCATAGTGGAGTTTGGAGTGTGACTATTTGAGGTTGTGGACAGGTGTCTTTTATACCGATAACAAGTTCAAACAGGTGACATTAATACAGGTAACGAGTGGAGGACAGAGGAGCCTCTTAAAGAAGAAGTTACAGGTCTGTGAGAGCCAGAAATCTTGCTTGTTTGTAGGTGACCAAATACTTATTTTCCACCATAATTTGCAAATAAATTCATAAAAAATCCTACAATGTGATTTTCTGGATTTTTTTTTCTTATTTTGTCTGTCATAGTTGACGTGTACCTATGATGAAAATTACAGGCCTCTCTCATCTTTTGAAGTGGGAGAACTTGCACAATTGGTGGCTGACTAAATACTTTTTTTTCCCCACTGTATATATGTTTAAACATGGTAGCAAGGATTATTATGTTATAAGCAGAAGCCTGCTACATGACAGACCAATCAGAACTCATCTCTCATCATGTCCAGCCCATCCATTTTCTCAGCCAATCATGAATAGCAGGAAGGTTCCTTTCTTTTTCTGTGGATAAACCAATTGTATTCGTATTTACAGATTATATAAACCAACTAGGCTTGTAATTTAACAACTTTATTTATATTTACAGATCACATACAAGTGTATTATTGAGGCACATGAAAATTCACATGTTCAAAAAGGCATTTCTGGAACAACAACAAAAACTTCTGATGAATATTATTATTTTTTAAACATTAAAATGCCTGTCCTGTGAAGTAGTGATGTCTGTCAAACGCTCAGCTTTCTGAAATGGGTAACATTTCTTAAAAATATTTTACTTCCTAATAAATAAATAAAAATTAGATCCTTTTTGGTCGCGTTTCTATATTGAAGGTTTAGGAAAAACATTTTTTCGCTGCTCTCCATCCAATTTGCTGTATTTTTTTATAAATGAAACCGGATCTTTCCTAAATAATTTCCTAAAACTCCTTTTGTTTTGCGTCTAGATTATTCAGTGCTTCTGTATTACATGTATCTACAGCATTGATGTGTAATGTAAGATTTTCTATTTCTGTTGTAACTATTTTCTCCATTGACTGATACCGTTTTTGTTTTTGGGATGAACATTTAATTGAATGGCCTCTAAAGACAAATTTAAAGACATTCCATACGATAAGTGGGTCCGCTGAACCTGTATTGTGCAAGAAAAGTATGTTATGAATTCTTTAGTTTTGTTAAGAAAGTGGTGTCAGTCAATTAACCCTGGTTAAATGTCCAATATCCCCGTCCTCGTGGAAAGTCTGTAATGTTTATATGGAGGAATATAAGTTGATGATCTGATTGCATTCGATCCTCAATCAATACCCTTTTCACTTTTGGCACCATAGAAAAGGATTTCAGAAAATAATACATCTGACTAGCTTGATTAAACCTCCTCAATGTATGAGATCTGGGTTTTTAAGCCTCCAAATTTCCGACAATTCCAACGTGTCCATAATATGTGTAAACTCTTTCAGCGCTAGAGGGTCATAGTAGTATGATTGCCTTAACGGTCTATTGACATACTTAAAACTGTGTTGTCGTTCCCTACCATTATAATATAATTATTATATCTCAGTTGTTCAACAGTTGTTCAATCCCCGAGTCCAGCTCAAGAGTCGACTTGCTATGTGAATGCGTATACCTTTGTAGCGGTTTCAGAGGCGCGCCAAAATTGAGCAGGGATGAGAAGATTTGATAAACCAATGTCTAGTCCTGGCTGATGGAGCTTGAATATCCCCCTTCCCCCAACACACACACACGCTGGTTCCCAATGGAGACCCTTCTTCCCGACACCTCTGTGCAGTACGACCATTATGATAATGTTGTGCTGCCAGGACAACAGTATTCTGCGCCCTCTCTGATTGTCCAAGTGTGACCCTCCCCCTATGGGTCACTGCAGCCACTGTTGCCCAAACTGCCACTATCTGGGTGGGGTTACTCCACCGGAATTCCCACCGGCTAATTACGAGGTCATCAAGGTTAATTTAAAGCTTTGAACATTTCATTGTATATTATGCTCACCCATACAGGGGTTTTGCCTTAGACTAGACCAACCCTGCCAGGCAGGTTCAGACTTGTGAGGGGCCGGTGCTGCTTTAGTGGGTCTCTGACCATGTTCATCTTTCTTCTTGGCTATGTAGGCTACTTGCAGTAAAGGCGTCTGCATGCTTCACAGCTGAAACAGTTCAGAAGAGTTTGTTTATTAATTATGACACATTTAACACACTCGTTCAGTTCGGCTAGCCGAGTTTGGCTAGGCGCCAGACGAATTGAAGTATGCTGACGCATTTAGCCTATCAAAGTGGGTGGATTGCTCAGGTGGGGGTCTAGGGGAGGTAGGTTTGGGCACCGTTCCATCACAATAGGATTTTCTATTCCGACAGTTATTTTATTATTTATTTTCAAATGTGCAGTATTTCCCATCTCTGCGCAAATGTGGAGACACTCTCTATGGCACAACACTTGCTTGCAGACACACATGGACTCTGAATTTCGCAACCACTTTCCTTACTCACTTTCATCTTATCAGACTCATTCAATCACAGACACACAGGCAATCTCATCAAACTTGTTTTTCAATCACTCCACAAATGTCTTGTTAACAAACTATAGTTTTGGCAAGTCGATTAGGACATCTACTCTGTGCATGACAAGTAATTTTTCCAACAATTGCTTACAGACAGATTATTTCACTTATAATTCACTGTATCACAATTCCAGTGGGTCAGAAGTTTACATACACTAAGTTGACTGTGCCTTTAAAGAGCTTGGAAAATTCCAGAAAATGATGTCATGGCTTTAGAAGCTTCTGATAGGCTATTTGACATAATTTGAGTCAATTGGAGCTGTACCTGTGGATGTATTTCAAGGCTTACCTTCAAACTCAGAGCCTCTTTGCTTGACATCATGGGAAAATGAAAAGAAATCAGCCAAGGCGTCAGAAAAAAATGTGTAGACCTCCACAAGTCTGTTTCGTCCAATTTCCAAACGCCTGAAGGTACCACGTCCATCTGTACAAACAATAGTACTCAAGTATAAACACCATGGGACCATTCAGCTGTCATACCGCTCAGGAAGGAGACGCGTTCTGTCTCCTAGAGATGAACGAACTTCGGTGCAAAAATCAATCCCAGAACAGCAAAGGACCTTGTGATGATGCTGGAGGAAACAGGTACCAAAGTATCTATATCCACAGTAAAACAAGTCCTATATCGACACAACCTGAAAGGCCGCTCAGCAAGGACGAAGCCACTGCTCCAAAACCGCCATAAACAAGCCAGACTACGGTTTGCAACTGCACATGGGGACAAAGACCGTACTGGTCTGATTAAACAAAAATAGAACTATTTGGCCATAATGACCATCGTTATGTTTGGAGGAAAAAGGAGGACCTTGCAAGCAGAAGAACACCATCCCAACCGTGAAGCACAGGGGTGGCAGCATCATGCTGTGGGGATGCTTTGCTGCAGGAGGGACTGGTGCACTTCACAAAATAGATGGTATCATGAGGAAGGAAATTATGTGGATACATTGAAGCAACATCTCAAGACATCAGTCAGGAAGTTAAAGCTGGTCGCAAATGGGTCTTCCAAATGGACAATGACCCCAAGCATACTTCCAAAGTTGTGGCAAAATGGCTTAAGGACAACAAAGTCAAGGTATTGGCGTGGCCATCACAAAGCCCTGACCTCAATCCTATAGAACATTTGTGGGCAGAACTGAAAAAGCGTGTGCGAGCAAGGAGGCCTACAAACCTGACTCAGTTACACCACCTCTGTCAGGAGGAATGGGCCAATATTCACCCAACTTATTGTGGGAAGCTTGTGGAAGGCAACCCGAAGCGTTTCACCCAAGTTAAACAATTTAAAGGCAATGCTACCAAATACTAACTGAGTGAATGTAAACTTCTGACCCACTGGGAATGTGATGAAAGAAATAAAAGCTTAAATAAATCATTATCTCTACAATTATTCTGATATTTCACATTTTTAAAATTAAGTGGGGATCCTAACTGACCTAAGACAGGGAATATTTACTAGGATTAAATGTCAGGAATTGTGAAAAACTGAGTTTAAATGTATTTGGCTAAGGTGTATGTAAACTTCCGACTTCAACTGTACCTTCTATGTCTTTTGTTTCTTCTTCACCTTGTTGATTCCTGCCTAATTTTGGGCTTTTGAGTACCTTTGTGTTTCAGTTCCTTGTATTTGGGGATTTATTACTTTTTTTTTTTTTGTCCGTTCTTCTGATGCTATCTTTGATCTATATACGTACAACACATTCCCAGACTTGAATAGTACTGTTATATTTTTTGTTTATATCGTTTTCAGATGTTGTATTATATTATTTTATTTTCACGTTTTTAAAGCCCGTCCCAGACTTGGAAAGTGTAGGATGTTTCATATATTAGTTCCTTTTATGAGAACTTTCAATTATTTAAAACAGACATGGAGTTGTCTTGGTGTCACAGAACAGTTGGTTACAGTTTATCGACTATGAGAGCTACACATTTCCCTTTAAGTCTATTCTCTTTGAAGAGTGGGTACAGTACTTTGCGTCGTTCTGCGATTTTGTTATGGAACTGATCGTTCATGCCAATTTTCATGCTGGCAAGTCTTTTGTCCAGGCTTTTAACCATTCTTTTGTCTTTAAAGGATGCAAATTTGGCAACAATTGGGCGCTCGTATCGCTGTCCTCTCTGTCCGATGCGGTGTATGCGTTCGAATTAGATTTTTCACTACACACTCTGGATTTTCACCCTCCTTCTCTTGGATACCGGTAACCACCAGAAATTCTCGCATACTGTAGATCTAGTTTGTATATGAAGTAAGGATTCTCTTAGAAACTTCTCTTTTTTTTGTTTGATAACGTTAGTTTCGATATTATTCACAGTACCTTTTAGCTGGTTAGTTTGTTTCTCCAGTCACTGCTTTCTCATCACTCATTTCGAGGCTCGCCTTCATCGCCCGTAGATCTTTATGGAGTAAGTCAAGTACTTCTAGTTTGTTATTTATTTATGTTAGTAGTTTGGTTTCTACGCATACTGTATCAACTGGTGAAAGGCATAGATCATCTGTGTCTGTCAAGGACTCCAGCTGTTTTCTTTTTGCACTTGGTTCTCCATCTTAACAGTGGTGTGTGTTTGGATGATCCAACGTTCACAGCGTTGGTAGTTTTGTCAATAAACCTCTCAAGCCTTAAAGGTTGTTTTGGGTTGTTATCTAACTTTGATGTTATTGCTCACGAGTGAGCAGATCAGCGTCTGTGTAAAGTGGTACTATTTACAGTAGTTAGTTTCATGAGACATTTGGAGACGCAATCTTCAATCCGCCATCTTAGCTATATCTCCAGACTTTTTTTCCCCTTTCCCACCTCTTTCTCTTTTTCCTTGTCAATACCTAATGGTTTTGCAATTACCTTTTAAAAGCCACCATATTTTGCTGCCCTTTGCCCTGTCCTCTCTCTTTAGTTTTTTTCTAACTCCCCCCTCCACATTCTATTTCCTTTACTCGTTTCGAGGCAGCACTGCTTTGCGAGCACAATAAAATGTGTTCAGCTTGACCGGTAAATCAGCTTGGTGGATTTAAAAAGCCAAGCCACCTTGCACAGGGGCTCAATTAGTGGCAAAAGGAATGAGGGAGGATAACATTCCTTCTCCTGCTTTTTAAGGAAGTGCTTTGCTTTCAACAGTAGGCCATTAATGGCATTGACCTGTGTGGTCATGAGGTCTCGGGACGCGTTGTGCCATTTTGCATCTTGTGGCGTACCATGGTTCCACGGTTCAGCACTGATACTCCTTAAAAGCTCAGATGGGGGAGCCTCTCACGATTATCACCTACTTTGACCTTGCGGGTAATTCTCTTCGCTTTTCATAAATTCTTCACGAGGCAGACTATGCCCTGTCCACTTTGTATGTTTTGCCTCTTCTGCAAATCAAGTTTACTATGGACAGGACATTTTTTCTTGTCTTGTATTTTAGCCTCGGTATGGACAGAATGTTTTAAAGCCTTTTTAATCTGAAGCATACTTATAATAGAAAGACTGCTGTATATGTACATTAGATTAAATTCATAGGAACAAGACAGTCCAATATGACCTAAACCCCATCGTATCCCGGTAGTTAGATCTCACTCAGGGAATATGGGCAATATTCTCCCTTAATTCCCTGCATACTTTGTGTTATTTTTAGACGTCACATTTCTGGAAAATAATAGGAAAGGAGCCCACAGATGTCATTATGGCGGAGAAGATGAGATAATATCTAGGAAGTGTCACATCTCAAAGACTACCTGTCTCTGGGAGAGAGACAGCTCAAATTAACCAGGTCACCATAGCCATGATTACTCTGTCTCCCTTTGTCTATTCTGCTCAACCAATCCTGTTACTGGAACAGAGGTCTTTAGTAACTTTCCACCAATCAGAAGTTGGTATAGGTTACAGGGATACTTTGGGATTTTGGCAATGAAGCCCTTTATCTACTTCCCCAGAGTCCGATGAACTCATGGATACAAATTTTATGTCTCTGAATCCAGTATGAAGGAAGTTGAAGGTAGTTTTGTGAGCCAATGCTATATAGCATTAACTCAATGACTGGAAGTTTAAGGTATCTACTAGCATGCATTGACAATATACTGAAGTATCCCATTAAGTTTCAGAATGGAGAGCTGTGATTGGACACTTTAGATTATATGATCAGTGACCATAGTGGAACTTTGTGTGTGTGTGTTCTAGCATGCATGCATTACATTTCAACTGTAGCTAGAGGAAAAAGGTAGAGCGAGATGGCGAGGGCAAGACATAGGGAAGGCATGCACTATAATACTTTTCAGATTAAAATGCAGTTGGGCTAGAGAAAGGTGAGATGTGCATGAAATAACCCTGAGAGCCCTTGTACCCCGGCACAGTAGGAGAACCCCTTACCCGGATGCCACGGGGTCTTCCCCCCAATAAATAACACATGATTGAAAATGTAGTAAACTGATGCCTCAACAAAATACATTTAGCTTTCTTTTATCTTTCGGGGAAATAGATTTTATGGCATCTATAACCTTCTATAACATTGCACTTTGAAAAGAACCTTGGAAACTAAGGCTCTTCTTGTCTGAAAAAATTAATCTCTTTCTCTCTCTCTCTCTCTCGCTCCCCCTCTCTCACCCTCTCCCCCTCACCCACTGATTTCTGCCCACAGGGAGAAATGCTAATGCTCTCAGAGGAGTTGTGGAGGGATTCTGCTTCCTCTCCGACTGCATTGGATATTATCCATAATGTATCGCGTCTGTGGTAGACTGCAATTTACATGCCGTATAAAACAAACCGCCAAGCCTGTACATCACTGAGAGGACTATGGACTAATATTTGTTAAACTAGACATGCAGGTCTCTACTCGATAGTCGTTTCTCTCCCTTGTTCTTTTTTCTCTGTGCCCACTAATGGGGGGAGTATGCCCAGCCATCTGTGAAGGACGAGAGAACCTTTTGGCTGAGACAAATCGCTCTGGAACAGCTCCCCATAACACTCCACCCCCTAACCCTCCACCCGTCCACTCCTGCTACCCTGGGTAATGAGTGAACAGTCCGAGTACAACATATAGTTCCATTAGGAACCAGCCAACTGAGCCTCACCACCACTCCACCTACCCCCTAATCCTTCCTCCCTCCACCACTCCACTTTAGCCCCCCGTGACCCCCACACCACCTCACAAATAAACAGGGCTGTAAAAGCTATGGGACGGGAATACGTTGGCTGGATTATGAGAGGGTGATATATGGGACAGACAGCGGGGAAAGTAACAAGGTAATAACTGATTGACACTATTGGGCTGACCCACACCGAACTGTGCTGACTCAAATATTATTTTTCATGTTGTCCTTTTAAGCACAGATCCAGCAAATATTGTGGTACAACTCAACTCTGCTTGGCTCCGTATTGTCAAAAGAATAAACAATCAATGGCTGGCAAGCTATAGGACATGGAAACTAGAGACAAGTAGTTTGACCCAGAATGTAAATGATAAGGCTCTGACTCTATAAACAAAAGGCTCTGACTCCATATTCTGATTGACAGGTTAATCAAAAAGCAGGCATTGAACTTTATTTTAGGCAATCTCAAACTGACAGCTGACAGAGCATTATAAAAGATCCAGTGATTATGTTTTGATGATCATCCTCGCCGTGGTGGCCTAATCTTTAGAAAATGATGCAAACGTTCAGAAAACAACATCTCAAGTGGACTGATTGCTATGATCAAAGATGAAACTGACTAAATATGTCTCTATATAACTCTCTAATGGATTCATATTGGGGAGCCAGCTGAAATGGGCATGCCTTGTCTCACTGAAAGGCAGTTGCAATTTCACATTTCTAATTGTATGCCTCAATGTTCTGGCTGGGGGCTTATGGTTAACTACCCAAACAGCCAATCAACATAAGCTTTCAGGCGGTTCAAAGGGTCCTGATCCGGATTGTCACCCTAGTAATTTTTTCCACATAAATAGAGGGCGGAAAAAGGCCATGAGACTGGATTTATAACTCCTCTCCCTATATCAACATGGGCAATATACTGTAAATGGAGACGCTGGAGCTTATGAAGGGGCAGATGTTACCCACGCTGACATACAATGTAATCTAGAGTGTTCTTTCGTTTGTGTGAGCATTCACCCATGTGTGTGTCCATGTGCGTGTCCAGATCAACAAGATCTCACGGTCTCACAAGATGTCACGGGGGGGATAAACGTCAAAACATGACGGTTAAGTTTAGGCATTAATTCCGACTGGTTAAGGCAAGGGTTAATGTTTGGGATAGGTACAAAAAAAAAAACGTAACACGAGTGCCTAGCACTGGGATTTAACTCACAATCCTTGGGCTGTAGCTTGCGGTTTAATCCTTAAGCGCCTATGCCGGGGGGTTACTAAGCTAACATATGGAATTGTTTTAAGATGGTCATACCAAGGATCATTTAGCTTTTTTATTTAGAAAAAAAAAGAATCTACAGATTTTTGGGGGGATATAATATTGAATTTGGCCTTACTGCTATTGAATAACTGCTATTATACAAATAGAATAACAGCTTCAATAATGGATAAACAGATCATACATTTTTTTATCAAAAGGAAGTTTGTTCTGAAGTGTCTGTCCTATATCTGAGAGATATAAGAAAGATCAGGATTTTGTTTTAACCAGTTATTTTAGGCACTAAACTATCTCCATATACATTCGGAAAATATTCAGACCCTTTGACTTTTTCCACGTTTTGTTACGTTACAGACTTGTTCTAAAAATTGATTAAATTGTTGTTTCCCCTCATCAATCTACATACAAAAAATCATAATGACAAAGCAAAAACAGGTTTTTAGAAATGTTTGCAAATGTATAAAATATATTTTAAAAATGAAATAACACATTTACACAAGTATTCAAACCCTTTACTCAACTTTGTTCAAGCACCTTTGGCCGCTATTACAGCCTCGAGTCTTCTTGGATATGATGCTACAAGTTTGGCACACCTGTATTTGTGGAGTTTCTCCCATTGTTCTCTGCATCATTGATCCTTTCAAGCTCTGTCAGGTTGGATGGGGAGCGTCACTGCACAGCTATTTTCAGGTCTCTCCAGAGATGTTCGATCGGGTTCAAGTCCAGGTTCTGGCTAGGCCACTCAAGGACATTCAGAGACTTGTCCCGAAGCCACTCCTTCGTTGTCTTGGCTGTGTCCTTTGGGTCGTTGTCCTGTTGGAAGTTGAACCTTTGCCCCTAGTCTAAGGTCCTGAGTGCTCTGGAGCAGGTTTCTCTGTATTTCTCTGTACTTTGCTCCGTTCATATTTCCCTCGATCCTGACTAGTCTCCCAGTCCCTGCCGTTGAAAAACATCCCCACAGCATGATGCTGCCACCCCCATGTGTCACCGTAGGGATTTTGCCAGGTTTCCTCCAGACATGACGCTTGGCATTCAGGCCAAAGAGTTCAATCTTGGTTTCATCCAATAAGAATATCTTGTTTCTCATGGTCTGAGAGTCCTTTAGGTGCCTTTTGGCAAACTCCAAAAGGGCTGTCATGTGCCTTTTACTGAGGAGTGGCTTCCTCTGGCCACTCTACCATAAAGGCCTGATTGGTAGAGTGCTGCAGAGATGGTTGTCTTTCTGGAAGGTTCTCCCTTCTCCACAGAGGAACTCTGGAGCTCTGTCAGAGTGACCATCGGGTTCTTGGTCACCTCCCTGACCAAGGCCCTGCTCCCCCGATTGCTCAGTTTGGCCGGGTGGCCAGCTCTAGGAAGAGTCTTGGTGGTTCCAAACTTCTTCCATTTAAGAATAATGGCCACTGTGTTTTTGGGTACCTTCAATGCTGCAGAAATGTTTTGGTATCCTTCCCCAAAACCCTGTGCCTCGACACAATCCTGTCACGGAGCTCTATGGACAATTCCTTCGACCTCATGGCTTGGTTTTTGCTCTGACATGCACTGTCAACTGTGGGACCTTATATAGACAGGTGTGTGCCTTTCCAAATAATGTCCAATCAATTGAATTTACCACAGGTGGACTCCAATCAAGTTGTAGAAACATCTCAAGGATGATCAATGGAAACAGGATGCATCTGAGCTAAATTTTGAGTCTCATAGCAAAGGGTCTGAATACTTACATAAATAAGGTATTTCAGTTTTGTTTATTTATACATTCGCAAACATTTCTAGAAACATGTTTTTACTTTGTCATTATGGTGTATTGTGAGTAGATTGATGAGGGAAATTGTTTATTTAAGCAATTTTAGAATAAGGCTGTAAAGTAACAAAATGTGGCAAGAGTCAAGGGGTCTAAATACTGGTACCCGGCTACATGTACATGTTCGTGAGAGTCTCACCTTTCCATTTACATGTCATATTAGTGTGTAGCCCAAACTGTTTGGATGCTACAGACAGAAGTTGGCAAATCGTCTGGACCGACTTCAGACAAGTCCTGTGACGCTTGTGGGGCCGTAGAGCAAAATGGGAGCAAACCGTTCAGAAGCTACAGACGTTTTCAGTAGAAGGGCGATTTTCGGGATGTCTCATGGTCTGACAAAGACCGCTCTAGCTCTGGCACCTTTCACCGCAGATGCTGAAGGGCGGCATCGGTGGATCCTGTGGATTGAGATGCAGCCCATGCAAAAAAAACGGATATCTCTAGCTTTAACTAACGATTAGACTTAAGCCCTTCCTCCATCCCTATCCACAACTCCATAGCTAGCTGCAAGCCTACTAGATGGTAATAGGCGCTCATGTTGCCCGTAGTGGACGGTGTTGAAGCATTTCCTGCAGCCCTTGAGACCTGGACAAATGTCTAATAATGCAGTGGATCTGGTGTGACCTGGCAAGTCCAGATAGATAACTCTTTGTGACCTTGTAGAAAAAAGCCCCACAGGTCTAACCCTCTTCTCATCAATTGCTGAAGTACCAAAGCTTGAAGTATACATTTGTACGCTGAATTACACCTTCTAAAAGGCAGTCAGTCAAAATAACACTGTGCCTCAAATGTCAACACTTACCTTGGTAAAGACCAGCCTCAGCCTGAAATTAATGTATCCTCATGCTCCTCTATGCCATGATACATCTTCCACTGTCAGAACTTCAGGCCCCTATGAAACACACACACACACAGTTGGGGCCAAATATATTGATATCCTTGCACTTTTGTTAAATAATTCCCTATTTCTTCTGAAATAAGTTCAAATAGAATTTGTTTTGGGGTATACACACCTTGTTATTAGATTTTCAACATTAAAGAACCAATGTTTTTTTGTAAACTTAATTTTACACATGTATTTGAGAAAATAAAGACATGGCGTGGCAAAATTATTGGCACCCCGGAGCTAGTACTTGGTTACACAGCCTTTGACCAAGATAACAGCCAACAAATGCTTCTTGTTCTGGACCATACGAGAGACGAACTGACGTCATCAGAGTGCGTTGCTGAACACCGTATGCTGGAAACACTCTGTTTCTTATTTTAACTAAAACATAACCAATCTTTGTTAAACATGAATACCGAATGTGTTTTTGCATGTATTCCGCATTGCGGTTAGCTTTTACCATCTAGGACCACTATCTCTTGTCCCGGAATCTTGCTTAACTGACAGGTTAAAGTCTACTTGAAAGAAATGCTAACCTAGCTAAGCTGCTAGCCATCAAGAGACAGGTTGAAGCCTGCCTAACAGAGACTCTAAGCTGCTAGCCATAAAGCTAACGAAGTTGGTACCTGATGAGTTTTGCAATGGAGCCCTCTTTGTCTGGAGAACAGTGCTGTAGGAGCTGTATCTATTACGCTTTGTTTCGGGACAAACCGGGAAAAACCGGACAAACTATGTCCGGACATGGAAATCCATTCTATCGTAGTCCATGTGGGTTATTATTTTATTTTTTATTTATTTTTTAGGGAGTAGATCAGCTTTAATATTGTAGATAGATTGTAACTTCCATTAATGTAATTGTCTGCATCAACTCCAATCCCCCATATGTTTTTTCTTTTCTTGCAATATATATATATATATATATATATATATACACATACATATATGTATGTGTGTATATATATATAGTGGGGAGAACAAGTATACACTGCCGATTTTGCAGGTTTTCCTACTTACAAAGCATGTAGAGGTCTGTAATTTTCCAGAAAATCACATTGTATGATTTTTAAGTAATTGATTTGCATTTTATTGCATGACATAAGTATTTGATACATCAAAAAAGCAGAACTTAATATTTGTTACAGAAACCTTTGTTTGCAATTACAGAGATCATACGTTTCCTGTAAGTCTTGACCAGGTTTGCACACACTGCAGCAGGGATTTTGGCCCACTCCTCCATACAGACCTTCTCCAGATCCTTCAGGTTTCGGGGCTGTCGCTGGGCAATACGGACTTTCAGCTCCCTCCAAAGATTTTCTATTGGGTTCAGGTCTGGAGACTGGCTAGGCCACTCCAGGACCTTGAGATGCTTCTTACGGAGCCACTCTTTAGTTGCCCTGGCTGTGTGTTTCGGGTCGTTGTCATGCTGAAAGTCCCAGCCACGACCCATCTTCAATGTTCTTACTGAGGGAAGGAGGTTGTTGGCCAAGATCTCGCGAAACATGGCCCCATCCATCCTCCCATCAATACGGTGCAGTCGTCCTGTCCCCTTTGCAGAAAAGCATCCCCAAAGAATGATGTTTCCACCTCCATGCTTCACGGTTGGGATGGTGTTCTTGGGGTTGTACTCATCCTTCTTCTTCCTCCAAATACGGCGAGGGGAGTTTAGACCAAAAAGCTCTATTTTTGTCTCATCAGACCACATGACCTTCTCCCATTCCTCCTCTGGATCATCCAGATGGTCATTGGCAAACTTCAGATGTGCCTGGACATGCGCTGGCTTGGGCAGGGGGACCTTGCGTGCGCTGCAGGATTTTAATCCATGACGGCGTAGTGTTTTACTAATGGTTTTCTTTGAGACTGTGGTCCCAGCTCTCTTCAGGTCATTGACTAGGTCCTGCCGTGTAGTTCTGTGCTGATCCCTCACCTTCCTCATGATCATTGATGCCCCACGAGGTGAGATCTTGCATGGAGCCCCAGACCGAGGGTGATTGACCGTCATCTTGAACTTCTTCCATTTTCTAATAATTGCGCCAACAGTTGTTGCCTTCTCACCAAGCTGCTTGCCTATTGTCCTGTAGCCCATCACAGCATTGTGCAGGTCTACAATTTTATCCCTGATGTCCTTACACAGCTCTCTGGTCTTGGCCATTGTGGAGAGGTTGGAGTCTGTTTGATTGAGTGTGTGGACAGGTGTCTTTTATACAGGTAACAAGTTCAAACAGGTGCAGTTAATACAGCTAATGAGTGGAGAACAGGAGGGCTTCTTAAAGAAAAACTAACAGGTCTGTGAGAGCCGGATTTCTTACTGGTTGGTAGGTGATCAAATACTTATGTCTTGCAATAAAATGCAAATTAATTACTTAAAAATCATAATATATGATTTTCTGGATTTTTGTTTTAGATTCTGTCTCTCACAGTTGAAGTGTAGCTATGATAAAAATGACAGACCTCTACATGCTTTGTAAGTAGGAAAACCTGCAAAATCGGCAGTGTATCTTATACTTGTTCTCCCCACTGTGTATATATATACATACATATATATATACATACATATCCTTTAAAAATATATTTCCATGTATTACTTTCCAACCCCACCATCCTCTCCCTAATTGGAGTAAACTAGTGAACAACAATGCTTAGGCCTCTACTTCATGCTTATACATACTATATACATTTTATGGACACAGTCAATAATTATATTTTGTTTTTTTTACTCCTGAACTTCCTCCGATCATTTTCATGATGTCCATCTGGTATGCTTCTATAGCTTTCTAACTGTGCTCTTTCACAAAAGCTCACAATATATAACCTATATACTTATCATGGACACAGCATGTTTTACACTAGTTATCTTGTTGTTATTAGTTGTTGTTATTAGTCCCATCCTTCAGCTCCATTCAACACCTCCCATCTATCTCTTAACACCATCCATATTGGATTTCTATTTGCCATATATTTTCAACTGTACTGTGATGTTTTACAAAAGTTCTGAACCTTTCTATTCTCATAGTTTCTACAGTTTGTGAATTGAAAATAAACATCTTTGCTAAAAGTATTATTATATTATTGATCGATCCTATTTGCCATATTTTCAATTTAAGCCTACTAGAATGTGTGTGCCCACAGGCTTGGAGGGAAGCAAAAGTCATTCCGCTACCTAAGAATAATAAAGTCCCCTTTACTGGCTCAAACAGCTGACCAATTAGCCTGTTACCAACCCTTTGTAAACATTTGGGAAAAAAGGTGTTTGACCTGATACAGTGCTATTTTACTGTAAACAAATTGACAACAAACTTTCAGGATGCTTATAGAAAAAGACATTCAACAAGCACAGCATTTACACAAATGACTGATGATTGGCTGAGAGAAATTGATGATAAAAAGATTGTGGGGGCTGTTTTGTTAGACTTCAGTGCGGCTTTTGACATTATCGATCAAAAAACATATGTGTTACGGCTTTACACCCCCTGCTATAATGTCGATAAAGAGTTACCTGTCCAACAGAAGACAAAGGGTGTTCTTTAATGGAAGCCTTCCAAACATAATCCAGGTAGAATCAGGAATTCCCCAGGGCAGTTGTCTAGGCCCATTGCTTTTTTTCCATCTTTACTAATGACATGCCACTGACTTTGAGTAAAGCCAGTGTTTCTATGTATGCGGATGACTCAACACTATACACGTCGGCTACTACAGCAACTGAAATAACTGCAACACTTAACAAAGATTTGCAGTTAGTTTCGGAATAGGTGGCACGGAATAAGTTAGTCCTGAATATTTCCAAAACTAAAAGCATCGTATTTGGGTCAAATCATTCACTAAACCCTAAACCTCAACTACATCTCTGGAAATTGAGCAAGTTGAGGTGACTAAACTGCTTGGAGTAACCCTGGATTGTAGACTGTCATGGTCAAAGCATATTGATACAACAGTAGCTAAAATGGGGAGAAGTATGTCCATAATTAAGTGCTGCTCTGCCTTCTTAACAACACTAAAAACAAGGCAGGTCCTACAGGCCCTAGTTTTGTCACACCTAGACTACTGTTCAGTAGTGTGGTCAGGTGCCACAAAGAGGGACTTGGGAAAATTGCAGTTGGCTCAGAACAGGGCAGCACGGCTGGCCCTTAAAAGTACACGGAGAGCTAACATTGATGACATTTATGTCAGTCTCTCCTGGCTCAGAGTGGAAGAGAGATTTACTTCATCACTGCTTGTTTTTGTGAGAGGTGTCGTCGAGCTGAATGTACCGAGCTGTCTGTTTGAAATAATGGCACACAGCTCGGACACCCATGCATACCCCACAAGACATGCCACCAGAGGTCTCTTCACAGTCCCCAAGTCCAGAACGGACTATGGGAGGCACACAGTACTACATAGAGCCATGACTACATGGAACTCTATTCCACATCAAGTAACTGATGCAAGCAGTAGAATCAGATTTTAAAAAAAAGGTAAAACTACACCTTGTGGAACAGCGGGGACTGTGAAGAGACACACACACACAGGTACATACAAAAATACATATAGACACTCACTCTACACACACGTACACATGGATATTGTATTGTAAATATGTGATAGTGGAGTAGTTGCCTGAGAGAACACACTAAATGTATTGGGTAAAGTGTTATGAAATATAATGTAATGTAATATTTTAAATTGTATATAACTGCCTTAATGTTGCAGGACCCCAGGAAGAGTAGCTGCTGCCTTGGCAGCAGCTAATGGGGATTCTTAATAAATACAAATACAAATACCTGTTAATTGTTTAGCACCCCCTCGTGGCAGTTTAAGTGCAGCAGTGTAGAATTTATCTGTTTGTGTCATGTGACAGGAAACAGTTTCAGAAGTGAAGCAATGTGTAAGATGTGCAAGTGTGACAGAGTAGTTACAATCCTTCAACATCCTTCTTTATAAGCTTTGTAAGACGCAATGTCTGTAAGTACATTTGTTTATTAATCTCTTAAGGATCACACCCTTCTTTTCAATTTCTGCCTAAAATGAAATACCCAAATCTAACTGCCTGTAGCTCAGGACCTGAAGCAAGGATATGCATATTCTTGATACTATTTGAAAGGAAATACTTTGAAGTTTGTGGAAATGTGAAATTAATGTAGGAGAACATAACATAATAGATCTGGTAAAAGATAAAACAAATAAAAAAACATATGTTTTCTATTTGTATTTTTGTTGCATCATCTTTGACATGATAAATAAAAGCCATAGATGCAGATAGGAAGCTGGAGGTAATTTAGATGTTGTCCACAAGGGGCCAGCAGTGTATGTGCAAAGTTTCAGACGGAGACCTTCAAGAACAAGCGAGCTACATAATATTTAGTATGAAGTCACCCAGGTGTCCCTCACAAGTTTGCCCAAATTTACCCAAGTGGCCTTCAAGTGGCCAAATTGGTAAATGGATACATTTTCAAGTACATAACTATAGAGAACATTTTAAAAAAATGCTATGGTAATAAAAAATACAAGTTTACACACTCCCAGGAATGTCATACATGATGGATCATTAGCCTCCCTTCATAAGACACTAACCTTCACACATCTAGATGGCCGGGCGGGGTGGGTGTGGAGCCAGAGACAGCAGCAGGGGTCCGACTGAATTAACCAGTTTCTACAGGAGGACTTGAATGTGGTCTCTTTGGTGTTGGCTCCCAGAAGTCAGAGTCTCTAGCACTATAGAATATTTAAAAAATTCAGTAAGAACTCAAGTTTACTATTACAGGTGAGCCCTGCATCAATACTTTTACGGGTGTGCCCTGCATCAATACATCAAATAAACAACACGTATCGATAAACATATATTATGTAGCATTTGGGGAACACAATCACTATAATTAAATATGTTTTTCAATAGTAAATAGGGCACAGACCTACAATGTATTTATACAGACCTAAAATGTATTAGCATACACATTGTGTATTTTATGTTGACTGAGTCTATAGCACTATAGAAGATTTTAAAAAATCAGTAAGAACTCAAGTTTACTATTACTTATTTTATTGAACCTTTATTTTAGCAGGGGGTAAGCGCTGCATCAATTATTTTAGCAGTGGGGTGAGCCCCAGCCAATGTGTATTTTTTGTTGACTATCACATGCTGTGCCTGTGGTTTTCGAGTGCCCTATTTACTATTGGTAAACATATTTAATTATAGTGATTATATATATATAGCAATCAAAGAAAAATATCTCAAATGAATAATATGCAAACATTTAAACAAGTGCATTAGCATGAGAATAAAAAAGTATTTTACTAACCAGTCTAAAGTTACGTCTTTCCCATCCAAAATACATCAGCGTGAGTCTACAGTGCAATCACTCATTCCTCATCAACTTCTATGTCACTTTCCCGATCGATTTCTGCAATAATCTTGTCCAAATCTGTATACATGGTCTTCGATTGAGCTTTTCCTGTTTTATTAGACATGTTCTACTTTCGAAAATAGCAATAAACTTGGTAGAACTAATCGAGCGTGTATGTGTAATACGAGTCCCTCTTTGTTCTCTCGATTTTATCTGCCCAACGTAGGTTGTTGCGCGTGAGCTCAGCACAATGGCTTTTACTCACACAAAGGACCATCACATACTCCTGTAATGCCTAGCTCATTGGCTATCTAGCAAGCTATATTTCAAAACGAAAGGTGGTCATTGGACCAAGATACAGTCAATCAAGTGAATACTGCCCATCTCAATGGTGCAATATCATGTCAATCCTTGGTGGGCTAATATACCTTTTGTTTAGCCAATGCGTCATGCAGAATGAAGGAACGTGTTTGGTTGCCTTCTGGAGTATCTGAGGATTGCAGAAAAATCTAACTTGACTGGGTGAAACAAGGCGTGGCCTTTATATTACGTTGAAATGTTTTGTTGTGAGTTCAATTAGTCGGAATTCAGGCGAAACGCTGTATACAACATGGACCATGTTAGGATATAAAAAATTATTTTATCAAACAAAATAACTCCATGTTTTATCTCTGGGACCCTCAGGATGACAAATAAGAGCAATATTACTGAATGTAAGTACATTATTTACCTTCATAGATGAATGTATCAAACCAGTTGCCTTGATAAAAGTGTTTTGTTGTTGTCTTCAAACAATAGCATGGTATTTGTTCACTGTAATACCTACTGTAAATTGGACACTGCAGTTAGATTAACAATATTAGACATGTATATTTGCTTTTGTTTACAACGCCATTGTAGTCACGTTATCCGTATTGAGCAACAACTGTCCCGATTTCGGGACACCCATCCAGTAGAGGTTAACAGAAGATAAATGTTTATCACATCATTTTCATGTTTCTGTAAAAGATGAAGTATTGAGTTAGCTGTTAGCTACTTTGCATTAGCTTCAGTGCAATATCAAGCATGCAGTTGCATTCTAGTAACTTTAATTTATATTTTACTCTAGAATGAGTACTCTTATTCCTTATTTCATACATTTAGTGCAGTTATAGTGTAAGACATTATGTGCTCTATACTACTGTAACTGAAAACATGTACCTTTGTGTTTGTTACAGTTTCACACTGTGATTCAAGTAAACTTCCAAAATGACACTCTGCTTCTCAAGGAGTTATTTGAATGAGTGTTTAGCTAACTGGTTAGCTGGATAAGGGCTACTGCACATTTAGCAAGTCCAGTATAGTGAAAAGACAGGCACAGCTACCCGTAAGAGAGGAACCTCCACATGGAGCAGCAAGGATTCAAGCGTTAAGGGGTTGTCATCTCGGCGCAGAGCAAGCCATCACGACATCGCCAGCTTAAGTCTTCACTCTACGTGCCACACTTACCTCAAATCATCATGGCAGAAAGTAGTAAGGAAAATGCTACGCCTCAAGACGAAAACATTGAAGAGAAACATGGAGCATTCAATGCACAGTCTAAGTTCTCGCTTTTACAAATCATCAGTCAGTTTGAGGTCGTCAGCCAGTTCAAGGGCTAGTATAGTCATCGCCAAAGCGAGAGCCAAAGCAGAAGCAGCCCAAGGAAGAGCAGCTTATGTGAAGAGAGAGACATTAAGGTTGAGAAGGCCCGTCTCGAAGCTACCTTGGATGCCATGCAGAAAGAGAAAGATGCTGCTCTAGCTGAGCCAGAAATACTGAAGGCAGCTCTACAGGAAGTAGATCTTGGTGTGGCCGGTAGGGTCTCACCCCCAGTCCCACGTCAGAAACGCCTTCAGCGCGCCTTAGCAGTTTCAGAGAGAAGTCCCTGGAAGGCCGCAAACAGTTCCTCAAAAGAGAACTCGGTGTGTTTTCAGTGCATTGCTTCCATAAATAATCTCGCCAAGAACTGTAAGGTAACGGTGAAATGCAACGAATGCGAAAGAGACCGGCACCTCTCAGCACTCCATCCCGGCCCAGCTCAATGGAAGTTAAGCTCATCCCCTTCCTCTTCAGAGCATGGCAGGGAAGAAGAGGAACATCTAAGTGCACCGAGGTGTGTTGAGAAGGAATGAGCGAGAGAGCATGCTCCAAGATATGCCTCGTTAATGTGTTCCCCGAAGGATGTCATGAAGAATCCAAAAGGATGTACGCTATACTGGATGAACAAAGCAAGATCAGAGTTATTCGACATCTTCAAGGTCAAAGGTAGTTCATCACCATACACACTCAAGACGCGTGCGGGACTCACAGAGACAGCCGGCAGGAGGGCCTGTGGTTACGTTGTCGAGTCAGTCAATGAGAAGACGAGTCTCTTACTTCCCACACTCATCGAATGTAACCAAGTCCCTAACAACCGCTCAGAAATTCCAACTGCAAACGCAGCTCGCCACCATAGTCACCTGAGACGCATTGCAGACGAGATCCCACCTCTGGATCCTGACGCAGACATACTTCTCCTCTTAGGCAGAGATGTCTTGAGAGTACATAAAGTCAGGAACCAAATCAACGGTCCAGATGACGCTCCATTCGCCCAGAAGCTATACCTAGGTTTGGTTGTTGTCGGGGACGTGTGTCTCAGAGGTACCCACAAACCATCTCAGGTGAGCTCGTTCAAGACATCCATCTTGGAAAATGGTCGTCCAACCTACCTCAGCCCATGCAACAGTCAGGTTAGGGAGAAAGAGAAGCTCAGGTACAGAGCACATCAGCAGATCCTTGATGAGCCAAACCTGCAAGACAACTCACTGACACTTACCGCAGAGAACCTGGGTCAGTCAATCTTCTGTCGCACCACTAGCGATCACAAACTTGCACCTTCGATCGACGACACGAGATTCCTTCAGATCATGGACAACGAGGTCTGCCAAGACAGCTCCAACAGCTGGGTTGCGCCCTTGCCCTTGCCCTTCCAGACACCCAGACTGAAGGTCACCACTCAAGATGGAAAAAGTGAAGTTGTCTTTGGAAAGGCCAAGCAGGCTTCCCAGCCAGAGCTCACTATACCCAGACTGGAACTATGCGCAGCCGTGCTGGCAGTCAAGATTGCAAAGTTGTTAGTTGAGGAGATGGATCTGAAGTTTGACAGCATCAGTTACTGTTCGGACAGCAAAGTGGTGCTTGGGTACACCCACAACCAAACAAGGTGGTTCTATATCTATGTGAGCAAAAGAGTTCAGCGTATCCGGCAATCCACGTCCCCAGACCAATGGAGGTACGTGCCCACAGATCTCAACCCAGCTGACCATAACAGTAGCCCTCCTCAGCAACACGACATGGCTGTCAGGACCAGCCTTTCTTCAGAATCCAACCCTGCACCCCTCCAAACCTCTAGAGTCATTTGACCTTATCAACTCTGCTTCTGACTCTGAGATATGGCCACAGCTGACTACTAATGTCACTCAAGTCTCAAAGAACCTGCTGAGCTCCAAATGCTTTGAGCGTTTCTCCATAAGTCTCATAAGGACAGTAGCACGCTTAATCAGACCTTCTCTCAGCCTGCACAAGAGAGCATCTGCCATGGATTGGACATCTGTCGGAAGAACCCCACTGAAGAGGAGCTGGAAAGAGCCAAAGTCATTGTGATAGAGTGCCCAAGACGAGTGTTATGCAGAGGAATTTAGGTGCATAGCAGCAGAACGCAGTCTTCCTACTGACAGCAGTCTATGAAGGCTGTATCCAATCTTTGATATTGACGGATTGCTCAGAGTTGGAGGCCAAATCGAGCAATCTAAATTAGGAACAAACAATGTCAACCCCATCATCATTCCAGGTCGTCACCACCTGCAACCTTGCTTGTGCATCACCACCATGAGGCTGTGAAGCATCAAGGGAGACATTTCACAGAGGGTGGCATCCGAGCAGATGGACTCTGGTTGGCTGGAGATGTATCAGCGGTGCACGCTTCAAGTGTGTCACGTGCAAGAAGCTCCGCGGGAAGACGGAATACCAGCAGATGGCAGAATTGCCAGCTGAGCGGCTACAGGTAGCACCACCTTTCACCTACGTAGGTGTGGACATTTTCGGCCCATGGGAGGTGGTCTCACGCCGCACCAGAGGAGGACACGCCAGTAGCAAAAGGTGGGCAGTGATGTTCTTGTGCATGTGCACAAGAGCTGTACACATAGAAGTATACCAATTAAATCACTAAGTGCTTCCAGCTTCATAAACACCCTGAGAAGATTATTCTCAATCAGAGGCATTGCAAAGCAGATACGTTCAGATTGCGGTACAAACTTTGTTGGTGCTTGCCGAGACCTGAGGATGAATGGATCAAGCTCCAGTTCAGAGAGTGTGGAGAGGTATCTCCAAGAACAGAAATGTACCTGGGTGTTCAACCTACCTCACTCATCCCATATGGGTGGTGCATGGGAGCGGATGTAGCCAGGCCTTTCATCCCAGTATCTTCACCCCCAGAATCACCCCTCATCGTCACATCAGCTATGCTCTTGACACAGAAGACTGGCGTCTCCCTCCTCCACCAGGCAAGTTTGGGGAAGTAGAACTGTACAAGCAAGAGTGGAAGCAGGTACAAAGTCTAGTGGACACCTTTTGGAACAGGTGGCGGCGGGAGTATCTCTGCATGCTGCGGAGCCGTCACAAGTGGCAGGACAAGAGGCCAGATCTTAAAGAAGGGGATGTTGTCTTAATGAAGGTAAGTCAGGCTAAAATAAATGAATGGCTTATGACCATCGTTGTGAAGACCCTTCCCAGCCGGGACAGGATGGTGAGGAAAGTCAACGTGAGAGTTGTCAAGAAGGGAACTACGAAGGTCTTCTCTTGGCCTATCTCCGAAGTGGTTCTCCTTCTTTCTTCAGAAGACCCCAGTGGTCAGAGTTAGGTTTATATGGGATCATTAAAGACCCCAGGCGGGGAGTGTTCTGGACCTGTTACTTGTTTAGCACCCCCTAGTGGCAGTTTAAGTGCAGCATTTTACAATTGACCTGTTGGTGTCATGTGACAGGAAGCAGTTTCAGAAGTGAAGCAATGTGTAAGATGTGCCAGAGTAGTTACAATCCTTCATCATCCTTCTTTATAAGCTTTGTAAGACGCAATATCTGTAAGTAAATTTGTTTATTAACACAAGATAACGGTTTATCACATATCCTTTTCATGTTTCTGCAAAATATGAAGAATTTAGTTAGCAGTTAGCTACTTTGCACTAGTGTCAGTGCTATTTCTCCCTAGGGACACACAGCTTAGCAAAATCAAGCATACAGATGCATTCTAGCAACTTTATTTTATGTTTATACTATTGTGTTTGTTGCAGTTTCACACTGTGATTCAGGTAAACTTCCAAAATGGCACCCTGCTTCTCACAGAGTTATTTGAATGAGTGTTTAGCTATATGGATAGCTGGATACGGGCTACTGTACATTTAGCGAGTCCAGTATAGGTTCTTGTAGCCATCAATGAGTGTGCTGCAACTTTCTACTGGCCTTTTTAGCCCAATCTTCAGCAGCAAACTGCTCAAATGTTTCAGTGTTTGAGCAGTGCCCTCCAGCAACTGCTGTTTTCAGCTCTCGCCATAGGTTATGGATGTGATTCAGATCTGGACTCTTCACTGGCTACTCCAGCATTTCTTCTTGAAACATTCCAGGGTGCTTTTGATGTGTGTTTTGGGTTGTTGTCCACAACCTTCAACAGAGACACTATTTTTGGTCACAGGGTTGATCATTAGACTAAAATACACCTGATTATCTGCTGATTTCATGATACCTTGCGCACGTTCAAGGCCCCTATTACCAGAGGGAGCAAAGCAACCCCATAGCACTATCAAAACTCCCCCATTTTTGATTGTAGGGAGGGTGTTCTTTTCATTGAATGCAACGCGCACGCACACACATACACAGAGGCACACAGAGACATGTATGTATACACACAGAGCCACACAGGCGCACAAACACTGACACACTCCTATATCTACATTTTACATTTTACATTTTAGATATATCTCTCTTCGATGCACACACGCCACACCCTTAACTCACCTTGTCCCTCCGTCTTATCTGTGAAAGTCATTGAAACGTATGACCAGTGGCGACCCCGTCATTCAGGGCAGGTGCCCCACCTGTTTTGAGCCCCACCTGTTTAGCTAAAAAAAATGTTTTTGCCTGTTTTACATGTTATTTTGCCATTAATACGGGTCACACATCAGTTTGCAAACAAAGTAAAAAATCCCCCCCAAAATATTGAGTTTATAAAGGTGCATACAAACTTGGTCTTTTTTGCTTTCTTGAGTAAGGCAGCTCCAAAATGCAGGTGTTTCAGCCTAGCTCAGTGCTTTCTGTGGTGGTGGGGCAGCCAGCGGAAAATACGGAGCGTAGGGGTTGGTAATGTTCTGTAGTGGCGCCGTGATTGGCTCAGTGTTCTGTCACTCATGGGGACATTACGTCACCGCAAAATCTAAGGGTAGAGCTAGAAAATTCAAGTCCCATGGGTGCTGCGATAGAGTTACATTAGACGTGCCCATCCAAGAAGGCTCAAGGTCATTGGCCACAGATAAAATGACGTAAAATCATGTTATATCTACAGTAGCTTTGATTGGACTGATCATGTCAACATCATTCTTTCAAAATCTTAGCTAGCAAGCTAGCAGTCATCATCATTACACGACAAGTTGTAAATCGCAAATTCAACAATGAGTGGTTTGGACAGAATCTGTGGCTAACTGCAAGCGTTGCAAAGCAATCACTAGCCTGTGATACATTGGAGTGGGTGTGTGGTCCAAGTCTGGTTTTAAGGGTCTCTTTTCCAAGCTTATAAGGATAAACATTCAACACCATGGGCCTTAAAAGGTTGAATATATTGTCCATGCTGTCAATCCAGCATGACTTATGCCACATTCAAAACAACTGGAAACTCTGAACTGGGAAATCTCTGACTTCAGTGAGTTCAAGACAACTGGGAACTTGAAAAAAAATTAGCTCTGACTGGGAAAATACTTTTGAATTCCAAGTCAGGAACTCAGGCCTCTTTCTAGAGCTCTGACCTGAAGATCACTGACATCATGATTCGTCCTTGTTTTTTTTTTAGAGTTCCAAGTCTTGAAAGCACCATGAATCCAGAAAATGCCAGACTTTGATGACAAAGTTTGATGACAAAATTTTCCCACAAAGGACCGCCCCGCCGCCTTCCTGTTCAAGTGAGCACAGCACAACAAGGTGATTCCAAAAATGTCTTGTATGCTGCTGCATAAATGATGTAAAATGCCAGGGAGCTAAGAAAGTAATACTAAGCATATGTTGTGTAGTGAGCTGTTAGTAGAACAAATGCCTCACCCTAATAATTTGGTCCCTTTTCCCCTCATAATTTCACCTACTGTTCTGACTTGGTGGTGCACATGTAGCCTATAGCCTGTTTTAGAGAAATGTAATCATCAAATATTGTAAGAGCTTTCATTGTCTGCTTATATGCCCCCTTTATTTATCCTACGGTTCTGACTTGGTGTACAGGGAGAATACTGTAAGAACGTCCCATGTTCTGAATTCTGTCGCTGTACATTTCAAAAGTGCCGAACAAATAGTTTTATTGACTACATCCGTCCTAGCTCGCTCATTATCTTAATCGAAATTACGGATTGCCTCTTATCTGCTCGATGTCCCCTTATGTCATAGTTTGCACATCTCAGTTGTCAGTAGAAATCACATTTGTTTAAGCAAGTCAGCCGTATCAGCTATGTTTAAAAAAAAGGCTGAATTAACTGTTTCGCTGCCAGACAAGGCTCCACTGATAGCCAGGTGTAGCAGTGGTAAGGTGTTGAGACTGCTGTTGGGACTGCTGTTGGAACAGCTTTATGTAGGCCCTAACAGTTTGTGTGCACCGTTTGTCACCGTTATAGTGCAATCAATGTATTATTTAGTGTTGTGTTGGATGTCTAGTGGCTTTTCATTTCGATTTGGCGGGCTCACGGAGGAGAGTGTCAGTCAAGTCTGAAGAGGAGAGATTAAAAGATACAGACTGGAGTGCTGTGTCCTGCTGCTGCTGCTGGGAAAACCCTGTGGGCGCCATCACTGAACGCTTTCACCTCTATGTTAATCACAAACACACAAACACACACACACACACACACACATATGTAGATACATGCACACATATTGATGCATTCTGGCACACATGCATACAGTACATGCACAGCACACACACAGCATGCGCACAAACACACATGCTGGCACACATACATGCATGCACATGGACATTTGTGTGCATTGTACAGACAAGCAAACACACACAGAAACATGCACCATCAGTCAACCTACAACTGCCCCCCTCCCCTTGCACCTGTCTGTTTTCATTTTCTCCTTGTCAGGACCCAAATTATTATGTACAGGGATTAAATGCACCAACAGAAGATGCTCCAAGATACACAGGCAAATACAATGGTAATGAAATGTCTAAATGTGAAATCGGAGCATCCACGCAAAACTGTTCTCTGGGCTCCTGCATTTATCAGATTCCTCCACATATTACACCCTATGGGAGAGAGTGGAGAGAAAAAAATCATCAACCACCGTTTACTTTGGCGAGAAAACGAAACACAATGTACAATGCATTGAGGTGACTTTCCAGTCATATTTTCCTACAATGCTCTCATTATAGGTCAACTGATGGACAGTAGGATGGTAAGACTGAAGGGTAATATTCTATCGATTGACAAGAGGCGATTTCATGCCCAACTTTGAAGCCCGTTTCTGTCTCTCACAACTGAGGCAGAGACGGAGGCACAGAGACCCGGTAAGGCCCGAGTAAATCCAGGGGCTCTCTTTATCGCTCTGCCTGCCAGCCCCAGCGTGGTCCTGGAAAGTGATCAGTAGAGGGATCCCACGTGCGTCAGTCTCTGCCGGAGGAGATCAGTGGAAAAGATTTGGAAGTGTCTGGAGCCCCTTTGTAGTGGAAGCCTACGAGGGACAGATAGCAGGGATGGATGGATGAATTTGAAAGGAGAGAGGTTGAGCTAGAGCGCGAAAGAAGGGATAATAGTTGAGGTTGTTCAACAGTTAATTCAGTTGACATTAAAAATAATGAAGATTGTTTGTTCCTCTTAATTTGAATGAATTGGAAGCAAAACCATAACTGGGAAGCCAAACAATATCCTCAAAACGGCAGTCAGACTTCAGGAAGTATAACTTCTTATTACTCTATAGTAAAAAAGCGGACTTCCTCAAGGACACCCGGCTCTCTCTTTCACCCTCCCTTGCTCTCTCCATCTCTCTTTCTCTTGTCAACAAACATAAAGAGAGAGAGTTGGCCTCTCTCTTTCCTGCTCTCTCTCTTTCTCTCACTCACTCACTCTAGTCAAGGTTGAGAAGAACCACTCGGAGGCAACATGGGAACATGCCCCCTCCTTCGCAATATCAGACCTATGAGCAAAGGTAAGGCAGCCGAGGAAGTAAGGACAGAGGTGGCTTCTGGGTATTGGGGATCTTTGTTTATTCGATAGATCGCCTCGTGTCAGGTCTGCCCGTGCCCCAACCCCTTATTGTCAGTCAAGAACAACACATCAGACTTCCTATTCAAACAGCCACCCAAAGTAATAAACTGCACAAGATAATGCACCATGTAGATTATGCTTGGCAAATACACCTCTTATCTGAGAAGCCAATGAAGAATGGTTCCGTCTGTGAATGACTAAACGTCGCTATGGGAACAGTGCAGGTCATGGCAGGAGAGAAGATGATGTCACTGAACTTATTCACACTGCAGTACTATACATAAAGGTATTCAGTGGTGTGTATTCATGGATGCCAATGGAAGCCAGGCTTCCCCCAAAAATGTACCAATATATATTTTTTAATAATTAATATAATTTATCTTTCGTCTGTCTGTGTTTCATAATTTTCCTTTAATTCGCAAAAGGCTGATTGTCACAGGAGAAAGCATCCGAGCGAGCGAAACAGCGCCCCTCTGTCTCTCTACGTGTAGGCAAATCTATCTGATGCTGTCTGGTCAAAACAAGTATGACATTGTTGCCGCCCATAGCATTGAAGGCAAGGGAAGCCAGTGAGCATCTATCAAATCCCATTGAGAGCATACTTCATTGACAGAAGCATTTTAATTGTTGCATCTCGTTGTGTTGTTGTCCTCCGGTGCCTAGCTAGCCAGCTAGCTAAAATTGTCCCTTTCTGAAAAATAGCCATGGATGGAGATAGGGATTTGGACTTGTGGTTTTATTTAATTCTCTGTACTGGCCAATGATTATAACGGTGATTCTGATCCAACCATTCATGGACAATGAATGGTTGGATACATTGTTGTGCCCCTGGGCTGAGAGGATGGAAGTTCAATATGTAGCTATATGTAGAAGGCTAATGTTAACTAGCTAACATTGCCCATGAATGGAAGTTAGACTAGACAGCAAGCATTACAGCCAGGTAGCCTAGGACAACAACAAAAAATAAGCGTGTACTGTAGTGATAGTCCGTTTTGTCAACATGAGAGAGAGGATGGCATTGGCGTTTCTCTACAAGTAGGGTGAGTCAACATGTTTTTCTACTTGCACGAACCCGCACGCACACACACACACACATGCACACACATAAATCAGAACCATGGAAAGCAACATCTTATTTAGCTTATGTTGATTGGACTACATTGTTTTGGGTATATTTTAGTTGTCACTGTATTAGACTAAGTAGAGGGGATTTGATGATGTTGAAGTTGAAATGGTGCTGGAATAGTGGAGGCAGGTCCTGTTTTCTTTGTGACTTGCGGTAACTCTCTGTGGTTCTAAATCAAAAGTTGTTTAGTGATCCGAAAATGTCGGAAACATTAACTTGCTTGACCATGCTGTAGGTCATTTAACTGTCTGTTACTGTACATGCAATATGCTTTGTGGACTTCACTGGACAGAGGTTGTGATAAAACAAAGGTGTAGTTGAATCTATTCTGCCACTGTGTCTTCTTATTGTCTCGGCCTTTAGGCCTATTCTGTATATCACGGTCGCAAGGCATATGAATTAACAGGTTATAGATAAAACAGTACAAGTATCACAACACATACAGTAGGTTGTAATATGGCACACAGTAGGTTGTAAAACGTACGTTTTCTCACCTTTTCTTTTCTTCTTGTATTTGTTAATTAGCCAACTGACATTTTATGCATGAACGGGATCTTTTTTTTCTTGTGGTTAGAATTTGATTGTCATCAGGCCCTTGTTAGGCTATTGTGTGTTGTATGTTACACTAAGATGTGACCTCAGATAAGAAAACATTGTATTTTTGAATGAACTGTAATTGTTTATTCCATGCAATTTCGGCACTAAAACCCGACATTCCCCATTTTCCCCAGATTTGAAATATCTTCACATAGCAGACCATAGCCAGGGGCTTAGTGGAAGGCACCAATTGTTTAGCGGGGACCTTTTCAAGCCTCCTTCCCGCTGATAGACAAGGTTAATTCACTATCGGAAATTGGTAATCCGTCTCCACCAAGATTCGAATCTCCAAAATAAAGGCAGCTCAAACTACTTAAAGGGACTTGTTGGAAATGTAATAGGAATATGATCTAAGGAGGCAATTTGCTACGTTGAAATCAGCATTCATTTTCATTTTCTCATGACTCTCGCGCTCGACTTTATAGTGCTAATTATGCTTATTACTCTGTAATTTGCTTTAAAAGGAGACAAGAGCCCCCCCCCCAACATAATTTCAAACAATGCTCGATCAACAGAACAATAAATTGGTATTTAGTGTTTCTAAATGCAGCTTTGATTCATCAGGGCCAAAGCAATGACTTCCTAGTCACAGAAGTGAGGTCCCGCGCGGGCCGCAAGTTGGGGAACCCTGCCATAGGAGAACCCTTTGAAGAGCCCTTTTTAGTTGCAGGTAGCACCCTTTTGGTTCCAGATAGAACCCTTTTGGGTTCCATGTAGAATCATTTTCTACAGAGGGTTCTACATGGAACCAAAAAGGGTTCTCCTATGGGGACAGCTGAAGAACCCTTTTGGAACCCTTTTTTCCAAGAGTATATTGCGAAACCTGCAGTGCTGCAATATTCTACTCGACTAAAGATGAGTATGCTACTAAAGAATGAGTATTGATTTATGAATTGATGATAGAGCCATGTCAACACATGTATGGGTTTGATTTGATGGAAGATTGTCTCTTCTCAGCAGGTTATCATTTAATCTAATATATGCACACAGCTTTTATTCTATGATTTATATATTTCATACAGTAGCCTAAATATCATCGGTGAAGGCCACGTTGCAACCCTATAGCAACAAGAATCATGTTTGAAGCTCTTTTAGTCGGCTCTTCATATTTTCCTTCAGTTGCTAACCCCACACAAAAGGGAAGAGGCTCCCCCTTCAACAATAGCCTATTTAATGTGTAGGTGTTAGGAGTAGGAGGATAATTCACAGCCAGGCACTGTGTGTTAGTGTATAAGAGAGTGGGGATGCGTTTGCTAGCCTTAGCGAGCAAGTGAGAGGGGCAGGTTTATAGCATCGCTGTCTTCTGTGTACGTTATCCCCTTTGTTGAAATTGCCAAGTCCGGGATCACTCCAGCATATCCTCCCAGTAATTTTGAGGTTGTTAAATAAGTGGGGGAGATGGACCATCCACGTGGGATGTAGTGTAGCATTGAACGATGTCACACAGGTCTTCAGAGTGTTCTTTAGTACCCATAGTAAGATCATACATTTTCCTCTAAATGACATTACACTAGTTTGCCCACTGACAAAGACATGATCAGTCTATCATTTTAATGGTAGGTTTATTTGAACAGTGGGAGACAGAATAAAAACAAAAACAAAAACAGAAAAACGCATGTCAAAAATGTTATAAATTGATTTGCATTTTAATGAGGGAAATAAGTATTTGACCCCTCTGCAAAACATTACTTAGTACTTGGCGGCAAAACCCTTGTTGGCAATCACAGAGGTCAGACGTTTCTTGTAATTGGCCACCAGGTTTGCACACATCTCAGGAGGGATTTTGTTCCACTCCTCTTTGCAGATCTTCTCCAAGTCATTAAGGTTTTGAGGCTGACGTTTGGCAACTCGAACCTTCAGCTCCCTCCACAGATTTTCTATGGGATTAAGGTCTGGAGACTGGCTAGGCCACTCCAGGACCTTAATGTGCTTCTTCTTGAGCCACTCCTTTGTTGCCTTGGCCGTGGGTTTTGGGTCATTGTCATGCTGGAATACCCATCCACGACCCATTTTCAATGCCCTGGCTGAGGGAAGGAGGTTCTCACCCAAGATTTGACGGTACATGGCCCCGTCCATCGTCCCTTTGATGCGGTTAAGTTGTCCTGACCCCTTAGCAGAAAAACACCCCCAAAGCATAATGTTTCCACCTCCATGTTTGACGGTGGGGATGGTGTTCTTGGGGTCATAGGCAGCATTCCTCCTCCTCCAAACACGGCGAGTTGAGTTGATGCTAAAGAGCTGCATTTTGGTCTCATCTGACCACAACACTTTCACCCAGTTCTCCTCTGAATCCTGAAACCTGTTTCAGTCTTCCAGAGATTTGAGACTGGGACGGAGGTTCACCTTCCAGCAAGACAATGACCCTAAGCATACCGCTAAAGCAACACTTGAGTGGTTTAAGGGGAAACATTTAAATGTCTTGGAATGGCCTAGTCAAAGCCCAGACCTCAATCCAATTGAGAATCTGTGGTATGACTTAAAGATTGCTGTACACCAGCGGAACCCATCCAACTTGAAGGAGCTGGAGAAGTTTTGCCTTGAAAAATGGGCAAAAATCCCAGTGGCTGGATGTGCCAAGCTTATAGAGGCATACCCCAAGAGACTTGCAGCTGTAATGGCTGCAAAAGGTGGCTCTACAAAGTGTTGACTTTGGTGGGTTTTTTTTCTTATTATTTCTTGTTTGTTTCACCCCAAAAATTATTTTGCATCTTCAAAGTGGTAGGCATGTTGTGTAAATCAAATGATACAAACCCCCCAAAAATCAATTTTAATTCCAGGTTGTAAGGCAACAAAATAGGAAAAATGCCAAGGAGGGTGAATACTTTCGCAAGCCACTGTAGCTAGCAAAGCAAATTGCTCTGAGATACGAATAATAAGATCATACACTTAACGTTAGCTAGCAATCCAGCCAGCTAACAGTACACTTTAACTTGAAATAAAAACAACTTTCTGTCAAAATTAGAAACGTGTAATATCTGAAAATGTAGCTAGCTAGACTATCTAACCCGTGTTCTGAAATCAGAGTAGATAGCCAGAGCGAATTTATCTGCTACGTCTATCAATAGTTGTCGCAGTGACATTCTATTGAAAATGATACTTGCATAATGGACTCTTTTGTTATGGCATGTAGCTAGCTAGCTAAACAATTTACCATAATCCCAACTCATGACATTACTACCCTGCATGAATCTGCAGGTAGCTAACCAACCAGGTTCAATTTTAGCTAGCTAACATTAGGCTGTATCTAGCAAAGCAAATGGCTCTGAGATACGAATAATATTACTACACAGATCATAAATGTAACGTTAGCTAGCAAGCCAGCCCGCTAACGTTAGCTAGCTAGCTAACAATACATTTTAACTTTAAATGAAAACAACTTTCTGTCAAAATTTGAAACGTGTAATATCTTAATGTAGCTAGCTAGACTATCTTACCCGTATACATAATGGATGGAAGCTTCTCCCTGTCACCGATGCCATGGTTTCCCTTAGTTTGTAGATGTAATCTGGAGACAGGTGTTTTCTCCATCTCCTTAGCTATCATACACTAATTCCACTGATTTCAAAACTCGGTCCTCCAGAAAGTGGAGAGAAACACTTATGCATTTCTACTACGCAATACTTTAAAAAAAAAAGCTCCTTAGACAGGATTACCTACACTTACTGACCAGCGCAAATAGACAGAAGCTTGCTATATGGCAGACCAATCCGAACTCATCTCTCGGCATGTCCAGCCCACTCAATATCTCAGCCAATCATGGCTAGAGGGAAGGTTGCTGTCTTTTTCTCTGGCAAAACCAACTAGTCTCTTAATTTAACAATTTTATTCATATTTACAGATGGCATACAAGCCTGTTATTAAGGCATATGCAAGTTCTAATGTTCAAGAAGGCATTTCTGCCAAAAAAACACATGTTGATTTAAAAAAAAAGTTTACCTTCAATTGGCTCTCCTGTGAAGTAGTGACCCGCGACATAAGCCTAGTTTCCTGAAACGAGTCAAAATTGTGGAAAGCCTCTGAATTAGCAGTGAGTGATCAACAGTATCGAAAGCCTTTGACAGGTCAATGAAGAGGGCAGCATAATGTAGCCTTTCATCCATACTGTTAACCACATCATTTATGACTAGGGATGCAGTAGAGAGAGTGCTATGACCTGGTCTAAAAATCCAACTGATGTACATTTAAAATACATTTCAAAGATAAGAAAGATCTTAGCTGAGAATTAATCAAGGATTGTAATATTTTGGCTAGGCAAGAAAGTTCCGATGGGTGATTTGAAAAGTCATAATCAATCGATCAATAATATTTTAATACTCTTAGCAAAACATTTTATATTAAATTTACAATCTGTAGAAACTATGAGAATAGAAAGGTTCAGGACTTTTGTGAAACACCACAGCACAGTTGAAAAATACTGTATATGGCTAATAGAAATCAAAACTGGTTGGTGTTCAGAGATAGATGGAAGAGGTTGAGGGGAGCTGAAGAGCAGGACTAAAAATAACAAAAATAACAAAAAAACTAGATGACTAATGTAAATATACTGTCTCCGTAAAATGTACTGTATATACAGTGAGGGAAAAAAGTATTTGATCCCCTGCTGATTTTGTATGTTTGCCCACTGACAAAGAAATGATCAGTCTATAATTTTAATGGTAGTTATAATTGAACAGTGAGAGACAGAATAACAACAAAAAAATCCAGAAAAACGCATGTCAAAAATGTTAGAAATTGATTTGCATTTTAATGAGAGAAATAAGTATTTGACCCCCTCTCAATCAGAAAGATTTCTGGCTCCCAGGTGTCTTTTATACAGGCAACGAGCTGAGATTAGGAGCACACTCTTAAAGGGAGTGCTCCTAATCTCATTTTGTTACTTGTATAAAAGACACCTGTCCACAGAAGCAATCAATCAATCAGATTCAAATTCTCCACCATGGCCAAGACCAAAGAGCTCTCCAAGGATGTCAGGGACAAGATTGTAGACCTATACAAGGCTGGAATGGGCTACAAGACCATCGCCAAGCAGCTTGGTAAGAAGGTGACAACAGTTGATGCGATTATTCGCAAATGAAAGAAACTCAAAAGAACTGTCAATCTCCCTCGGCCTGGGGCTCCATGCAAGATCTCACCTCGTGGAGTTGCAATGATCATGAGAACGGTGAGGAATCAGCCCAGAACTACACGGGAGGATCTTCTCAATGATCTCAAGGCAGCTGGGACCATAGTCACCAAGAAAACAATTGGTTACACACTACGCCGTGAAGGACTGAAATCCTGCAGTGCCCGCAAGGTCCCCCTGCTCAAGAAAGCACATGTACAGGGCCGTCTGAAGTTTGCCAATGAACATCTGAATGATTCAGAGGAGAACTGGGTGAAAGTTTTGTGGTCAGATGAGACAAAAATCGAGCTCTTTGGCATCAACTCAACTCGCCGTGTTTGGAGGAGGAGGAATGCTGCCTATGACCCCAAGAACACCATCCCCACTGTCAAACATGGAGGTGGAAACATTATGCTTTGTGGGTGTTTTTCTGCTAAGGGGACAGGACAACTTCAATGCATCAAAGGGACGATGGACGGGGCCATGTACTGTCAAATCTTGGGTGAGAACCTCCTTCCCTCAGCCAGGGCATTGAACATGTGTCGTGGATGGGTATTCCAGCATGACAATGACCCAAAACACACGGCCAAGGCAACAAAGGAGTGGCTCAAGAAGAAGCACATTAAGGTCCTGGAGTGGTCTAGCCAGTCTCCAGACCTTAATCCCATAGAAAATCTGTGGAGGGAGCTGAAGGTTTGAGGTGCCAAACGTCAGCCTCAAAACCTTAATGACTTGGAGAAGATCTGAAAAGAGGAATGGGATAAAATCCCTCCTGAGATGTGTGCAAACCTGGTGGCCAACTACAAGAAACGTCTGACCTCTGTGATTGCCAACAAGGGTTTTGCCACCAAGTACTAAGTCATGTTTTTCAGATTTTCTTGTTGTTATTCTGCCTCTCTCTGTTCAAATAAACCTACCATTAAAATTATAAACTGATCATGTTTTTGTCAGTGGGCAAAAATACAAAATCAGCATGGGATCAAATACTTTTTTCCCTCACTGTAGTATGTATGTTCCCTCACAAGTGGTCCTCTGTAGCTCAGCTGGTAGAGCACGGCGCTTGTAACGCCAAGGTAGTGGGTTCGATCCCCGGGACCACCCATACACAAAAAAATGTATGCACGCATGACTGTAAGTCGCTTTGGATAAAAAGCGTCTGCTAAATGGCATATTATTATTATTATTATGTACGGTATAAGCTGGAAGTAGAAGCCTCAGTATTGTTGTCCATTAGACAGAGGTAACTCGGGGTTTTCCATTCCTGTGGCGGTCCTCATCAGAGCCAGTTTCATCATAGCGCTTGATGTTTTTTGCGACTGCACTTGAAGAAACGTTCAAAGTTCTTGAAATGTTCCGTATTGACTGACCTTCATGTCTTAAAATAATGACGGACTGTCGTGTCTTTCTGCTTGTTCTTGTCATAATATCGGCTTGGTCTTTTACCAAATAGGGCTATATTCTGTATACCCCCCCTACCTTGTCACAACACAATTGATTGGCTCAAACGCATTAAGAAGGAAAGAAATTCCACAAATTAACTTTTAAGAAGGCACACCTGTTAATTGAAATGCATACCAGGTGACTACCTCACGAAGCAGGTTGAGAGAATGCCAAGAGTGTGCAAAGCTGTCATCAAGGCAAAGGGTTGCTATTTGAAGCATCACAGATGTAAAATTTATTTTGATTTGTTTAACACTTTTTTTGGTTAATTCATGATTCCATATGTGTTATTTCATAGTTTTGATGTCTTCACTATTATTCTACAATGCAGAAAATAGTAAAAATATAGAAAAACATGGGGGGAGTACATGGGCTGCCTTTCAAACCTTGGGGATAGTACCAGATATAATCGTCAGGTAAGAAATATGGGTTAATGATTCAGCAATCAGGGGGGCAGTGCGCTGCAGCAAAAATGGATTAAGGATATCAGCTACAGTGGACATGTTGCTATGTGAACCCTGACTTCACATTACAATAGCTGTATGTACGATACATTTTGCCCCGAACACCATGTGACCCCCTTGGTTGTTAGATTATTCAATGTATTTCCCATTCTGCGTTGAGTTATCATCAACATATTACCTCTCCCAATTGTCTGAATATTAATTGGTTATTTTCATCATGATTACTACTAAAGCATTCAAATGGCTTCTCACTCCTTTACAACTTCTAAAACGTTGACTTTTGTTATAATTTAATTGTTTTTATCCAGGCATATGAAGGTTATTCGCTTATAAATCAACTTCTGTTAGGCCAAATTGCTTCGCGATTGTTCTGTCTGACAGCCGCGCTTTCCTGTTTCAATTCAGTTTTCCTCAGATAACTCTGGGGTATCGGGTTACATATCCACAGTCATCGGAGGCTCGGGAGTCCTGCCTTAACGCTCATTCACTGACATTTACTATTAATTTGATTGAACACACTCATTTAGTTCCACAATTTATCCCGATATATCTTTCTGGTTTAACATTATGATGTCACTGATGGAATGTTTTTCCTGTCTTCTTTCATTAGTCTGACACCTCAACTGCCTTAAAGAAGGATGACAAAGAGATGTGGAGAGCCAGGGATATAAAGCTGCTAAATGAGATGCTAAGCGGTTAATTTAAACCTACAGTATATGCTGCGAGAAACCACCTAAAACTGTTCTAAGTCCTCTTAAGAGTCGTATGGGTAGGCTGTCTGGATCACGACCTGGGTCACTCTTCAGTTAACATGGCGAGGTAATTTGGAGTGTGATACATTGATTGATTGATTGATTGGTCACTTATTTGTTGGAAGTGTAGACATTACTTGATTTTATGTGCATTTTGTGTTAGGTATGTGAGCTGCAGGTTTTTATAATTGTTCAGTGACACAAAGGTAACCTCCCTACCCTATGCAGATTTAATGATTTTCTGAATAATAAAGGTATGGTTTCTTCAGATCATAATAAAAAAAAAACACAATACCCAGTTCACCAACCGGCAACAAGGTCACAGCTAACAATGGGTGTTTCTCAATATGCCGTGCTCCACACTCTCAAGCTCCGAGTGCATTCTTCAAAGATGTTCTCTTGAGTACGTTGTTGTGAGGACAAGAGTGTGGAGAATGCATAAAACATTACATTTGAGAAGCACCCACACTCCCCCTACTGCATTACCTCACGGTGCGCCTCCCCATTCACTGAACCTTCTTCCAGCCAGGACAATGGCAACAATAGATGAAACAAGATATACACAAAGCAAACATTTTACATCATAGTTATCAGCTAGATATACAGTGAGGGGAAAAAGTATTTGATCCTCTGCTGATTTTGTACGTTTGCCCACTGACAAAGAAATGATCAGTCTATAATTTTAATGGTAGGTTTATTTGAACAGTGAGAGACAGAATAACAAACAAAAAAATCCAGAAAAACGCATGTCAAAAATGTTATAAATTGATTTGCATTTTAATGCGGGAAATAAGTATTTGACCCCCTCTCAATCAGAAAGACTTCTGGCTCCCACGTGTCTTTTATACAGGTAACGAGCTGAGATTAGGAGCACAATCTTAAAGGGAGTGCTCCTAATCTCAGTTTGTTACCTGTATAAAAGACACCTGTCCACAAAAGCAATCAATCAATCAGATTCCAAACACTCCACCATGGCCAAGACCAAAGAGCTCTCCAAGGATGTCAGGTTTAGATTATAGACCTACACAAGGCTGGAATGGGCTACAAGACCATCGCCAAGCAGCTTGGTGAGAAGGTGACAACAGTTGGTGCGATTATTCACAAATGGAAGAAACACAAAATAACTGTCAATCTCCCTCTGCCTGGGGTTCCATGCAAGATCTCACCTCGTGGAGTTGCAATGATCATGACAACAGTGAGGAATCAGCCCGGAACTACACGGGAGGATCTTGTCAATGATCTCAAGGCAGCTTGGACTATAGTCACCAAGAAAACAATTGGTAACACACTACGCCGTGAAGGACTGAAATCCAGCAGCGCCCGCAAGGTCCCCCTGCTCAAGAAAGCAAATATACAGGCCCGTCTGAAGTTTGCCAATGAACATCTTAATGATTCAGAGGAGAACTGGGTGAAAGTGTTGTGGTCAGATGAGACCAAAATCGAGCTCTTTGGCATCAACACAACTCGCCGTGTTTGAAGGAGGAGGAATGCTGCCTATGACCCCAAGAACACCATCTCCACTGTCAAACATGGAGGTGGAAACATTATGCTTTGGGGGTGTTTTTCTGCTAAGGGGACAGGACAACTTCACCGCATCAAAGGGACGATGGACGGGGCTATGTACCGTCAAATCTTGGGTGAGAACCTCCTTCCCTCAGCCAGGGCATTGAAAATGTGTCGTGGATGGGTATTCCTGCATGACAATGACCCAAAACACACGGCCAAGGCAACAAAGGAGTGGCTCAAGAAGAAGCACATTAAGGTCTTGGAGTGGTCTAGCCAGTCTCCAGACCTTAATCCCATAGAAAATCTGTGGAGGGAGCTGAAGGTTCGAGTTGCCAAACGTCAGCCTCGAAAACTTAATGACTTGGAGAAGATCAGAAAAGAGGAGTGGGACAAAATCCTTCCTGAGATGTGTGCAAACCTGGTGGCCAACTACAAGAAACGTCTGACCTCTGTGATTGCCATCCAGGGATTTGCCACCAAGTACTAAGTCATGTTTTGCAGTGGGGTCAAATACTTATTTCCCTCATTAAAATGCAAATCAATTAATAACATTTTTGACATGCGTTTTTCAGGATTTTTTTGTTGTTATTCTGTCTCTCACTGTTTAAATAAAGCTACCATTAAAATTATAGACTGATAATTTCTTTGTCAGTGGGCAAAAGTACAAAATCAGCAGGGGATCAAATACTTTTTTCCCTCACTGTATGTGAATTGTAATAATGTAGCTAGCCAGCTTGGTAAACAGGCACCAATGACTTAAAACTAATGTCATGCAAGGTATATGTATATTTTTCGTGAGTATCTAGCTACCAATTCTTCGTGGCTAGCTAGCTAGCCAGTTAGCCCTAATTACTTACTATGGACTTACCCATTCACTGAACCTTCTTCCAGCCAGGACAATGGCAATAGAGATGAAACAAGATATACACAAAGCAAGCATTTTACATCACATTTATCAGCTAGCTATATGTGAATCGTAATAATGTAGTTAACCAGATAGTTTAACAGGCAAAAATGACCTAAAACTAATGTTATGCAAGGTAGTGGTCAATTCTTGGGTAGCTAGCTAAAAATTATTTGAGGCTATCTGGCTAGCAAATAGTATTAGCTAGCCAGTTAGCCCTATTGACTTATTATGGGCTTGCAATCTTTTTTTATGTTTTATTTTATTTATTTCACCTTTATTTAACCAGGTAAGCCAGTTGAGAACAAGTTCTCATTTACAACTGCGACCTGGCCAAGATAAAGCAAAGCAGTGCGATAAAAACAACAACACAGAGTTACATATGTGGTAAACAAAACATAAAGTCAAAAATTTAACAGAAAATATATATACAGTGTGTGTGAATGTAGTAAGTTATGGAGGTAAGGCAATAAATAGGCCATAGTGCAAAATAGTTACAATTTCATATTAACACTGGAATGATAGATGTGCAAAAGATGATGTGCAAATAGAGATACTGGGGTGCAAATTAGCAAAATAAATAACAATATGTGGATGAGGTAGTTGGGTGGGCTAATTTCAGAATCTACGGTACGTAGGCAGGTAAACATGCCAAAATTAACACAGCATGTATTTATTAACTGATCAAGATAAAATATTGTAGTCAGACAACATATGAGATGTGAATAGGCAACATTTAATTCCAAAGTCTGAGTGTATTTTCTCTCGCTTCAGCTCAATAAATGTTGTGTAATTTTTTATGTGGTTGCGTCAAATTTCTTTGCATACTTTCCGTTGAAGCTTGCATCGATGTATTCTTCAAAATATGTAAAAACAGAGTATGCATTCGAGAAGTGCCCTCCATGCTCCGTTTCTATACTTTGATTTGGACTCATACCCCGACCCTCCCGTGCTCCAATTTGTGTGCTTGGAGCATCTGTAGTATGCATTTTGAGAAACACCCAATGTGTTCACACAAAAACCACATCCTGTTTGTTCACTGAATAAATGGGTTCAGGAACAAGTGAGCAAAAAGTGACGAGTGATGCCATAGAAGCCATAGCATACACTAGACACTAACTACAAGAACACACTTGAAATAAGGACACCTCCACAACTTTTCTATGGAGAAGACATTTGTGCTGAACAGCTAATAGACAGCATCTTTGAAGGGAAGGGAGGAAGGGAAAGTACAATGAAAGGAAAGGGAACAAAGCTCCTTTCTACAATAGCTGGTAGCTAGGTAGCTAGGTCTAAACAATGACAGCATGTCCTTGAGTTATAAATATATAATACACCTCAGGTGGCACCGGGAGACAGTGGTTTTTGAATGGCTTTCGTTATAAATCATTCATTACCACTCGCATCAATGATTTATATTCTAAGAAGCCTGAATCCTATATGTAAGTAATGTCACACGTCGGAAGGTTACCATTGTAAACCTGTGCAGACAGCAGTTTTTGAACTTTTGATTGCTCGCTTTTCTTTCTCTTTTTTTCTCTTCTCTCTCTCTTCTCCTTAAACTTATGTTTAATTTAAATTCATCTTAAAGGAAGCTGCCTGACAAGTGCTGAATTATGCAATGCTAAAAAATAAAACTAAGAATATGCTGTAATGTTCAAATTCGTAGGGTTAATTTTAACATTCAGGAGTATATATTTTTTCAGACCAGGTTTGGTGTTAGCCTCTACATATGATGAATCTGGTATGTGTTCATAATGACATGAGCACAATGGCCTGGTGGAAGCTACAAGACAATGTCTTACACAAAAACCCCACTCAGCAAAAGATACACCTTACTCTATTGTTGCTTTTGGATTCGTTAAACAACTGCTAAGGTCCTGTTATGTAATCAAACACATTATGGTGCTAACAGCAAGGTTTTTTAGTGTATTACAGTTCCGTTAGCCTATGCTAATCCACTCGAACAATACATAACTATCACCTCAAAGAAAACCACAGTGAAACCTGTAATTGCACTTGACTGCCTGGGTCTACAAGGAGACCAGTGGGGGGACGATAGTAACATTCCAGCAGAACAGAGGAAGGTTAGACCTACACTACCATTCAAAAGTTTGGGGTCACTTAGAAATGTCCTTGTTTTCGAAAGAAAAGCAATTTTTTTTCCATTAAAATAACATCAAATTAATCAGAAATACAGTGTAGACATTGTTAATGTTGTATATGGTTATTGTAGCTGGAAACGGCTGATTGTTAATGGAATATCTACGTAGGCGTACAGAGGCCCATTATCAGCAACCATCAGTTCTGTGTTCCAATGGCACGTTGTGTTTGCTAATCCAAGTTTATCATTTTAAAAGGCTAATTGATCATTATAAAACCCTTTTGCAATTATGTTAGCACAGCTGAAAACTGTTGTGCTGATTAAAGAAGCAATAAAACTGGCCTTCTTGAGACTAGTTGAGTATCTGGAGCATCAGCAATTGTGGGTTGGACTACAGGCTCAAAATGGCCAGAAACAAATAACTTTCTTCTGAAACTCGTCAGTCTATTCTTGTTCTGAGAAATGAAGGCTATTCCATGCGAGAAATTGCCAAGAAACTGAATATCTCGTACAACGCTGTGCACTACTCCCTTTACAGAACAGCGCAAACTGGCTCTAACCAGAATAGAAAGAGGAGTGGGAGGCACCGGTGCACAACTGAGCAAGAGGACAAGTACATTAGAGTGTCTAGTTTGAGAAAAAGACGCCACACAGGTCCTCAACTGGCAGCTTCATTAAATAGTACCCGCAAAACACCAGTCTCAGACGAGTTTCAGAAGAAAGTTATTTGTTTCTGGCCATTTTGAGCCTGTAATCCAACCCACAATTGCTGATGCTCCAGATACTCAATTAGTCTAAAGAAGGCCAGTTTTATTGCTTCTTTCATCAGCACAACAGTTTTCAGCTGTGCTAACATAATTGCAAAAATGTTTTCTAATGAACAATTAGCCTTTTAAAATGATAAACTTGGATTAGCAAACACAACGTGCCATTGGAACACAGAACTGATGGTTGCTGATAATGGGCCTCTGTACACCTATGTAGATATTCCATAAAAAATCAGCCGTTTCCAGCTACAATAGCCATTTACAACATTAACAATGTCTACACTGTATTTCTGATTAATTTGATGTTATTTTAATGGATAAAAAAATAGCTTTTCTTTCGAAAAAAGTGACATTTCTTAGTGACCCCACATTTTTGAATGGTAGTGTATGTTTAGCATCCATCAGCTAGCGTAGTGAGGCGCAGTGGCACTGATGCTAAACTCAATCACAGCTCATTAATGAAATCAAAGGCTGCTGTCACATGACCATATGGCTTCTCCCTGTAGTCTACCCATCTGCCCCGGTGTCACAGAGACAAAGAGATTGGAACATACAGGAGAAAGGGCAGGTGGGGGCTATATAAAAACCCTGCATTAACCACGGCAAAGTGTAATGTATTTGCTTAGGCAACACATTTATATTATAAAGACAAAATAAACATTGAGAGAGATAAAATACATTGTGAGTGGTTGATAGTGTAACCTTTTAAAGCTTCACAATTGTTTATTGAGTGGGACTTTTCGTATTTGAAGATGTGTACGTATGTGACTTTGCAGAGTTGTCTCGGACTTCTTGAGTGCTGCTGAGGCTACACCTGAGGTGTTTAGTGCTTTGTCAGTGAACACAGTGTTTCTTCGAGTCAGGGACATGTGTGTAGTCTCTCTTGGTCACCTACACCTGCTGTATAAGCACTGTGTCATTTAGTGCAACTTCAGTCCCTTCGAGAACCTAAACCTTTGAACTTGAAAACACTTTTGGGCTAAACTGAATTCTTGGTGATTTATGTTTTCTGTTCACTGTTGTTTGTCTTTCTAAGCCGGCTTTATCTCCCATTCCATCTCCTCTTATGTCTCTCTGCGACGCGACAACTTTTGTTGATGAACAGGGTTGGCACTCCAGTGTCCAATAAAGTGCTTCACCAGGCGATAACACGAGTGAGAGCTCCGGCAATGAGGACCACGGACTGGCACTTTTGTCATGTTAATGTGTATGACGCTTCGCAAATAAGATTTACTGTACAGGGCCCCTATGAAATGAAATTGCATTCTCATAAAATGTATTTTTAAAATAAATTGTGTGAGGTAGTAATTTAAACTCCTCTGGCAGAATTATATGAAGCAGGAGGAGGAGGAGGATGAGGTGAGGGAGGAGGACAGGAGGGAGACAGAGGTTTGTGTGGTGCCCGGTAGAGCTGATGTTCACAGAGGGAGAGGTAATGGATCTTCTGTGATATAACACCACCTCTCCCATTTGAGTTTTATTTTATTTTACTCAATTTTCTTTTGCCAGAGCAGTGGTGTTATTAAAGAGGGGTTTGTTATTAAAGAGTTGGAAATGTATTTTTTATCTTGCTAATTTAGTACTGATGACTTTAGCAACATCTTGTTTACTGTATGCGTGTATATCTGTGAAGGCAAGTATGGGTCCCCTGCTTTGCGCTTAGGCTTAGTAGGGGCTAGCTACGGTAAAAAATCAATGCCTAAATGCAAAGTTGATTTAGAGCTACAATCCCCTCTCCGCTCATGCCATATTTTTTACTTTAAGGCTGATTCTTGGGTGAAAATGATGCTACTACAGCAGCCGCAGCCCGGTGTTAGCTATTCAATTAGCCCACGCTAGACCGATCTAAGGCGGGGTGGGCCAGCCATGGAAGTTTGGGCTCTCAATCATAGGACCACCGTGTCAAAGCAGCATCGTCATGACAAGGGCTTCACAGAAAACAACAACGAAGTGACTATTGGATTATGGAATAGAAGTCACAAGGTGATTGAGGAGTATAGTGTGACAGTTTAACCCAATGAGTACCACCGTAACGCAAGCGCGTTTCGACTTCAAATCCCTTTTAAACATTTTGTGTTTGAGCTATTGTTACTTAGATTGTAATTTACTCAAGTAAAAGCAAAAGTAGCCCTCGTAACAAACTAGAGTAAAAAACATATCTGGTCAGAAAACTACTTAAGTACAAGTTACAAATAGGTGTCAAAATAAAATATTTTAAATTGATTTGAGAAAGTAATGCATTTAGCGTATACTACTATAGCCAATAGAAACACATTGAATAACACATGAATGAATGGCAAAAAGACAGCCAAAAAATGTATCATAAGGAATAAGGTTTTGAAGTGGCTGTCCTACAGTGGCTTGTGAAAGTATTCATCCCCCTTGGCTCCAAAATGTTAAGCTCTGTCTGTATATATTGTGTGACAAAACTTCAGAGAGAGAACTTTTTTCCTCCAGACAGAGGATTTGAAACAATATCTGAAGTTTTCTATCATCCAAAACCTTATTGAGAAGTATTGAAGTAAGAACCAGAGAAAATATGTTCTTAACAGTAAATTGCTCTTGAATACATCCCTAAAGCCCTTCAAACTGCTCAATACTCTACCATTTTTAAGTCTGATAGCCACAGATATCAAAGTATGAAAGCTTTGTAACAGTCAGACATAAAGGCTACTCCCTTGCAGTGTACAGACTCACATCCCTGTCACGTCTTATATTAAGCAGATAAAGGCCTTTCACAATCACTCCCTGTTACTACTGTCCAACCCCTGTTACTATGTCATCCCTGTGACATTCGTCCACCATGAGAGTAACAGAGTTGACCTGTCCCATAACATCACCCCCCATGTCTCCCCATTGGTCCTCACCTGGGTGACACATATCCCAAAGAACGCTGTGAACACATGCAGTGGTTATATGTACAGTGGCTTGCGAAAGTATTCACCCCCCTTGGCATTTTTCCTATTTTGTTGCCTTACAACCTGGAATTAAAATTGATTTTTGGGAGGATTGTATCATTTAATTTACACAACATACCTACAACTTTGAAGATGCAAAATACATTTTTTTGTGAAACAAATAAGACAAAAAAACAGAAAACTTAAGCGTGCATTACTATTCACCCCCCCAAAGTTAATACTTTGTAGAGCCACCTTTTGCAGCAATTACAGCTGCATGTCTCTTGGGGTAAGTCTCTATAGGCTTGGCACATCTAGCCACTGGGATTTTTGCCCATTCTTCAAGGCAAAACTGCTCCAGCTCCTTCAAGTTGGATGGGTGCCGCTGGTGTACAGCAATCTTTAAGTCATACCACAGATTCTCAATTGGATTGAGGTCTGGGCATTGACTAGGCCATTCCAAGACATTTAAATGTTTACCCTTAAACCACTCGAGTGTTGCTTTAGCAGTATGCTTAGGGTCATTGTCCTGCTGGAAGGTGAACATCCATCCCAGTCTCAAATCTCTGGAAGAATTAAACAGGTTTCCCTCAAGAATGTCCCTGTATTTAGCGGCATCAATCATTCCTTCAATTCTGACCAGTTTCCCAGTCCCTGCCGATGAAAAACATCCCCACAGCATGATGTTGCCACCACCATGCTTCGCTGTGGGGATGGTGTTCTCGGGGTGATGAGAGGTGTTGGGTTTGCGCCAGACATAATGTTTTACTTGACGGCCAAAAAGCTCAATTTTAGTCCCATCTGACCAGAGTACCTTCTTCCATATGTTTGGGGAGTCTCCCACATGCCTTTTGGTGAACACCAAATGTGTTTGCTTATTTTTTTCTTTAAGCAATGGCTTTTTCAGGTCACTCTTCCATAAAGCCCAGCTCTGTGGAGTGTACGGTTTAAAGTGGTCCTATGGACAGATACTCCAATCTCCGCTGTGGAGCTTTGCAGCTCCTTTAGGGTTATCTTTGGTCTCTTTGTTGCCTCTCTGATTAATGCCCTCCTTGCCTGGTCCATGAGTTTTGGTGGGCAGCCCTCTCTTGGCAGGTTTTTTTTGTAGTGTCATATTCTTTCCATAAAAATGGATTTAATGGTGCTCCGTGGGATGTTCAAAGTTTCTGATATTTTTTTATAATCCAACCCTGATCTGTAATTCTCCACAACTTTCTCCCTGACTTGTTTGGAGAGCTCCTTGGTCTTCATGGTGCCGCTTGCTTGGTGGTGCCGCTTGCTTGGTGGTGCCCCTTGCTTAGTGGTGTTGCAGACTCTGGGGCCTTTCAGAACAGGTGTATATATACTGAGATCATGTGACAGATCATTTGACACTTAGATTGCACACAGGTGGACTTTATTTAACTAATTATGTGACTTCTGAAGGTAATTGGTTGCACCAGATCTTATTTAGGGGCTTCATAGCAAAGGGGGTGAATATATATGCACGCACCACTTTTCCGTTATTTATTTTTTATAATTTTTTGAAACAACTAATTTTTTTCATTTCACTTGAAATCCAAATAAAAATCAATTTAAATTACAGGTTGTAATGCAACAAAATAGGAAAAACGCCAAGGTTGATGAATACTTTTGCAAGGCACTATATCTAGGAGATATAAGAATGCTCAAGAAAAAAAAAAACATTTAACCCCTTATTTTTGTTGGCACAAAACTACCTCCATATTTCCATTTGTTTGTATGGGTTACCTTCAGACAAGTCCCGTGACACTTGTGGGGGTTGTAGAGCAAAACGGAGAACACCATCGTGTTCATGAGAGTCTACCCTTTCCATAGAGTTTGTAGGCCAAACCATTCGGATGCTACAGATATTTTCGTGAGAAGACCGATTTTCAAGATGTCTCATGGTCTGACAAACACCGCTCTGCCTCTGCCACCTTTCACCGCAGTTGCGACGGCCCACATATGCGGTGGATTCAGACGCAGCCCATGCAAAAAACCTGTTATCTTTAGCTTAAACTGACAGATTTATATGAGGATATTTTTATGTTACTTAGACTGACTCACGGATGCGTCAATAGACTCACCATCTTGTGGACCCCAGGAAGAGTTGCGTAAATTAGTTAAGTAAAAATACTTTAAAGCACTACTTAAATAGTTTTTGGTGGTATCTGTACTTTAAATTACTATTTATATTTTTGACAACTTTTACTTTTACTTCACTAAATTCCTAAAGAAAGTATTGCACTTTTTACTCCATACATTTGGTGAGCGGTGACCCGATCCTGCAGGTTCATGCTCTACAACATTCGCAGAGTACGACCCTACCTTACACAGAAAGCGGCACAGGTCCTAAGCCAGGCACTTGTCATCTCCCGTCTGGATTACTGCAACTCGCTGTTGGCTGGGCTCCCTGCCTGTGCCATTAAACCCCTACAACTTATACAGAATGCTGCAGCCCGTCTGGTGTTCAACCTTCCAAAGTTCTCTCATGTCACCCCGCTCCTCCGCACACTCCACTGGCTTCCAGTTGAGACTTGCATCTACTACAAGACCATGGTGCTTGCCTACGGAGCTGTGAGGGGAATGGCACCTCCTTACCTTCAGGCTCTGATCAGACCCTACACCCAAACTAGGGCACTACGTTCATCCACCTCTGGCCTGCTAGCCCCCCTACCTCTACGGAAGCACAGTTCCCGCTCAACCCAGTCAAAGCTATTCGCTGCTCTGGCACCCCAATGGTGGAACAAGCTCCCCCACGACGCCAGGACAGCGGAGTCACTGACCACCTTCCAGAGACACTTGAAACACTACCTCTTTAAGGAATACCTGGAATAGTATAAAAGTAATTCTTATACCCCCCCCCCCACCCCCACACACAAAAAAAAGTGGTTGTCCCACTGGCTATCATAAGTTGAATGCACCAATTTGTAAGTCACTCTGGATAAGAGTGTCTGCTAAATGACGTAAATGTAGCGCGTTATTACCAATGATGTATACACTGAGTGTAAAAAGCATTAACACCTGTTCTTTTCATGACATAGACTTACCAGGTGAATCCAGACATTTGAACTGGGTATGGTAGTAGGTTCCAGGTGCACCTGTTTGTGTTAAGAACTGCAAAGCTGCTGGGTTTTTCACGCTCAACAGTTTCCCTTGTGTATCAAGAATGGTCCACCACTGAAAGAATATCCAGGCAACTTGGTGCTCTTAATGTTTTGTACACTCAGTGTATAAACCCTGGATAGCTGATGCTATGTCTTGGCCAATAATAGCCATTGAAGCCACCGGGCCACCGTTATCATACTCCTCCTTTCAGGGCTTGAATCAGGGAAAAACTATATCCCCACATTAAAATAGCCAACTTGTCAACAATGTCACTATTTGCAGCATATGGATCACAATCAGCACCAATTCAAGGGATGAGGGAAAACATTTAATATGTAAGTATCAAATGTATTATTGTAGAAAATTTACTTTTCGGTCTTTTTTGAGAGACAGACTGTTCCTGGCAGTTTGTGTTACTGTGTAACCATAGCAATGCATCAACATCTAAATCAAATTGTATTTGTGTCATGCGATGTGTCTGCGGTAGCGAAGTCAAAAGCAGGACACAGAGGGGCTGGCAACGTTATTTACTGAACACAGTAAAATAAACGTACACAACAACAAACCTCCAAAACAGGGAGGAAAGCACAAAGACCCGTACATACACGAACTGCCGGATATGACAACAAACAATAACACACAAAATACCAAATGAGAGACAGGGGTAAATATAGGGAATACAATCAAACATAATGGGGAACAGGTGTAAACAATAAAGACTAAACAAGACAAACACCGAAACATCGATCGGCAGCAGCTAGTACTCTGGGGATGACGAACGCCGAAGCCTGCCCGAGCAAGGAGGAGGAGCAGCCTCAGCTAAATCCGTGACAGTACCCCCCCCCTTGACGAGCGGCTCCAGCCGTGCGCCGACCCCGGCCTCTGGGACGGCCAGGAGAACGCGGAGCAGGGCGAGTCGGATGACTCCGGTGGAAATCCCTCAACAGGGAGGGATCTAGAATGTCCCTCCTAGGGACCCAGCACCGTTCCTCCGGACCGTACCCCTCCCACTCCACGAGATACTGCAGATCCCCCATCCGACGCCTCGAATCCACGATGGACCGGACTGAGTACGCCGGAGCCCCCTCGATGTCTAGTGGGGGCGGAGGAGCCTCTCGTATCTCATTCTCCTGGACTGGACCAGCTACCACCGGCCTGAGGAGAGACACATGGAAGGAGGGGTTAATGCGGTAATTAATGGGCAGTTGTAACCTATAACATACCACGTTCAATCTCCTCAGGACTTTAAATGGCCCCACAAACCGCCGACCCAGCTTCCGGCAGGGCAGGCGAAGGGGCAGGTTTCGGGTCGAGAGCCAGACCCGATCTCCCGGTGCATAAACCGGACCCTCACTGCGGTGGCGATCGGCGCTCGCCTTTTGCCGTCTGATAGCCCGCTGCAGATGGACATGCGCAGCGTTCCATGTCTCCTCCGAGCGCCGAAACCACTCATCCACCGCAGGAGCTTCGATCTGGCTCTGATGCCAGGGTGCCAGGACCGGCTGATACCCCAACACACACTGAAAAGGCGTACGATTAGTGGAGGAGTGGCAGAGTGAGTTTTGGGCTATCTCTGCCCAGGGGATATACCCCGACCACTCCTCCTGCCGGTCCTGGCAATAGGACCTCAGAAACCTACCCACATCCTGGTTTACTCTCTCCACCTGCCCATTACTCTCAGGGTGAAAACCAGAGATAAGGCTAATCGAGACCCCCAAACATTCCATAAACGCCCTCCAGACTCGAGGTGAACTGGGGACCCCGATCAGACACTATATCCTCAGGCACCCCGTAGTGCCGGAAGACGTGAGTAAACAGGGCGTCAGCCGTTTGTAGGGCTGTAGGAAGACCTGGCATAGGAATGAGACGGCAGGCCTTAGAAAACCGATCCACAACGACCAAAATCGTGGTATTCCCCTGGGAGGGGGGAAGGTCTGTGACAAAATCCACCGATAGGTGAGAGCACGGCCGTTGTGGAATGGGTAGAGGTTGTAACTTCCCTCTGGGCAGGTGTCTAGGCGCCTTACGCTGGGCGCACACCGAGCAGGAAGAAACGTAAACCCTCACGTCCCTAGCTAAGGTGGGCCACCAGTACTTCCCGCTAAGGCAGTGCACCGTCCGACCAATACCAGGATGACCAGAGGAGGGTGACGTGTGAGCCCAAAATATCAGTCGATCACGGACCTCGAGCGGCACGTACCTCCGCCCCTCTGGACACTCTGGGGGAGTAGGGTCGGCACGTAACGCCCGCTCGATTTCCGCATCGACCTCCCACACCACCGGTGCCACTAGACAAGATTCCGGAAGTATGGGAGTGGGCTCAATGGACCTCTCCTCTGTGTCATATCGTCGGGACAGGGCGTCTGCCTTAGCGTTCTGTGACCCTGGTATATAAGTGAGCTTAAATACTAACCGGGCAAGAAAAATGGCCCACCTAGCCTGACGAGGGTTCAGTCTCCTCGCTGCCCGGATGTACTCCAGGTTACAATGGTCAGTCAGAATGAGAAAAGGGTGTTTAGCCCCCTCAAGCCAATGCCTCCACACCTTCAGGGCTTGAACCACCGCTAGCAGCTCCCTGTCCCCCACGTCATAATTGCGTTCTGCCGGACTGAGCTTCTTGGAATAGAAAGCACAGGGGCGGAGTTTTGGAGGCGTGCCCGAGCGCTGAGACAGTATAGCACCGATCCCCGCCTCGGACGCATCCACCTCAACTTGGAACGCCAAAGAGGGATCCGGATGTGCCAGCACCGGAACCGAGGTGAACAGGTCCTTCAGATGTCTAAACGCCCTGTCCACCTCAGCCGACCACTGCAAACACACCGGGCCCCCCTTTAGCAGGGAGGTGATGGGAGCTGCTACCTGTCCAAAGCCCCGGATAAACCTCCGGTAGTAATTGGCAAAACCCAAAAACCGCTGCACCTCCTTCACCGTAGTGGGAGTCTGCCAAATACGCACGGCTGAAACGCGGTCAATCTCCATCTCCACCCCTGACGCGGACAACCGATGTCCCAGGAAGGAGATGGACTCCTGGAAAAACAGACATTTCTCCGCCTTCACATACAGGTCATGCTCCAACAGTCTACCCAGCCCCCGACGCACCAGGGACACATGATCGGCTCGTGTAGTGGAGTATATTAGAATGTCATCAATATACACCACTACACCCTGTCCATGCAAATCCCGGAAAATCTCGTCCACAAATGATTGGAAGACTGAAGGAGCATTCATTAAACCGTATGGCATGACGAGGTACTCATAGTGACCCGAGGTGGTACTGAATGCTGTCTTCCACTCATCTCCTTCCCTAATGCGCACCAGGTTGTAAGCGCTCCTGAGATCCAAATTTGTGAAGAATCGCGCCCCGTGTAATGACTCCGTCATACTAGCAATCAGAGGGAGAAGATAGCTGTATTTGATTGTAATCTGATTGAGACCACGGTAATCAATACACGGGCGTAAACCCCCATCCTTCTTCACAAAAATAAACTTGAGGACGCAGGGGAAGTGGACGGCCTTATGTATCCCTGTCTCAGAGATTCGGTGACGTATGTCTTCATAGCTGCCATCTCCTCCTGAGACAGAGGATACACATGACTACGAGGAAGCGCAGCGCCTACCTGGAGGTCTATCGCACAATCCCCCTGTCGATGAGGTGGTAATTGAGTCGCCTTCTTTTTACAGAAGACGAGTGCCAAATCGGCATACTCAGGAGGAATGTGCATTCTGGGAATTTGGCTCGGACTTTCCACCGTCGTTGCCCCTACGGAAACACCTACACACCGCCTGACACACTGATCAGACCATCCCTTGAGAGCCCGCTGTTGCAATGAAATGTTGGGGTCATGAGATGTTAACCAGGGAAGCCCCAACACCACGGGAAACGCAGGAGAGTCAATCAAATACAACTGTGTAATCTCCTCATGGCCCTCCTGCGTCTTCATCTTAAGTGGCGCTGTGACCTCCCTAATCAATCCCGACCCCAAAGGGCGGCTATCTAGGGCATGGATGGGGAAGGGCACATCAACTGGTACAATAGGAATCTACTGCGCCTGAATCTACTAGCGCCTTATGCTGGGAGTGAGAAGAAACCTCGGGAAACACAACTTTAATACACATATGTACAACAGAGAGCTCTGGGTGAGTTGGGTGCTTACTCACCTGGAATGACTCATCAGTGCGTTGCCTACTGCCTCGATTCCTAGGAGACCCTCCCCAGCACCGAACAGCAGTGTGTCCTCTGCGGCCACAGTTGGTGCAGGGGACGGCCTCTCTCCTGGTCTCTCTCCTCGTCTCCCTAGCACCAGCACCCCTGAGCTCCATAGGGCTCGGCTTGGAAGTGCTGGGGGATGGAATGGACGGCCCCAACTCCGGACGTCCGCGGGTGGCCAACAGGGTATCTAGGCGAATCGACATGTCCACCAGCTGATCGAAACTTAGGTTGGTGTCCCTGCAGGCCAACTCCTGACGAACGTCCTCCCTTAGGCTGCACCTGTAGTGGTCGATGAGGGCCCTCTCATTCCATCCCGCATTGGCAGCCAGAGTCCGGAAGTCCAGTGCGAACTCCTGCGCGCTCCTCTTCCCCTGTCTGAGGTGGAACAGACGCTCACCCGTTGCCTTCCCCTCTGGGGGATGATCGAACACCGCCCTGAAGCGGCGGGTGATCTCCGCATAGTTGATTGTAGCGGCGTCTATTCCCCCCCACTCGGCGTTGGCCCACTCCAGTGCCTTGCCGGACAGACAGGAGATGAGGGCGGACACGCTGTCGTATCCCGAGGGCACCGGGTGGATGGTTGCCAGGTAGAATTCCACTTGGAGCAGGAAACCCTGACACCCGGACGCGGTGCCATCATAAGCCCTCGGGAGCGAGAGCCGAATCCCACTGGGCTCCGGAGGTGAAGCGATGGGTATAGCTGATGGTGGTGGTATCGTTGGAGGAGGTGTGGGCAAACCTCCTCTTTCCCATCGCCTCAAGGTGTTCATCACCCCTTCCATGGCGGTGCCAAGATCCTGGATCATGGCCGCTTGTTGGATAACGCGCTCCTCCAGTGATCCCGCTGGCACCGTCGCTCCTGCTGACTCCATGGAAGGTGTGTTATTCTGTCATGCGACGTGTATGCGGTAGCGAAGTCAAAAGCAGGACACAGAGCGGCTGGCAACGTTATTTACTGAACACAGTAAATTAAACGTACACAACAACAAACCTCCAAAACAGGGAGGAAAGCACAAAGACCCGTACATACACGAACTGCCGGAAATGACAACAAACAATAACACACAAAATACCAAACGAGAGACAGGGGTAAATATAGGGAATACAATCAAACATAATGGGGAACAGGTGTAAACAATAAAGACTAAACAAGACAAACACCGAAACATCGATCGGCAGCAGCTAGTACTCCGGGGACGACGAACGCCGAAGCCTGCCCGAGCAAGGAGGAGGAGCAGCCTCGGCTGAATCCGTGACAATTTGTCACATGAGCTGAATACAATTGATGTAGATCTTACTGTGAAATGCTTAATTATGAGCTCTTAACCAACAAGGCAGAGTTTTTAAAAAGTAAGTAAGAAAAATGTGCTAAATAAACCAAAGGAAAAATAGTAACACAATAAAACAACAGTAGTGAGGCTATATACAAGGGGTACCGGTAGAGCGTCAATGTCCAGGGGTACGGGTTAGTCGAGGTAATTTAGGTAATATTTACAAGTAGGTAGGGGTAAAGTGACTATGCATAGATCATAAACAAAGAGTGAAGGAATATGAATGTGTGTGTGTCGTCAATATGGATGTGTGTATGTGGCGTCAATATGTGTGTGTGTGTGTTTTGTATGTGTGTCCGTGTGTGTGTTTGTGTGTTGGAGAGTCAGTGTATTATGTGTGAGTGTGTGGTTGTAGTCCAGTCAGTCTACATCGAGCCTGTGCAAGAGAGTCAGTGCAAAAAAATATAATAAATAATAAATTGCAATATGCTCAAGATCAATAAATCACTCTTAGTATCTAGCATACACGGACATTGTAAAAAGTAAAATAAATACTCCAGCCACCCAAGTCATTGACTGTTCTCTCTGCTACCGCACGGCAAGCGGTACCTGAGCGCCAAGTCCAGGACCAAAAGGCACCTTTAACAGCTTCTACCCCCAAGCCATAAGACTGCTGAACATTTCATAAAATGGCTACCCGGACAATTTGCATTGAACCCAAGTTTGGGACCAAAAGGCTCCTTAACAGCTTCTACCCCCAAGCCATAAGGCTGCTGAACATTTCATCAAATGGAAGCTGTTGAGGAGCATTTTGGTCCCAGACTTGGTGCTCCGGTACTGCTTGCTGTGCGGTAGCAGAGAGAACCATCTATGACTTGGGTGGCTGGAGTTTCTTTCTTTTTTTGACAATGTCCGTGTATACTACAGTGCGTTGCAAAAGTATTCAGCCCCTTAGGCGTTTTTCCTATTTTGTTGCATTACAACCTGTAATTTAAATGGATTTTTATTAGGATTTCATATAATGGACATGTACAAAATAGTCAAAATTGGTTAAGTGAAATGAAAAAAATCACTTGTTTCAAAAAATTCAAATAAATGAATAACGGAAAACTGGTGCGTGCATATGTATTCACCCCCTTTGCTATGAAGCCCCTAAATAAGATCTGGTGCAACCAATTACCTTCAGAAGTCACATAATTAGTTCAATAAAGTCCACCTGTGTGCAATCTAAGTGTCACATGATCTCAGTATATATACACCTTTCTGAAAGGCCCCAGAGTCTGCAACACCACTAAGCAAGGGGCACCACCAAGCAAGCGGCACCATGAAGACCAAGGAGCTCTCCAAGTCAGGGACAAAGTTATGGAGAAGTACAGATCAGGGTTGGGTTATAAAAAAATATCCGAAACTTTGAACATCCCACAGAGCACCATTAAAAATGGAAAGAATATGGCAGCACAACAAACCTGCCAAGAGAGGGCCGCCCACCAAAACTCACGGACCAGGCAAGGAGGGCATTAATCAGAGAGGCAACAAAGAGACCAAAGATAACCCTGAAGGAGCTGCAAAGCTCCACAGCAGAGATTGGCGTTTCTGTCCACAGGACCACTTTAAGCCGTACACTCAACAGAGCTGGGCTTTACAGAAGAGTGGCCAGAAAAAAAGCCATTGCTTAATAAAAAAAAAAAGCCAACTTTTGGTGTTCACCAAAAGGCATGTGGGAGACTCCCCAAACATATGGAAGAAGGTTCTCTGGTCAGATGAGACTAAAATTGAGCTTTTTGGCCATCAAGGAAAACGCTATGTCTTGCGCAAACCCAACACCTCTCATCACCCCAAGAACTCCATCCCCACAGTGAAGCATGGTGGTGGCAGCATCATGCTGTGGGGATGTTTTTCATCGGCAGGGACTGGGAAACTGGTCAGAATTGAAGGAATGATGGATGGCGCTAAATACAGGGAAATGTATGAATAACGGACTTTTTAGTCAGCCACCAATTGTGCAAGTTCTCCCACTTAAAAAGATGAGAGAGGCCTGTAATTTTCATCATAGGGACACGTCAACTATGACAGACAAAATGAGAAAAAAAAATCCAGAAAATCACATTGTAGGATTTTTTATGAATTTATTTGCAAATTATGGTGGAAAATAAGTATTTGGTCAATAAGTTTCTCAATACTTTGTTATATACCGTTTGTTGGCAATGACACAGGTCAAACGTTTTCTGTAAGTCTTCACAAGGTTTTCACACACTGTTGCTGGTTTTTTGGCCCATTCCTCCATGCATATCTCCTCTAGAGCAGTGATGTTTTGGGGCTGTTGCTGGGCAACACGGACTTTCAACTCCCTCCAAAGATTTTCTATGGGGTTGAGATCTGGAGACTGGCTAGGCCACTCCAGGACCTTGAAATGCTTCTTACGAAGCCACTCCTTCGTTGCCCGGGTGGTGTGTTTTGGATCATTGTCATGCTGAAAGACCCAGCCACGTTTCATCTTCAATGCCCTTGCTGATGGAAGGAGGTTTTCACTCAAAATCTCACGATACATGGCCCCATTCATTCTTTCCTTTACACGGATCAGTCGTCCTGGTCCCTTTGCAGAAAAACAGCCCCAAAGCATGATGTTTCTACACCCATGCTTCACAGTAGGTATGGTGTTCTTTGGATGCAACTCAGCATTCTTTGTCCTCCAAACACGACGAGTTGAGTTTTTACCAAAAAGTTATATTTTGGTTTCATCTGACCATATGACATTCTCCGAATCCTCTTCTGGATCATCCAAATGCACTCTAACAAACTCAGCATTCTTTGTCCTCCAAACACGACGAGTTGAGTTTTTACCAAAAAGTTATATTTTGGTTTCATCTTACCATATGACATTCTCCCAATCCTCTTCTGAATCATCCAAATGCACTCTAGCAAACTTCAGAAGGTCCTGGACATGTACTGGCTTAAGCAGGGGGACACGTCTGGCACTGCAGGATTTGAGTCCCTGGCGGCGTAGTGTGTTACTGATGGTAGGCTTTGTTACTTTGGTCCCAGCTCTCTGAAGGTCATTCACTAGGTCATTCCGTGTGGTTCTGGGATTTTTGCATTATTTAGACCCCACAGGGTGAGATCTTGTGTGGAGCCCCAGATCGAGGGAGATTATCAGTGGTCTTGTATGTCTTCCATTTCCTAATAATTGCTCCCACAGTTGATTTCTTCAAACCAAACTGCTTACCTATTGCAGATTCAGTCTTCCCAGCCTGGTGCAGGTCTACAATTTTGTTTCTGGTGTCCTTTGACAGCTCTTTGGTCTTGGCCATAGTGGAGTTTGGAGTGTGACTGTTTGAGGTTGTGGACAGGTGTCTTTTTATACTGATAACAAGTTCAAACAGCTGCCATTAATACAGGTAACGAGTGGAGGACAGAGGAGCCTCTTAAAGAAGTTGTTCCAGGTCTGTGAGAGCCAGAAATTTTGCTTGTTTGTAGGTGACCAAATACTTATTTTCCACCATAATTTGCAAATAAATTCATTAAAAATCCTACAATGTGATTTTCTGGATTTGTTTTTCTTAATTTGTCTTTCATAATTGACGTGTACCTATGATGAAAATTACAGGCCTCTCTCTTTTCTTTTTAAGTGGGAAAACTTGCACAATTGGTGGCTGACTAAAAACGTTTTTTTCCCCACTGTATGTTTTCATCTTGAGGTGGTTTGTACCGCTTTCTATTCAATACGCCATCTTGTCTAACGCACGCGCACGCAGTGTGTTGCTTTAGCAATATGCTTAGGGTCATTGTCCTGCTGGAAGGTGAACCTCCGTCCCAGTCTCAAATCTCTGGAAGACTGAAACATTTCCCTGTATTTAGCGCCATCTATCATTTATTCAATTCTGACAAGTTTCCCAGTCCCTGCCGATTAAAAACATCCCCACAGCATGATGCTGCCACCACCATGCTTCACTGTGGGGATGGAGTTCTTGGGGTGATGAGAGGTGTTGGGTTTGCGCAAGACATAGCGTTTTCCTTGATGGCCAAAAAGCTCAATTATAGTCTCATCTGACCAGAGTACCTTCTTCCATATGTTTGGGGAGTCTCCCACATGCCTTTTGGTGAACACCAAAAGTTAGCTTATTTTTTTCTTTAAGCAATGGCTTTTTTTCTGGCCAAACAGGTGCCATTAATACAGGTAACGAGTGGAGGACAGAGGAGCCTCTTAAAGAAGAAGTTACAGGTCTGTGAGAGCCAGAAATCTTGCTTGTTTGTAGGTGAACAAATACTTATTTTCCACCATAATTTGCAAATAAATTCATTAAAAATCCTATAATGTGATTTTCTGGAGAAAAAAAAATCTCAATTTGTCTGTCATAGTTGACGTGTACCTATGATGAAAATTACAGGCCTCTCTCATCTTTTTAAGTGGGAGAACTTGCACAATTGGTGGCTGACTAAATACTTGTTTTCCCCACTGTAATATTCAAAATCAGTAAGTTAGACCAAATATTAGCATTTCATATATTTGCAGTTAATAAAATTCAATCTGGATAATAACACAAAACAAATCATAAGGCTAGAGAAATATATCGACAAATATTACAACAACACGCAACACCCAAACATGGTGGAAGATAACCGAGGAGAAACAATCTCCAAGAGAAAACGCGACTCGTCGACTGATACAGATGATATATGCTTTTCACCACTGGGTCTGGTAAGTGTGGAAAGCGACCTGTTGAAGTCGATAAATGACAAATTGGGCTTACTAGAATTGGTCAGTAAGGACGTAAAAGAGTTGAAAGCGAGTCTTGAAATGAGTGTCGAAAAAGCTGCGATAATGGAGAAAGAAACCAAAAAATGAAAAGTGACAGTCACTAAGATGGAAACGGACGTTAGGGAACATTAAAAAAAGAACAACCTTCTGAGAGAAGCCTTACCAGACATCCAAACTAGATTGATGAGAGAAAATCTAGTACTTACGGGTATTCAGGAAAAGGAGGGAGAAATAACCGAGAATATTATGAAGGATTTCCTGCCTACAGCGCTTCAAATCCCACTCGAGGCTGTCGATAAAATCCAACTCGAACGTGTACACCGTTTCGGACAAAGAGGACAGAAATATGAGCGCCCAATCGTTGCCAAATGTGCATTTTTTTAGGATAAAGCAATGGTTAAAAGCCTAGGTAAAAGACTTGCTGGCACGAAAATAGGCATGAATGATCAGTTCCCGAGGGAGATTGCAGAAAGGCGCAAAGTTCTGTATCCAATCTTCAAGGAAAATAGATTAAAAGGGAAACGTGTTGCACTTGTTGTCGATAAACTGTATATTGACAACCAAATGTTCAGAGACACAAAAACTACTCCATGGCTATTCTAAAAGTTGTAATAGAGGAGTCGAATAATGGAACACCCAATACTAGCAATGATAGGGATTGTAATAATAAAGAACATTTAAGGTAAGTATAGTATTTTATAAAAGGATAAAACGATATAACAAGAAAAGATAACAAGCAGAATAATACATCTTCAAATACAACTAATTAGAACATGGCTTTTATGGCGGGCAATTGTTGTTTTGGCGGACGGTTGTTGTAGTTGGTCCTGTGTTCTCCCTGGCGTCCTTTCCCCCTTGTGGCAGGTGTGGGATGCGGGTGCGTTTGCGTGCTCGGCCCATTTCCTCCACAGTCAACCATGTGGTGTGCATTTTTGTGTTTGGAAAGGTGTGGCGTTAAGTGAGTGAGAGGGGAAATGGTTGCATATCCCAGAGTCGACGGGTGTCTATGAGCAGGGGCAGTAAGAGAGAGAGATTTCAATTTTGTGTAGATGAGGGATATACATTTTAAAATATATTATACATCTAATCAAATGTTTTATTGTCCTCTCATGATGGAAAGATCCCCAACCCTATATCCTGGACACCCACCTGAGCACATACACCAAAGAGAAGTTCCCATCTGTTTTATGGACCTGCTGTGAGTATGCAGCCTAAACAGAGAAATAAATGCGGTCAGAGATTTACTTGAGCAGCACCGCCCCCTCAAGATTCTGAGCCTGCCTGGCAGGGTTTGTCCTACAAAGCCATAGCCCCCTGATGGGAGAGCATTATATACAAGGAAATTCTCAAAGCTGCTAATGAGAACCTTGACGACCTTGTACCTAGTCGGTGGGGATTCCGGTGGGGTACCCTCACCCAGGTAATGGCAGTGCTGGCAACACTGGCTGCAGTAACCCATGGGGAGGGGGTCACACTCGGACAATCAGAGAGGGGGTTTGTCATTGTGGCCCAGGTGGCACAAAATAATCAAAGGTCTGACTGCACGGAGATGCTTGGGAAAAATGGTTACAACGGGGGACCAGAGTGTTTGTGTCTCAGGTGAAGAGGGTGGATCTGATCTCCATCACCTAGGACTTGACATAGATTAATCAAATCTCACATTGTTTTCAATTTCTGCTCAATCTTGCATGCTTTCTCAATCAGCTGTAACTGTATGTGCACTCGTAAATCAGGTCCTTTCTCGAGTTGGTCTCTGGGATGTAACAACCGTTGAGCATCTGATTTTATGGTTGATTGTGGAGGAGAGGGGTTGTGTGTGTTGGAGTATGTGCATATGTGTTTGTCCCGCATCTGTTGTGGGGGGGTGTAGATGTTGGGGGGAGTATGGGATGGACCGCGGTAATTGTTTGCTAGGATAATAATTGCCTGTCAATAAATTAAATGTAATACAATGGCAATCCGGGTTAAAAAATTTAAAATCCTACGCATGAATTGCAGACATTATTACGCATATTAATTGATAATGATGGAAAATAAGATATGCAAGATATTTGAATAGATATACACTGCTCAAAAAAATAAAGGGAACACTTAAACAACACAATGTAACATCAAGTCAATCACACTTCTGTGAAATCAAATTGTCCACTTAGGAAGCAACACTGATTGACAATACATTTCACATGCTGTTGTGCAAATAGAATAGACAACAGGTGGAAATTATAGGCAAATAGCAAGACACCCCCAATAAAGAAGTGGTTCTGCAGGTGGTGACCAAAGACCACTTCTCAGTTCCTATGCTTCCTGGCTGATGTTTTGGTCACTTTTGAATGCTGGTGGTGCTTTCACTCTAGTGGTAGCATGAGACGGAGTCTACAACCCACACAAGTTGCTCAGGTAGTGCAGCTCATCCAGGATGGCACATCAATGCGAGCTGTGGCAAGACGGTTTGCTGTGTCTGTCAGCGTAGTGTCCAGAGCATGGAGGCGCTACCAGGAGACAGGCCAGTACATCAGGAGACGTGGAGGAGGCCGTAGGAGGGCAACAACCCAGCAGCAGGACTGCTACCTCCGCCTTTGTGCAAGGAGGAGCAGGAGGAGCACTGCCAGAGCCCTGTAAAATGACCTCCAGCAGGCCACAAATGTGCATGTGTCTGCTCAAACGGTCAGAAACAGACTCCATGAGGGTCGTATGAGGGCCCGACGTCCACAGGTGGGGGTTGTGCTTACAGCCCAACACCGTGCAGGACGTTTGGCATTTGCCAGAGAACACCAAGATTGGCAAATTCGCCACTGGCGCCCTGTGCTCTTCACAGATGAAAGCAGGTTCACACTGAGCACATGTGACAGACGTGACAGAGTCTGGAGATGCCGTGGAGAACGTTCTGCTGCCTGCAACCTCCTCCAGCATGACCGGTTTGGTGGTGGGTCAGTCATGGTGTGGGGTGGCATTTCATTGGGGGGCCGCACAGCCCTCCATGTGCTCGCCAGAGGTAGCCTGACTGCCATTAGGTACCGAGATGAGATCCTCAGACCCCTTGTGAGACCATATGCTGGTGCGGTTGGCCCTGGGTTCCTCCTAATGCAAGACAATGCTAGACCTCATGTGGCTGGAGTGTGTCAGCAGTTCCTGCAAGAGGAAGGCATTGATGCTATGGACTGGCCCGCCCGTTCCCCAGACCTGAATCCAATTGAGCACATTTGGGACATCATGTCTCGCTCCATCCACCAATGCCACGTTGCACCACAGACTGTCCAGGAGTTGGCGGATGCTTTAGTCCAGGTCTGGGAGGAGATTCCTCAGGAGACCATCCGCCACCTCATCAGGAGCATGCCCAGGCATTGTAGGGAGGTCATACAGGCACGTGGAGGCCACACACACTACTGAGCCTCATTTTGACTTGTTTTAAGGACATTGCATCAAAGTTGGATCAGCCTGTAGTGTGGTTTTCCACTTTAATTTTGAGGGTGACTCCAAATCCAGACCTCCATGGGGTTGACAAATTTGATTTCCATTGATATTTTTTGTGTGATTTTGTTGTCAGCACATTCAACTATGTAAAGAAAAAAGTATTTAATAAGATTATTTCATTCATTCAGATCTAGGATGTGTTGTTTAAGTGTTCCCTTTATTTTTTTGAGCAGTGTATATTAAAAAAAAAAAAAAAAAAAAATATATATATATATATATATATATATATATATATATAGAGGTGACAGCATTGGAAATGCTTTTGACGGTTAATCTGCTTCTGTTTTGTGGTTGGCACTGTGTGCTGTTTTCGATGGATGGGTCCTGGCCTCTCAGGGCCCTAGGGATCCGGAGGGACGTGGGTGGGATGCTGATCACTGGGATGACGGCTCAACTTGGGATGGGGAGGGGCTTTAGCGGGGGAATTAGTGGAGAACAATTGAAGGGTTACTTAGTACATTTTTACATTTTACATTTTCATTTATTTTGGGGTGGGGTAAGGGGGGGTAGAAGGATTACTTTATCCTATCTCAGGTTTTTCTTAAAAAGGTGGGGTTTCAAGTGTCTCCGGAAGGTGGTGAGTGACTCCGCTTCCGGTAGCAATGCAAATATCATGGTACAGCTATATGGCCGCTCAATCATTACAGTATTTTTTATTGGTAAATTTACAAACATATATAATGATAAATAGACTTGAAACATGTATCTCATTATGGTGTATGGTGAAATAAATATAGCCAGTTATAATAGTAATGGCTTAGCTGATAATAACAAAAGAAGAACAATATTTACATGGCTCAAAAATAAGGAATATAATATCTATTGTTTACAGGAAACTCATTCAACAATTCTAGATGAAGTTGTGTGGAAAAATGAATAGGGGGGAGAAATATACTTATCCCATGGGCAAAGACATTCAAAAGGGGTGATGATATTAATTAATAGTAATTTCGATACGAATGTGCAAATTGTCCAAATAAATACGCAATGTAGATGGATTATTTTAAATATGTTATTGTATATAAACAGATATGGCTCATTAACCTTTACGGACCAAATAATGATGATCCACACTTCTTTGACAATATATAAAATAAATTATCAACCCTGCAAGCAATTCAAGACAATACTATTATGGTGGGGGATTATAATACTGTTTTAAATAGCTCAATGGACCGTAAAGGAAATTGTGAATGTCATGGATACATTAGAACTAGTAGATATATGGTGGCTTAAATATCCTGATCTAGTGAGATATACATGGCAGAGACTCAATCAAGCTAGTCGTATTGACTACTTTCTTATGTCATTCTCGTTGGCACCAAAAGTTTAAAAAGTGTTAGGGGACAGAATGCGCTCGGACCATCATATAATTAGCATATACATTACTCTTACTGAATTTCCACGTGGGCGAGGATATTGGAAATTTTATCAAAGCCTATTGGATGATAATTTATTTTTAACTAGGACAAAGGAATTATAACTGACTTTTTCCGACATAACATAGGTACACCAAATCCCCTTATTGTATGGGTCACCTTTAAATGTGCTTTTAGAGGACATGCAATTCAGTGCTCATCTCGAAAACAAAAGCAATTTAGGTCAAAAGAGTTTATACTAACAAAGGGAATAGAAAGCCTAACAGAACAGATATATGGCAATAAAAACTGTAACATAGAGGCTCAGAATAAATTAGAGGAAATACAAAAAGAAATTCAGAAACTTATTCAAGAAAGATCAAGTGTAATATATTATAAAAATAAAGCAAACTGGATGGAATATGGGGTAAAAATGCACCAAATTATTTTTTAATCATCAACCTAGGAATGCTACCAAAAATAATTTAATGAAACTGATTACAATTGACGGAGTCACCCATGATTAACCAAATTATATTTTGAAGGAGGAAACAAAGTACTTTCAGCATATGTTTTCATTTCAGTCACCTCATCTCCTCTAACTGAAGCTAATTGTAGAGATTTTTTTTTCTATTGATAATGTAAAATTAACAGCCATACAGAAAGACTCATGTGAAGGTGAAATTACAGAGGAGGAACTTCTGGATGCAATTAAAGACTTTAAGTCTGGGAAAACTCCAGGGTTGGATGGCATACCAGTCAAGGTATACCAAACCTTTTTTGATATACTAAGAGGACCGTTATTAGCATGTTTTAACCACTCCTATGTAAATGGTAGATTATCTGACACTCAAGAAGAAGGTCTGATCTCATTATTACTGAAACAGGATACAAGGGGAAAATATAAAGATCCAGTCCATTAAAAAAAGTGGAGGCCCCTTACACTTCAGTGTTGTGATGCAAAAATTCTAGCAAAATGTATAGCACATAGAATTAAAAAGGTATTGTCGGATATTATTCATTCTAATCAGACCAGGTTTTTTACATGGAAGATACATTGGAGATAATATAAGGCAAGTATTGGAAACAATAGAACACTATGGAAAATATAGGAAACCAGGCCTGCTATTCATAGCAGACTTCGAAAAAGGCATTTGATAAAGTACGACTGGGGGTATATATAAATGCCTAGAGCATTTCAATTTTGGAGAATCTCTTTTAAAATGGGTCAAAATCATGTATAGTAACCCTAGGTGTAAAATAGTAAATAATGGCTATTTCTCAGAAAGTTTTAAACTGTCAAGAGGAGTGAAACAAGGTTGTCCATCGGCATATCTATTTATTGTGGCCATCGAGATGTTAGCTATTAAAATCAGATCCAACAATAAAATCAGGGGATTAGAAATCCAGGGCTTAAAAACAAAGGTGTCATTGTACGCGGATGATTCATGTTTTCTTTTAAATCCACAACTAGAATCCCACCACAGCCTCATAGAGGATCTAGATACATTTTCTAACCACTCTGGATTACAACCAAATTATGACAAATGTACTATATTACATATTGGATCACTAAAAAATACAATTTATACATTACCATGTAGTTTACCAATAAAATGGTCTGATGCTGATGTGGATATACTCGGAATACATATCCCAAAGGAAATAAATGATCTCACTTCAATACATTTTAATAGAAAGTTAGCAAAAATAAATAAGATCTTGATACCATGGAAAGGTAAATACCTGTCAATTTGTGGAAAAATCACCCTGATTAACTCTTTAGTATTATCCCAGTTTACCTATTTGCTTATGGTCTTGCCTATGCCTAACGAACAGTTGTTTAAGTTATATGAGAAAAAAAATATTCAATTTTATCTGGAACGGAAAGCCAGACAAAATTAAACGGGCCTATTTATATAATGAATATGAATTTGGAGGACAGAAAGTATTAAATATTAAAGCATTAGACCTATCACTAAAAGCTTCAGTCATACCCAATTGTCTCAACCAATGTTCAAGAATGGCCTTTTTCCCTTTATTCAGATTACAACCACTCACTTTCAGTTATTTGAAAAGGAAATCATCTCCCAAATATCACTATTTCTAAAACAAGCCATAGAAAGTTGGTTGCAATTTCAATTTAATCCTCCAGAAACGACAGAACAAATAATGCAACAAATATTGTGGTTGAACTCAAATATACTAATTGACAAAAAAAAATTTTTTTGACAAAATCTTTAAAAAAGGTATAATCTTCGTAAATGATATAATCGGTAGGACTGGTGGAGTTATGTCGCACATGCAGCTAACAAAAACATATGGAAATGTCTGCTCTACCCAAAATTACATCCAAATAATTGCAGCCTTACTGCAAAAATGGAAGCGGATAGTGGAAGGGGGAGAAAGTAAGGGACTTTTCTGTCGGCCTTGCATTAAAGAACATAATTGGTTAAGGAAAACTGTGATAAATAAAAAAGTATATCAGTTTCATTTAAGGACCAAATGATTGACAGCCGTCCCATATAGATTGCAAAATAGTTGGGAAGAGATTTATGACGTACCGATCCCATGGCATAGTGTTTATGAACTGATACGCAAAACGACACCGGATTCAAAACTTAGAATCTTTCAATTTAAATTATTATATAAAATTCTTGCTACCAATAGAATGTTATTTATATGGGGGATACAATCTTCCCAGCTCTGCAGATTTTGCTGCGAAGAGACAGAAACATTAGATCATTTGTTTTGGTACTGTCCATTTGTAGCTTGTTTTTGGACACAGGTCCAGGAATGGCTAAAGGATTGCAATATTTACCTGGAGCTAACCTTGCAGATAGCATTACTGGGTGATCTGAAAAGTCATAGTCAATCGATCAATAATATAACAATACTTTTAGCAACAATCTTTATTTTCAATTCACAATCTGTAGAAACAATGAGAATAGAAAGGTTCAGAACTTTTGTAAAACATCACAGTACAGTTGAAATATATATGGCAAATAGAAATCATATATGGATGGTGTTAAGAGATAGATGGGAGGTGTTGAATGGAATTGAAGGATGGGACTAAAAACAACTAACAACAAATAATAACAAGATAACTAATAATGTAAGCATACTGTGTCCATAATAACTGTGTAGGTTGGGAGCTTTTGTAAAAGAGCACAGTTAGAAAGATATGGCATATAGAAGCAAACCGGATGGACATCATGAAAATGATCGGAGAGGTTGAGAGTAGAAGAATTTCAGGAGAAAAAACGAACAAAATATAATTATTGTAAAATTGACTGTGTCCATAAAAGCTGGAAGTAGAGGCCTAAGCATTGAAAGTAATAAAGGGGAATATATATATATATTTTTAAAGGATATGTAAGTGTATGTATGTGTGTATGTATGTGTGTATATGTGTATAAAAAATAAATAAATAAAACATAATAATAAAAAACACTTGTGTGGTTTAAGGGGAAACATTTCAATGTCTTGGAATGGCCTAATCAAAGCCCAGACCTCAATCCAATTGAGAATCTGTGGTATGACTTAAAGATTGCGGAACCCATCCAACTTGAAGGAGCTGGAGCAGTTTTGCCTTGAAGAATGGGCAAAAATCCCAGTGGCTAGATGTGCCAAGTTTATAGATACATACCCCAAGAGACTTGCAGCTGTAATTGCTGTAAAAGGTGGCTCTACAAAGTATTGACTTGGGGTGGAGGGGGGGGTGAATATTTATTCACGCTCAAGTTTTCTGTTTTTGTTGTATTACTTCTTGTTTGTTTCACAAGAAAATATATTTTGTATTTTCAAAGTGGTAGGCATCTTGTGTAAATCAAATGATACAACCCCCCCCCAAAATGTATTTTAATTCCAGGTTGTAAGGCAACAAAATAGGAAAAATGCCAAGGGGGGTGAATACTTTCGCAAGCCACTGTAGATTTCTTATAAAATGATAACCCGTTGTTGATGGTGTTAAGCATGGATAAAGTGGTGATACATGAGTACAATTTAACTGCTGTTCTAATGGATTTTCTATTAGTGCATTGACAATTAATGTAGTTAATGTTAGCAGCCAGCCTAGTGCTATATGACATTATGTATACAAAAGGTCACCAGTAAACCCAGTCTTTTTTACAGTCTGAGTGAACCAGTTCCTAGGCTTATTGTAATAAGAGTGATTTATTGATCTTGACCATATTGCAATTTCTTTTTACGGTGACTTCAGAACAGCATCCCCAATCAGTCATCTAGTAAATACATATATGTATACAGTACTAGTAAAAAGTTTGGACACACCTACTCATTCCAGGGTTTTTCTTTATTTGTACTATTTTCTACATTGTAGAATATTAGTGAAGACATCAAAACTATGAAAAAACACATATGGAATCATGTAGTAACCAAAAAAGTTACAATATATTTTATATTTGAGATTCTTCAAAGTAGCCACCATTTGCCTTGATGACAGGTTTGCACAAGCTTGGCATTCTCTCAAACAGCTTCATGAAATAGTCACCTGGAATGCATTTCAATTAACAGGTGTGCCTTGTTAAAAGTTAATTTGTGGAATTTCTTTCCTTCTTAATGCGTTCGAGCCAAGCAGTTGTGTTGTGACAAGGTAGGATTGGTATACAGAAGATAGCCCTATTTTGTAAAAGACCAAGTCCATATTATCGCAAGGACAGCTCAAATAAACAAAGAGAAACGACAGTCCATCATTACTTTAAGACATGAAGGTCAGTCATTCCGGAATATTTCAAGAACTTTGAAAGTTTCTTCAAGTGCAGTCGCAAAAACCATGAAGCGCTATGATGAAACTGGGACTCATGAGAACCGCCACAGGAAAGGAAGACGCATAGTTACCTCTGCTGTAGAGGATAAGTTCATTAGAGTTACCAGCCCCAGAAATTGCAGCCCAAATAAATGCTTCACAGAGTTCAAGTCACAGACACAGATCAACATCAACTGTTCAGAGGAGACTTCTTTAATCAGGCATTCATGGTCGAATTGCTGCAAAGAAACCACTACTAAAGCACACCAATATGAAGAGGAGACTTGTCTGGGCCATGAAACACGAGCAATGGACATTAGACTGGTGGAAATCTGTCCAAATTTGAGATTTTTGGTTCCAACCGCCATGTTTTTGTGTTTTATTTAGAATTCAAGGCACATTTTACCAGCATGGCTACCACAACATTCTGCAGCGATATGCCATCCCATCTGGTTTGCACTTAGTGGGACTATCAATTGTTTTTCAACAGGACAATGACCCAACACACCTCCAGGCTGTGTAAGGGCTATGTATCCAAGAAGGAGAGTGATGGAGTACTGCATCAGATGACCTGGCCTCCACAATCACCCGACCTCAATCCAATTGAGATGGTTTGGGATGAGTTGGACCGCAGAGTGTAGGAAAAGCAGCCAAGAGCTCAGCATATGTGGGAACTCCTTCAAGGCTGTTAGAGAAACATTCCAGGTGAAGATGGTTGAGAGAATGCCAAGAGTGTGCAAAGCTGTCATCAAGGCAAAGGGTGGCTACTTTGAAGAATCTCAAATATAAAATATATTTAGATTTGTTTAACTCTTTTTGGTTACTACATGATTCCATATGTGTTATTTCATAGTTTTGTTGTCTTCACTATTATACTACAATGTAGAAAATTGTAAAAATAAAGAAAACCCTTGAATGAGTGGGTGTGTACAAACTTTGGACTGGTACTGTATATATATATATATATATATATATATATATATATATATATATATATATATATATATATATAATTTTTACTACCCACCTCTGACCGTTTGGAACACTGACAAGTGGAGAGCATAACAAATGCTCAATCTGATTGGGTGGACCTGGCTCCCCAGTGGCCCACCCGTGCCTATATGTTTGATGTCAAATTGTTTTGTGTTCCACTTGTAGCCCTGGATGTCGTGAAAATATAATTGTAAAACACTTACAGTTGAAGTCGGAAGTTTACATACTTAGGTTGGAGTCATTCAAACTCGTTTTTCAACCACTCCACAAATTTATTTTTAACAAACTATAGTTTTGACAAGTCAGTTAGGACATCTACTATGTGCATGACACAAGTAATTTTTCCAACAATTGTTTACAGACAGATTATTTCACTTATAATTCACTATCACAATTCCAGTGGGTCAGAAGTTTACATACACTAAGTTGACTGTGCCTTTAAACAGCTTGGAAAATTCCAGAAAATGATGTCATGGCTTTAGAAGCTTCTGATAGGCTAATTGACATCATTTGAGTAAATTGGAGGTGTACCTGTGGATGTATTTCAAGGTCTACCTTCAAACTCAGTGCCTCTTTGCTTGACATAATGGGAAAATCAAAAGAAATTAGCCAAGACCTCAGAAAAAAATGTGTAGACCTCCAAAAGTCTGGTTCATCCTTGGGAGCAATTTCCAAATGCCTGAAGGTACCACATTCATCTGTACAAACAATAGTATGCAAGTATAAACACCATGGGACCATGCAGCCGTCATACCACTCAGGAAGAAGACGCGTTCTGTCTCCTAGAGATGAACGTACTTTGGTGCGAAAAGTGCAAATCAATCCTAGAACAACAGCAAAGGACCTTGTGAAGATGCTGGAGGAAACAGGTACAAAAGTATCTATATCCACAGTAAAACGAGTCCTATATCGACATAACCTGAAAGGCCGCTCAGCAAGAAAGAAGCCACTGCTCCAAAACCGCCATAAAAAAGCCAGACTACGGTTTGCAACTGCACATGGGGACAAAGATTGTACGTTTTGGAGAAATGTCCTCTGGTCTGATGAAACAAAAATATAACTGTTTGGCCATAATGGTCATCGTTATGTTTGGAGGAAAAAGGGGGTAACTTGCAAGCCGAAGAACACCATCCCAACCATGAAGCACGGGGATGGCAGCATCATGCTGTGGGGGTGGTTTGCTGCAGGAGGGACTGGTGCACTTAGATGGCATCATGAGGAAGGAAAATTATGTTGATATATTGAAGCAACATCTCAAGACATCAGTCAGGAAGTTAAAGCTTGGTCGCAAATGGGTCTTCCAAATGGACAATGACCCCAAGCATACTTCCAAAGTTGTGGCAAAATGGCTTAAGGACAACAAAGTCAAGGTATTGGAGTGGCCATCACAAATCCCTGACCTCAATCCTATAGAAAATGTGTGGGCAGAACTGAAAAAGTGTGTGCAAGCAAGGAGGCCTACAAACCTGACTCAGTTACACCAGCTCTGTCAGGAGGAATGGGCCAAAAGTCACCCAACTTATTGTGGGAAGCTTGTGGAAGGCTACCCGAAACGTTTGACCCAAGTTCAACAATTTAAAGGCAATGCTACCAAATACTAATTGAATGTGTGTAAGCTTCTGACCCACTGGGAATGTGATGATAGAAATAAAAGCTGAAATAAATAATTCTCTCTACTATTATTCTGACATTTCACATTCTTAAAATAAAGTGGTGATCCTAACTGACCTAAGACAGGGACTTTTTACTAGGATTAAATGTCGGGAATTGTGAAAAAATGAGTTTAAATGTATTTGGCTAAGGTGTATGTTAACTTCCAACTTCAACTGTAATTGTAAGGCTAAATATAAGAGCTGGACCTGCAGATAAATGAAAGTCAGATATGTGAAAAGCAGATTTTTGCTGGGATCTCGGGACTGATAGGGTTAATTGCCTATACGTAAGTACCTAGGCCTTCTACTCACGTGTCTTGTGTATTCCTATGTCATTAGATGTGGGTGCTCATGTTTTACTAAGGTCGATTTAAAAAAAGTTAACAGAAACAGAATAGCATGACATCATAGAGCAAAAAGTGTCTCAATTCGTTTCGAATGCTAAACTGCTAATGTTTTGCAGTCAAAAAGGGAATGGTATTCCTTGGATTCCTTTGATGTCCATGTGGCGGTTGCCGATTGACTATATGTGGCTGTTTAAATATGTATTTATGGAGAGGTAGCGATATCAATAGAGTCCTTAAGGCCTTAATGGTTGGTATTCCCAGTGCAAGACAGGCTATTGAATCATTTAGTGTGTTTTGAGAGCTACTTGAGAGCATCATTGTCTTTCTTCTTATTATTCTATTATGTCGAGTTGGCATTGAAGCCAGGCGTTGGGTTTAGTTTCCATAGAGACATCACTCCGTCTGGTTGGTGCTGGAACGATACACAGTGGATGAATAATAATAAGAAGAGTGAAAAAAGCTACTCAGTGCTGAAATACCCGGAAGAAAACAAATATATTTGAAATTGTACAATTTGTCTACATTAGGAGTACATAGGACTTGGGGAAGTTTGTCCAAATTAGATTTGAAGTGTACTGATTTTAATTTGTGCTATGGGCAGGTAAAAGTTATTGTTTCGCTGTCATTGGTTTTGTCTTATGGATAGAATGCTAAATGTATGATTTAGTAAAAAAAAAAAAAATATTACAAAAGCTTTGAAACTAGAACAAAAAATTGTCCTTTGGTGGTGCTTTGGTGAAAGGATTGTTGACATATATTTGACATTTGTATCTAAAAGCATATTTGAGAAATAATGTATCAAATTTGGCAGATTTATGACATTCTGGCCCTAACCAAGATCCTTGCAAGACCAGGCACGTCACCCGTGATTCAAGTCATTATTCGACATCCATCCATGTCTGAGGACATCGGGAGAGGACTTGGAAACCGGCCACTAGGAGGAACAGCTTCGGTTTTGCCAAGGCGTTGTGGTTGGGGATGGCGGATGGGCGTAAGCATCTGCCTCTGGTTCCAAAGGTTGCATGTTTAAATCCAGCGATAGAAAGTAGTTTTTTATATTTTTGTTTTAGGCCTATCCATAACCTTAACCCTTAACTTAACCATTCGTAGTTAATGCCTAACCTTAAGAATTTGGAGTTCATGCATAAATGTACCCTAACCTTAAGAAAATTGAGTTAATGCCTCAACCTAACCTTAAATACTTTGAGAAACATGGCTGAATATCTAATTCTAATGTGAGACTGTGAGAGATGGTTGTGCAAGACACCACATAGGTTGATCTATATGTGACACAAACTTAATCTTGATGTCATTTGAAAATGTATTTTGTCCTCTAAAACGAGTAATACATTTCATTCTGCAAGATGTAAATGCACATTTATTATATGATTTTGAAAAGTATGAAAATGAATATCACAAATATAGCCTCTTTTCCCATTTTTATATGCTATTCTATGGACTTACTTATGACTAAATATATGTGGGGTGGTGGTATGTTGAACTCCATTCAGTGACGTTCATTTTCATACTTTTCAAAATCATATAATACAGGTACATTTATATCTTGCATAATGAAACGTATAACTAATTTTAGAGCACACAATGAGGTTTCAAACACACATGCACACACACCTATTGCACCCCCCACTCCCCACTCCCCAACCCAGCATGCACGCAGGCACGCACTCACACATTCTCTCTACTGATATACCCTGAGTAATTATCAAGCTGTTAATGATTTCTGTTCATCAGCAGCACTCCAACCATTCATTACAAGAGCTCCCCTACAGGGCCCGCGAGACTGCTTATCACACAAGACACCACTTGATGGGCTTAATTCAAACCTATTAACCAACAAATGTGTGTGTGTGTGTGTGTGTGTGTGTGTGTGTGTGTGTGTGTGTGTGTGTGTGTGTGTTGGATGCTGTCAGTTGAGTTCAGTAGCCCCCCTTCCCAAACATCTTTGAATTATTTATTTGTTTATTCACTTTCAATCCCCTCCAGTCACCCGAACTCTGAGTTTTACGAGAGGAGTTGGTTGGTGATTATTTTCTTCTCCAGATAAGATAAGCATGTGGTTATTCTGGGGCTGTAAATGTGTATTCATAGAAGCAATACTCTAGACAAATTAATAATTGGTTTTGAATTAAGTAATAAAAAATGGGTAGAACATGTTTTCTGTATTTAGGCCACAGTAGACTATATTTTGAGAAATTAAGACATATATAAAAAAAACTCAATACAATTTACTTAACTCGGCCGAACTTGATAAGCACCAGATTCATTATTGTAGTGTAGAACTGATCAAATTTGTGGATGTGGATCCATAATCATTCTAGCTAACCTGTGCTTGAATCACCAATGTTTGTTTTTTGTCTTTTTGTTTTCATTCTAATGTGGACCGCTTGTCTGTCCAGCTGAGTTTTTGGTTTATTCATTGTGTTATGTTGAAAGCAGTTTCTTCCTTTTGACATGGGGACCATCTTCACTCTTAACTTTTCTTATTTTTTTTCAGTGAATGTGGAAGTGTAGAGTCTGTGCTGTAGCAGTATCGAGCAGGTACCATTGACCGACTACTTGGTCTGACCTACCGGATGGTGACGTTGAAAAGAACAATACACATTAAAGGTCTGTGTTACATGTACATTACACTAGCGCCGTCACACGCACAGTAGTGAGAGGTGCTTGGTGCTGTGTTTGCAGCACCTTTGTTTCAGGATTTGAAAAGGTGAGTGCAAAATATTCTGCCACTAAATGTGTTGTGAAAAGGTGAGTGCTAAATATTCTGCAACTCAATTTGTCGAGTTTATTCTTTCTCAGACTAACAAGTTGGGAAGCTTCGGCTCCAGTTCAGCTCAGAATCTTGGCGAATCTGGATTGTGTACATAAACATCTGCTTATAAGAGGTCAGTGTGACATTTACATTACCCTAATGTGGTCACACACATATACACACGCACACACATACGCTATGGTAGTAAGTGGTGGTTGGTATTGGCTTGTTTGCAACACTTTCGGTTCAGGATTTGAAAAGTTGAATGCTTTAATGATTTTGCCACTAAATTTGTCCAAGTTGGAAAATTATGGCTCCAGTTAAGCTCAGAATCCTCTTTGGAGAAAATTACTCGCAGTGATTGACTCTTCCGTCTGGAATACCTGTATCTGTGTGTGACGAGTACTGAGGATACGAAGAGGCAGGACGCAGATGCAGGAATCAACAATGTAAAGGTTTACTTAACACTGAGCATGAGAACAACAAAGAGCGCGTACACGACAAGACACTAACAATCACACACAACACAACACTGAACAGTCCAGGTCTATATTAGGGGTGGTGATGAGATGATGAGGTGCAGGTGTGCTGGAGGTGATTAGGGTGTGTTGGGTTTCCATTCCGGTGTTGCTGAGGTTGTGTGCTCAGACCAGTGGCTCAGTATACTGGCGAATAGGGAGGAGACATGACACTGTGAATGAACTCTCAAATTAGATAAAGAAGCAATTGAGACTGAAAGGCAACTTTAGGGTTCAATTCATGGACATTGAGTTTGGAAATGAGTTGATGAACTTGACCTCAACAGCAGATATCCAGGACAAAGGTACTATCAAAGTGATCTCTATGCCCACCCCTTGTAATGCTATTGTACCCTACTGTCTGCTGGAAGCCTCCTCATACCTTTCATCTGGTGACACTGATGATACGGTCATAATTCCTAGTGTCTTCCTCTGAGTCCACATCATCAAGATCTTCTGCATGGCCAGATGTATTCTTTGTACCCCGTTCCTCCTATGACACAGAGATACAGCTTCACTGGGGCTAATGAGACACTTTACTTTTTTAAGGACTGATATTTTCAGTTATCCATTTCCAGCCAATGCTGCGGTGCCTGGACCCACGGTTTATTTTGGACAGAAGTTTTGGACACTGTTTGGTATCATGTGTTTATCAAAGCACTGTTATGTTCAGAACAGAATTCTATAATTGAGAGAGCTCGGCTTCTCCACCCTAAACTCAGAAGGGTAGGACTTGTTCACCCCCTGTTGCTAGAAGCCTTTGATTGTTGCCAGAATGGTGCATGTCATTTTTCACCATATTCCTTATACCTTTTTATGCATTTTCAATCCATGAGTATGTGGACCAATCCAAAATCGTTCCCTAAACCCTACGCCCTATGCACGTGTGGAGATCTGAGAGGATTTGATTGGTATAAGCAATATGGTGTAACTTCCACCTATAGAGGCAAGGTTGAGCTATTACCAGATTGATTACACCTGTCAAATAATCTCAGATCTCCACAAGTGAGTATGATTTAGGGGATGATTTGGGATTGGGCCACAGTGTGCCTGTGTGTGAATGTGTGAGACTGTGAAATGCTGACTTTGGGACAGTTTTAGATATGTTTTCATGTGTTAAATGTTCCACAGAGTTTATCAAAGCACATGTTCAGAACATATTTTTTATAACTAAGACAAATCGGCTTCTCCACCCTTAACTCCGAAGTGTGCACTTGTTCACGCCTCCTGTTGCTAGAAGCCTTTGATTGTTGTACCATTTTATGCACTTTCAATCCATAAGTGTGCATGTATTCCTGCGTGTGAGAGATTGTGAAATACATTTGATTTCAAAATAACATTCATTTTGCTACAGATATGTATTTTTGCTGGTTCTATGCTGACACCATACCTACAGAAACCGTCCAAAACCATTAGGCTAGTGGAAACAACAGCAATTTAATTATGATTTAAGTAAGCAGATTGAGTAGGACGAACATAAGTCAAATAGCTAGAACTGAAATAATTGATTCATTTTGGAGGTATTTGATTCAGTTCTGTTTGATAAACATGAATACATTTAGTCAATCTGACAATCATTTTGAATTATTATTTTGAAATTCAATACTGTTTGAATAACACAAGTAAATTAAGTATATCTGTAGTAATTAATTCAATTCATTTTTTTTTTACTGTTTCCATTAGGTGTAACCACTTTACAAAATTGAATTAAGTTGATACAAATGCTTTTTCTTGTGCATGCCAACTAATATCAACACTTATATTTAGTTTTGTGGAAATTGTTTACGTTCTGTAAATTAAAAAATATTGCATTGTGCCTTGTAATTCCAATACCGAAAACACACATATCTTTAAGATATTTTCAAGTTTCTCACCCTCATAAGGAGGTAGGATAATAATTGTTCACAAAAGTAACAAGTAATGGTAGACCTACCAATGAGTTAGTGATTTTACTGACATCAATTTTGTTTATGAATTATTAAGTGATTAAAACATGTAATTACTAAAGAATCAGTGACAGACTTACTGCAACTGAATTCTCTACAATGGGAAATCATAATAGTCACAAACCACAGTTAGGTCACCTACTACTGTCCTCCCTTCCACCGGCATACTGTTATGTTCAGCTCATAACTATTTTCTTTGTCTTTCTGTTTTCTGGTGGTCAAACCAACAGTGTTAAAACAGTCTGAGTCTGGACAACCCCTCCCTCTCTTCTTCTCTCGCACTCCCTCTCCAGTTAATGTCACCTCTCCCAGCTCTTACTGACACCTACACATGAGCCCCCTCTCTTTCCATTTACTGTAACCAGCATCTTCACTCACTGAGCACCAACCAACACCAGACATCCATGGACATTGAAAAGTAGTTGAAATTTGGTCTGTCCACCCTGCCTTGATGTTAACGTCCACAGACAGACCTGACTGGACCAAATGTGAACCTATCATAGTAGAGTACAGTACAGTGAGTAGAGCACAGTATAGTACAGAACAATGCAGTACAGTGTGTAGAGCCCAGTAGAGTACAGTCCAATAATATACTGTAGAACAGTACAGCAAAGAAAAGTACAGTACAGTAGAGTATAGTATATTGTACTGTACTCTACTGTACTGAACTCTACTTTATTGTACTTTACTGAACTCTTCTCTGCTGTGCTGTGCTATGATATCCACACTTATGAAACATGAGGAGAATGACATTCATAACCATAATTATGCATTACTGTGTAGTGCAGATCAGGGACCCATAATTTAATTATGTTACCGTAATTCCGTTACCAGATGTAAAGCCACTACTTCACCTACTACTCGAACTCAAGGTGCCAAGCCATAGCTGACACCCCATCCTTTCTGCAGACATATTTGAATCTTAATTTGGAGCAGAGTTTTTGGAAAACGTGGTCGCATTAAAAACCTGAGGGAGATTTTACCGTAATTCCATTACCACATTTTACATCTGCACAGTTCTTGCACAAAATAGTTTTTTGTAACAGTTTCAGAGGAAATTGTTAAAAGTAGTCCTTGTGCATAGGAAAACTCAATGGTTTTTGTTTGGCATATATTTTAAAGTGAAAAAACTGAGTCAAAGCGTAATTCCGTTTCCGTGGAATTGTGCACATGTCAAAAAATACAGTAACTCACCTTGACCCTGACCTCTAATGCACAGCACTTCTCTAGTCTGTCCTGCCTCCTCATCCTTCCTTTCATGGCTGATGAGGAGGAGGATAATGAAGAAGCTGTCAGTGTCCTGATCGATTGATGTTTGAACAATGGCCAACCTCCGCCAAGCAGGGGCCGCTCAGGTGGATACGGGAGTAATGGAGCGGCGAGTACATTTTTGAAGAGATGCCCAGCCAGGGTATGTCTCTGCTTTACATTAGCTGTGCATGGGAGGCTTGTAATAGAGTTGTGTTCAACCCCGGCTGCCTGCTGCAACTTTGGGCAGGCCTGGGGAGATGCTATTTGTCATTAGCCCTCACGCACACAGCTAATCCTGGGTCTTTGTTTGATCTGATTGTCTTGTACTCATACACAAGGCTGTCAATACTAGCCTGCCACTATATGTGTAGGTTGGAGTGTGTCAGAGAGAGTTTTGTGCTCAGGTTGGTTGCTTATGTGTAGATGTGTGGATGATCTGTGACCTCAGAAAAGCAGCTACTGTCCAGTATATGAACGTATATGGCTGCCTCTTTTATGACTGAAACCTCTATGGCTACGTCACAATACATGACCATTGTCTGAACCACTGAAATTGATGAAAAACTGATTTCAGATGGTTTGTCTAAATGGCCTGGGCTGTGGCGGTGAGCTTAGCACCTCGGTCTGAATGTTAATTGGCTTATTTACCTTCATTATAATTAGGTGGTCTGGTTTCAAGGCTGTGGCATATATATGTGTGATTATTGTTTAATTTTGTGTTGATAAATAGGCTGCGGGAACTGCCTTAGTTTGAGCAGGGAATGTCAATAATTTCATCTAGAGACAGTATTTTCTCAAATGTGTGCTTAGTGCTGTGTACCTTATCAATATCTTTATTATGTTAATAGTTTTTGTAAAAAGTAACAATTTATGTGTTTGTAGGCTACTGACTGCAGGCTTGTGGCCTTCGGAGATTTGGCAACAAAACTATTTCAGACAGTGGCAGGCCAGTACAGTCAAGGAGATTTAATTTGATGTGTTAATGATAACACTGTGCACAAGGTGTCGTTCTCACAATTATGAGATCCCTTGCGGAATCATGTCATGAACCAGGGGGGAGTTTTGTTGCTGGAGCTTACTCAGCATGTGCTAGGTTTCCTCACTCAGCACATCGCCCTGCTGTCCTGTAGAGGTAAAACATTTTTATCACTTATGTCAGGACGTTTTAAGGGTACCACACTATGTAAATGATGACTTCTTCCTCAGGGTTTATTTTCCTGCTGACAGTTTTGTAGAAAAGCTGAGTGTCATAATATAGATTTTCCCCCCTGGCCCTGGGTTTGTGAACTATTCCTCTCGATGCTGCTTGATATGTATCTAAAAGCATGGCACTGTGGCAGTAGTCCATTAGGCAAACCGCTGGCAGCAAGCTCTACTTTTAGTCTGGGATAGGTCACTGTCTGAAAATATGTAAAACTCCTCAATGATGTCAAGTACATATTCAACAGAGCGCCATATAATGCTGACTGCCCAACTCCTTATTCTAAACTATGTCCAGGGGCTAGCACCATTCAAAAGGGCTATACGATCGTCTAGTTGGGGTGAAAATGGCCTCATAAAGTTTGGGACTTGAAAAGATGGGAGGGCAGCCAATCACATATTGTTAAAGGGCATTTCCATCTAAAAGGACCCACGAGTGTCAACATGTGAAGTTCATAGGAGCATGTCAAATTAGGTGTCAAATGAAAGTTAAGAGCAATTTCTTTTTCTTTGGGGGGAGTGGGGGACATACTGTATATATACATTTTGGGGGGGGGGGGTAGATCAGCTTTAATATTGCAGATAGATTGTTGTAGCTTCAAATCAATGTAATTGTGTGCATCATTTCCAATCCCCCATTCAGTGGCTTGCGAAAGTATTCATCCCCCTTGGCATTTTTCCTATTTTGTTGCCTTACAACCTGGAATTACATTGGATTTTGGGGGGGTTGCATCATTTGATTTACACAACATACCTACAACTTTGAAGATGCAACATATTTTGTATTGTGAAACAAACAAGAAATAAGACACACAAAAAAAAACTTGAGCATGCATAACTATTCACCCCCCAAAGTTAATACTTTGTAGAGCCACCTTTAGCAGCAATTACAGCTGCAGGTCTCTTGGGGTATGTCTCTATAAGCTTGGCACATCTAGCCACTGGGATTGTTGCCCATTCTTCAAGGCAAAACTGCTCCAGCTCCTTCAAATTGAATGGATTCCGCTGGTGTACAGCAATCTTTAAATCATACCACAGATTCTCAATTGGATTGAGGTCTGGGCTTTGACTAGGCCATTCCAAGACATTTAAATGTTTCCCCTTAAATCACTTGAGTGTTGCTTTAGCAGTATAATTAGGGTCGTTGTCCTGCTGGAAGGTGAACCTCAGTCCCAGTCTCAAATCTATGGAAGAATTTCCCTGTATTTAGCGCCATCCATCATTCCTTCAATTCTGACCAGTTTCCCAGTCCCTGCCGATGGAAAACATACCCACAGCATGATGCTGCCACCACCATGCTTCATTGTGGGGATGGTGTTCTCAGGGAGATGAGAGGTGTTGGGTTTGCGCCAGACATAGCGTTTCCCTTGATGGCCAAAAAGTTCAATTTTAGTCTCATCTGACCAGAGTACCTTTTTCCATACGTTTGGGGAGTCTCCCATATGGCTTTTGGCGAACACCAAACGTGTTTGCTTATTTTTTTCTTTAAGCAATAGCTTTTTTCTGGCCACTCTTCCATAAAGCACAGCTCTGTGGAGTGTACGGCTTAATGTGGTCCTATGGACAGATACTCCAATCTCCGCTATGCAGCTCCTTCAGGGTTATCTTTGGTCTCTTTGTTGCCTCTCTGATTAATGCCCTCCTTGCCTGGTGTGTGAGTTTTGGTGGGCGGCCATCTCTTGGCAGGTTTGTTGTGGTGCCATATTATTTCAATTTTTTTATAATGGATTTAATGGTGCTCCGTGGGATGTTCAAAGTTTCTGATATTTTTTTATAACCCAACCCTGATCTGTACTTCTCCACAACTTTGTCCCTGATGTGTTTGGAGAGCTCCTTGGTCTTCATGGTGCTGCTTGCTTGGTGGTGCCCCTTGCTTAGTGGTGTTGCAACTCTGGGGCCTTTCAGAACAGGTGTATATACAGTGAGGGAAAAAAATATTTGATCCCCTGCTGATTTTGTACGTTTGCCAACTGACAAAGAAATGATCAGTCTATAATTTTAATGGTAGGTTTATTTGAACAGTGAGAGACAGAATAACAACAAAGAAATCAAAAATGTTATAAATTGATTTGCATTTTAATGAGGGAAACAAGTATTTGACCCCCTCGCAATCAGAAAGATTTTATACAGATAACAAGGTGAGATTAGGAGCACTCCCTGTGTTACCTGTATAAAAGACACCTGTCCACAGAAGCAATCAATCAATCAGATTCCAAACTCTACACCATGGTCAAGACCAAAGAGCTCTCCAAGGATGTCAGGGACAAGATTGTAGACCTACACAAGGCTGGAATGGGCTGCAAGACCATCGCCAAGCACCTTGGTGAGAAGGTGACAACAATTGGTGCGATTATTCGCAAATGGAAGAAACACAAAATAACTGTCAATCTCACTCGGCCTGGGGCTCCATGCAAGATCTCACCTCGTGGAGTTGCAATGATCATGAGAACGGTAAGGAATCAGCCCAGAACTACACGGGAGGATCTTGTCAATGATCTCCAGGCAGCTTGGACCATAGTCACCAAGAAAACAATTGGTAACACACTACGCCGTGAAGGACTGAAATCCTGCAGCACCCGCAAGGTCCCCCTGCTCAAGAAAGCACATATACAGGCCCGTCTGAAGTTTGCCAATGAACATCTGAATGATTCAGAGGAGAACTGGGTGAAAGTGTTGTGGTCAGATGAGACCAAAATCGAGCTCTTTGGCATCAACTCAACTCGCCGTGTTTGGAGGAGGAGGAATGCTGCCTATGACCCCAAGAACACCATCCCCACCGTCAAACATGGAGGTGGAAACATTATGCTTTGGGGGTGTTTTTCTGCTAAGGGGACAGGACAACTTCAACGCATCAAAGGGACGATGGACGGGGCCATGTACCGTCAAATCTTGGGTGAGAACCTCCTTCCCTCAGCCAGGGCATTGAAAATGGTATTTGGAAAAACAATTTAATCCATTATATAATGAGGCTGTAAGGAAACAAAATGTGGAAAAAGTCAAGGGGTCTGAATACTTTCCGAATGCACTACCAGTCAAAAGTTTGGACACACCTATTCATGCAAGTATTTTTCTTTTCTTTTTACATTTTTTTTTACATTGTAAAATAATAGTGAAGACATCAAAACTATGAAATAACACATGGAATCATGTAGTAACCAAAAATGTGTTATATTATTTTTATTTTTTTCACCTTTATTTAACCAGGTATGCCAGTTGCGAACAAGTTCTCATTTACAACTGCGACCTGGCCAAGAAAAAGCAAAGCAGTGCGATAAAAAACAACAACACAGAGTTACATATGGGGTAAAACAAAACATAACGTCAAAAATACAACATAAAATATATATACAGTGTGTGCAAATGTAGCAAGTTATGGAGGTAAGGCAATAAATAGGCCATAGTGCAAAATAATTACAATTAGTATTAACACTGGAATGATAGATGTGCAAGAGATGATGTGCAAATAGAGATACTGGGGTGCAAATGAGCAAAATAAATAACAATATGGGGATGAGGTAGTTGGGTGGGCTAATTTCAGATGGGCTGTGTACAGGTGCAGTGATCGTTAAGGTGCTCTGACAACTGACGCTTAAAGTTAGTGAGGGAGTTAAGAGTCTCCAGCTGCAGAGATTTTTGCAATTATTTCCAGTCATTGGTAGCAAAGAACTGGAAGCAATGGCGGCCAAAGGAGGTGTTGGCTTTGGGGATGACCAGTGAGATATACCTGCTGGAGAGCATTCTACGGATGGGTGTTGCTATGGTGACCAATGATCTAAGATAAGGCAGGGATTTGCCTAGCAGTGATTTATAGATGGCCTGGAGCCAGTGGGTTTGGCGACGAATATGTAGTGAGGACCAGCCAACAAGAGCGTACAGGTCACAGTGGTGGGTAGTACAGTGGGGAAAAAAAGTATTTAGTCAGCCACCAATTGTGCAAGTTCTCCCACTTAAAAAGATGAGAGAGGCCTGTAATTTTCATCATAGGTACACGTCAACTATGACAGACAAATTGAGGGAAAAAAATCCAGAAAATCACATTGTAGGATGTTTTATGAATTTATTTGCAAATTATGGTGGAAAATAAGTATTTGGTCACCTACAAACAAGCAAGATTTCTGGCTCTCACAGACCTGTAACTTCTTCTTTAAGAGGCTCCTCTGTCCTCCACTCGTTACCTGTATTAATGGCACCTGTTTGAACTTGTTATCAGTATAAAAGACACCTGTCCACAACCTCAAACAGTCACACTCCAAACTCCACTATGGCCAAGACCAAAAAGCTGTCAAAGGACACCAGAAACAAAATTGTAGACCTGCCCCAGGCTGGGAAGACTGAATCTGCAATAGGTAAGCAGCTTGGTTTGAAGAAATCAACTGTGGGAGCAATTATTAGGAAATGGAAGACATACAAGACCACTGATAATCTCCCTCGATCTGGGGCTCCACGCAAGATCTCACCCCGTGGGGTCAAAATGATCACAAGAACGGTGAGCAAAAATCCCAGAACCACACGGGGGGACCTAGTGAATGACCTTCAGAGAGCTGGGACCAAAGTAACAAAGCCTACCATCAGTAACACACTACGCCGCCAGGGACTCAAATCCTGCAGTGCCAGACGTGTCCCCCTGCTGAAGCCAGTACATGTCCAGGCCCGTCTGAAGTTTGCTAGATTGCATTTGGATGATCCAGAAGAGGATTGGGAGAATGTCATATGGTCAGATGAAACCAAAATATAACGTTTTGGTAAAAACTCAACTCGTCGTGTTTGGAGGACAAAGAATGCTGAGTTGCATCCAAAGAACACCATACCTACTGTGAAGCATGGGGGTGGAAACATCATGCTTTGGGGCTGTTTTTTCTGCAAAGGGACCAGGACGACTGATCCGTGTAAAGGAAAGAATGAATGGGGCCATGTATCGTGAGATTTTGAGTGAAAACCTCCTTCCATCAGCAAGGGCATTGAAGATGAAACGTGGCTGGGTCTTTCAGCATGACAATGATCCCAAACACACCGCCCGGGCAACGAAGGAGTGGCTTCGTAAGAAGCATTTCAAGGTCCTGGAGTGGCCTAGCCAGTCTCCAGATCTCAACCCCATAGAAAATCTTTGGAGGGAGTTGAAAGTCCGTGTTGCCCAGCGACAGCCCCAAAACATCATTGCTCTAGAGGAGATCTGCATGGAGGAATGGGCCAAAATACCAGCAACAGTGTGTGAAAACCTTGTGAAGACTTACAGAAAACGTTTGACCTGTGTCATTGCCAACAAAGGGTATATAACAAAGTATTGACAAACTTTTGTTATTGACCAAATACTTATTTTCCACCATAATTTGCAAATAAATTCATTAAAAATCCTACAATGTGATTTTCTGGATTTTTTTCCCTCATTTTGTCTGTTATAGTTGACGTGTACCTATGATGAAAATTACAGGCCTCTCTCATCTTTTTAAGTGGGAGAACTTGCACAATTGGTGGCTGACTAAATACTTTTTTTCCCCACTGTATATGGGGGTTTGGTGACAAAACGGATGGCACTGTGGTAGACTACATCCAATTTGCTGAGTAGAGTGTTGGAGGCTATTTTGTAAATGACATCGCCGAAGTCAAGGATCGGTAGGATAGTCAGTTTTACGAGGGCATGTTTGGCAGCATGAGTGAAGGAGGCTTTGTTGCGAAATAGGAAGCCGATAGATTTAACTTTGGATTGGAGATGCTTAATGTGATTCTGGAAGGAGAGTTTACAGTCTAACCAGACACCTAGGTATTTGTAGTTGTCCACATACTCTAGGTCAGACCCGTCGAGAGTAGTGATTCTAGTCAGGTGGGTGGGTGCCAGCAGATTTCGATTGAAGAGCATGCATTTAGTTTTACTAGTGTTTAAGAGCAGTTGGAGGCTACGGAAGGAGTGTTGTATGGCATTGAAGCTTGTTTGGAGGTTTGTTAACACAGTGTCCAATGAAGGGCCAGATGTATACAAAATGGGATCATCTGCGTAGAGGTGGATCTGAGCGTCACCAGCAGCAAGAGCGACATCATTGATATACACAGAGAAAAGAGTCGGCCCAAGAATTGAACCCTGTGGTACCCCCGTAGAGACTGCCATAGGTCCAGACAACAGGCCCTCCGATTTGACACATTGAACTCCATCTGAGAAGTAGTTGGTGAACCAGGCGAGGCAGTCATTTGAGAAACCAAGGCTATTTAGTCTGCCAATAAGAATGCGGTGGTTGACAGAGTCGAAAGCCTTGGCCAGGTCGATGAAGACGGCTGCACAGTACTGTCTATTATTGATCGCGGTTATAATATCGTTTAGGACCTTGAGCGTGGCTGAGGTGCACCCATGACCAGCTCGGAAACCGGATTGCATAGCGGAGAAGGTACTTTGGGATTCGAAATGGTCGGTGATCTGTTTGTTACTTGGATTTCAAAAACTTTTGAAAGGCAGGGCAGGATGGATATTGGTCTGTAACAGTTTGGATCTAGAGTGTCACCCCCTTTGAAGAGGGGGATGACCGCGGGAGCTTTCCAATCTCTGGGTATCTCAGACGTTATGAAAGAGAGGTTGAACAGGCTAGTAATAGGGGTTGCGACAATTTTGGCGGCTAATTTTAGAAAGAAAGGGTCCAGATTGTCTAGCCCAGATGATTTGTAGTGGTCCAGATTTTGCAGCTCCTTCAGAACATCAGCTGTCTGAATTTGTGTGAAGGAGAAGCTGGGGGGGGCATGGGCAAGTTGCAGTGGAGGGTGCAGAGCTGGTGGCCGGGGTAGTGGTAGCCAGGTGGAAAGCATGGCCAGCCGTAGCAAAATGCTTGTTGAAATTCTCGATTATTGTAGATTTATCGGTGGTGATAGTGTTTCCTAGCCTCAGTGCAGTGGGCAGCTGGGAGGAGGTGCTCTTATTCTCCATGGACTTCACATTGTCCCAAAACTTTTTGGAGTTAGTGCTACAGGATGCACATTTCTGTTTGAAAAAGCTAGCCTTTGCTTTCCTAACTGCTTGTGTATATTGGTTCCTAACTTCCCTGAAAAGTTGCATATCGCGGGGGCTATTCAATGCTAATGCAATACGCCACAGGATGTTTTTGTGCTGGTCAAGGGCAGTCAAGTCTGAGGCGAACCAGGGGATATATCTGTTCTTAGTTTTGTATTTTTTGAATGGGGCATGCTTATTTAAGATTGAGAGGAAATTACTTTTAAAGAACAACCAGGCATCCTCTACTGACGGAATGAGATCGATATCCATCCAGGATACCTGGGCAAGGTCAATTAGGAAGGCCTGCTCACTAAAGTTTTTTAGGGAGCGTTTGACAGTGATGAGGGGTGGTCGTTTGACTGTGGACCCGTTACGGACGCAGGCAATAAGGCAGTGATTGCTGAGATCCTGGTTGAAGATAGCGGTGGTGTATTTAGAGGGTAAGTTAGTCAGGATGATATCTATGAGGATGCCCTTGTTTACGGATTTAGGGTTATACCTGGTAGGTTCGTTGATAATTTGTGTGAGATTGAGGGCATCTAGTTTGGAATGTAGGATGGCCGGGGTGTTAAGCATATCCCAGTTTAGGTCACCAAGCAGTACGAACTCTGAGGATAAATGGGGGGCAATCAATTCACATATGGTGTCCAGGGCACAGCTGGGGGCTGAGGAGGGTCTGTAGCAAGCGGCAACAGTGAGAGACTTATTTCTGGAAAGGTGGATTTTTAGAAATAGAAGCTCAAACTGTTTGGGCACAGACCTGGATAGTATGATAGAGCTCTGCAGGCTATCTCTACAGTAGATTGCAACTCCACCCCCTTTGGCAGTTTAATCTAGATGGAAAATGTTGTAGTTGGGGATGGACATTTCAGAATTTTTGGTGGCCTTCCTAAGCCAGGATTCAGACACTGCTAGAACATCAGGGTTGGCGGGGTGTGCTAACGCAGTGAATAACTCAAATTTAGGAAGGAGGCTTCTGATATTAACGTGCAGAAAACCAAGGCTTTTACGGTTACAGAAGTCAACAAATGATAGCTCCTGGGGAGTAGGAGTGATACTGGGGACTGCAGGGCCTGGGTTAGCCTCTACATCACCAGAGGAACAGAGGAGGACTAGAATAAGGATATGGCTAAAGGCTTTAAGAACTGGTCTTCTAGTGCGTTGGGTACAGAGAATAAAGGGGGCAGATTTCCGGGCATTGTAGAATAGATTCAGGGCATTATGTACAGACAAGGATATGGAAGGATATGAGTACAGTGGAGGTAAACCTAAGCGTTGGGTAACAATGACAGCGATAGCATCACTGGAGGCACCGATTGAGCCGGTCTCAGCGTGTATGGAGGGTGGAACAAAGGAACTATTTGAGGCAGTTTGAGAAGGAATTGGGGTTCTACAGTGAAATTGTATAATAAGAACTAACTGGAACAGCAATAGGCAAGGCATATTGACATAGGAGAGAGGCATAAAGCAATCACAGGTGTTATTAGAGAGAGCTAAGACAACAACTGGTAATGGCGATAAAGTTTGGGCCGAGGCTAAACAGATAAACAGGACAGGGTACCGTGTAAAGGAACAGTCCAGCAGGCATCAGCTGTGCAGCTGAGTGATCATAAGGTCCAGTGAACAGCAATATGTGAGTCCGAGAACAGTTCGAATTTGTGCCACAGCACAGATGAGCAGGAAGAAGTAGGCTGTTGATTGCGTGTGCTAGCGGCCGGCGCTAGCAGATGGTTCTTCGTGGTCATCACAACGGGAAGCCTGTTGAAACCACAGACGATTACGTCGGCAGACCAGTCGTGATGGATCGGCGGGGCTCCGTGTCGACTCTAGGAGGTCCCGTCCGGTTGACAGAGAGGTATATAGCCGGGAGATGTGCCTAACTCAAGGCTAGCTCAAGGCTGATTAGCCAACAACAACGTTAATTTGGTTGCAGCTAGCTAGTTGCGATTGTCCAGTGATTCAGTGATTCCTGCAGAAAATCCGATAGGTTCTGGGTCGATAACGCGCTGTGCAGACAGTGAAGACTGGCCAATAATAGTCCATGCTAGAGCTGGCTGGTAGGTAGTTCAGTCCACGGACAATGGTGAAAAAACCGCTAACGGTGGCTAATAGCAAGTAGCTACTTAGCTGGTTAGCTGGCTACTCCCATTCGGTAGACAGAGAGGTAGATAGCCGGGATATGGGCTGCTCGAGGCTAGCTCGAGGCTAAGTGGTGCTTGCTTCTGGGGCAGTGGTGATTAGCCTACAGCAACATCCATTCGACATACATTCAGTTGCGGCTAGCTGGTTGCGATCCGGTGTTAAGGTCCAGTGATTCAGTTATTCCGGCAGAAAATCCGATGTTCTGGGTGAAAACCGGTAACCGCTAACCGCTAACGGTGGGGGGTATACAGAAGATAGCTCTATTTGGTAAAAGACCAAGTCCATATTATGGCAAGAGAAGCTCAAATAAGCAAAGATAAATGACAGTCCATCATTACTTTAAGACATGAAAGTCAGTCAATACGGAACATTTCAAGAGCTTTGAACATTTCTTCAAGTGCAGTCGCAAAAACCATCAAGCGCTATGATGAAACTGGCTCTTGATTGTTTCGTCGTTAGAAAGTATTCTTGAAAATTGGGAAAAGTACATTGGTTTTTTGGAGTTCTCAGTCATAAGTGAATATACAGTGTGAAGGTTAAGTAATACAGTTCATTTTCTCTGTGACTTCGTACTTGATTAATTTATAAAGCAAGTACTGGGAAGAGCATGAGGTAACCTTTTATTTTTAAAAGAACTAAAACCAGAAATGTGAACGCTATTCTTGTTCTCTCTCGTCACCGAGGGTCAAGTTTCCACCACAATGTTATGATTTTGTATCTCTGTGGTTTGAGTTTGTTTGACTAAGTATCCGGTAGGAACTTGCTCTCTGGTGCGTTAGACACATTAAAGGGACTTAGGGTCTCCTTGTTAACTTTTAATGTTAAAGAAAGCGCTGACATTCACTGAACTCGACGGTCGTTTTCCGAGCTTCATTAGCCGTTCACTCCCAATCCTGTTTTGTTGTGTGAAGTGACATCAAAGGGAAATCACATCACATTCGGTCTAATGAACAAGTTCCTTCAAACACAAGCGCTCATCATTAATGACACCTGATTTTAAATGTGAGTTGTATTATACATTATAATTTTTCCTTTCCAATACAACATAGGGGTTTTTATTAGTTTTGTACTATTTCTTTCTATTTTCCTTCTCTCGAGATACCTATGGCTGCTCGTGTATTTGCTTCAAGTTAGATGTTATGTCTAGCAGAGCATATGAGCGGAGTGGAGCGGGAGCGAGCGTGGAGCGTGAGCGGACGGATTTTGAACAGAGCGCAGAACGGCATTTTTAAAAGGACGGAGCGTCGCCCTATGTCCCGCTCCAATTTCGCTCGCTCACACCACGAGTCTGAAGCATGCTCAAGCCTGACCCAGAATCCATCTGTTTAATTTAATTTGTGTCGTCCATGAATTTGTATTTTATAGAGCGAGAGGAGCAGCAGCAGCAACAAGAGAAAAGGGTTGAGGAATTCAAAAGTTTATTCACTGCACGCAAAGGCCCAACCATAACAAGGGAGAGAAAAAGAGAGCTCGATGTAGCATTTTTTGAAATGATTTTCATGGACTATGAACCGCTGAGTAAAGGAGAACGCGAAGGGATGCAACACTTCGCCAGCACAGCTCAACCGGGCTACACCCCCACAAGAAACTATGATAAATCAGTACTTTACTTTGTCAAATTTACATCTGAGATGCCCCATTCACATGCTTCAGCTGGCGATCAAAAACACCTTTAACGAGCACGACAACATTAATAGGCTGTTAGTGAAAATCGGGCACCTGGTGAAAAGTGTACGCAAGAGCACAGAGGAAACCGACCAATTAGGTGTCCGCCCCACAAATGCCTGCGCCATTCGATGGAGCACAGCCAGCTGCGGATGATTCAGTCGTTCATCCGGTTGTTCCAAAAAGACCCGTTATGGCAAAACAAACTCAAGTCTAATGTTGCTAACATCACCCTGAATCAAGTACGGCAGCTGACGCACCTTGTCAGTGTGCTGACACCACTAGCAGATCTCACAGACAAAATGCAGAAGGAGCTGGGGAACCTGGGGATGATCCTCCCTGCTGTCACAGAAATCAAATCCCTGCTCACCGATGACACTCCCAATGGGCATCGCTGCTTTTGCAGAAACATTGGCAAACAACGTGTCAATTCGCTATGGAATATACTATACTGATTAACATCTAATTTTAGCGTCAGTGTTAGATCCCCGTTTCAAGACAGAATGGATAATCCGAGATGAGTCTGTATGCAACAAATTCGGGGAGATAAAGTAAGGCTGTGGTTTAAGCTAAAAGTGAAATACATGCAGATTTTGTTCCTTTTTTGGAGTGAGCGGGGGGCGATTTGAGTGGAGCGCGATGCAAACTGCGTTGAGCGCTGAGCGATAATGAGCGGACTGGCCTGATGTGGCCTTTAGCATGGGGAGCGGAGGGGTGAACAGCTCTGTGAGCGAGGAGCTGAGATTCTCACCGCTCCACTCCGCTCATATGCTCTGATGTCTAGTGGGTATTGTACAGCAATACTGATGATAAGAAATATAAAATTAAATTACATTTCACAGCAAGAAAATGGAAGCACCTTTAACATAGCAATAACATAATTTATATTGATTCTTAATTTGACACTCCTTGTCTCCTGTTAACCTGTTTCTTCAATATAATACTAATTATTTTCCTCTCAACCTCTGCTGTGTGCAGATTAATGAAGTCGAATACATTCCTCCCTTCAGGGTGAGTTTTGATTAATAACTTAGAGTTTGCTTGGTGTCACACTGCTTGAACAGGGAAAGTTCCAATTTAAAGTATGTTTAAATTACTTAACTCATATCACCAGAAACATATGTTAGCATGCCAGGCTACTGTTCGGAGGGGGGTGATACTGTACAGTGGTTACATTTGGAAACAATCTATTGATGGAAAAGTGAAAAGATAGCTTGAGTCCATGTTGCTATCACTTCCTAGTAATGCCTTTGTTACTACCCTGCATTATACAAGAATATAACATATGACACCTATAGAACACCTATATGACATACACTGAGTGCACAAAACATTAGGAACACCTGTACTTTCCAGAACATACACTGACCAGGTGAATCCAAGTGAAGCTATGATCCCTTATTTATGTTTTTGTCAGAGCCACTTCAACCAGTGTACATGAAGGGGATGAGACAGGTTAAATAAGGATTTTTAAGCCTTTAAACAATTGAAACATGGATTGTGTATGTGTGCCATTCAGAGGCTGAATGGGCAAGACAAGAGATTGAAGTGCCTTTGAACGGGGTATGGTAGTAGATACCAGGCGCACCAGTTTGAGTGTGTCAAGAACTGCAGCACTGCTGGGTTTTTCACGCTCAACAGTTTCCCGTGTGTATCAAGAATGGTCCACCTCCCAAAGGATATCCAGCCAACTTGACACAACTGTGGGAAGCATTGGAGTCAACATGAGCCAGCATCCCTGTGGAACACTTTTGACACCTTGTAGAGTCCATGCCCTGACAAATTGAGACTGTTTTGAAGGCAAAACGGTGTGCAACTCAATATTAGGAAGGTGTTCCTAATGTTTTGTACACTCAGTGTATAACACATACTGTATATAACACCGATATAACATATAACATGTTATGAGCTATGGCTATCCTACACATATGACAGTGCAACTCAGGCGAAAACAGTGTGGGTCTGCTAAAAATAAAGTTCCAACCAGACCAAGTGGTGCAGACAAATCTATGGAGAAAGGCCATATTTCAGAGGTTGTGGGGTTTTGCTGTTCTAATCTGTCTCTTTCAGCCCTGTGACACATTAAAGGCCAGACAAAAGCAGCCAGGAGTTAACTGCCCTGTGGGGAGATCTTATTTACAGTGCAACTGCCACTTTGACAGCCAGCCACCTCTGTCTTTACTACTGCCTTGCTCATGTGTGCTTCTTCTTTGGCTTTGACGCCTTCCCTGTTATTTTTTCTCTCTTTCTCTCGTCTTTTTTTTCTCTCACTCCATATACTGCTGAGGGGACTTTCATTTCAAATTCCATCTCTCAGCTTTAGTTGTCAGTTGAAAGGCCTGGCGTTCAGGTGCTAGTTTCTGACTTGTCGTTTAATGGAACAGTTGTTCCGTTTGAACTGTCCCATGTTAAAAGTTGGGGATGAGAAAAAGAAAAGAAGCTTCATGGTAATTCCACGGTAACGGAATTACGCTTTGGCATAGATTTTTCACTTTAAAATGTATGCCAAACCAAAAACATATATTAAAAAGTTTAACAAACTATACAACTATACACAAGGACTACTTTGAACAATTTACACAGAACATATCACAAAACCACATTTACGGGAAGAACTATGCCGATGCAAAGTTTGGTAACAGAATTACGGTAAAATCTCCCTCCGTTTTTCCAAAAACTCTGTAAATATCTGCTCCGAATTAAGATTCAAAGATGTCTGCATAGAGAATGAGTGTCAGCTATGACATGACACCTTGAGTAAAAAAATCATAATAATTGGTTATTGAACTACAGTAGGTGAAGTGGATTTACTTTCAGTAATGAAATTACCGTAACAGAATTAAATAATGGGTCCCTGATCGGTACTATACAGAAATGCATAATTATGGATATGAATAACATTCTCTTCATGGTAATGTATCTTGAAAAGGTACACAAAGGTAGAAATATGCAATATGCTTATTTAGCATATTTTGGATTATTCTACACACTAGCTATGATTGTAATGAGCTCTGCCCATAAACAATACCACATTTGGTTGTTGCGGACCAGACAAAATCTGAAACAATCCTAGACGTCTATGTTTCACAAATTTGGACATCACATGTAAAATATACTGTGTCCGTAAAATGTATATAGGTTCAGAACTTTTGTGAAACAGCACAGTTAAAAATATTTGGCAAATATCAATCAAACTGGATGGTCTTCAGAAATAGATGGGAGGGGTTGAGTGTAGAGGAAGTATAGGAGTAAAATCAAACAAAAGATAACTATTGTAAAATAGATTGTGTCCATAAAATGTATATAGTATTTATAAGCTGGAAGTAGAAGCCTAAGTGTTTTTGTTCATTAGTTTACTCCAATTAGGGGAGGGGTGGTAGGGTTAGTGGAAAATAATAAAGGAACATTTATTTTAAAAAGATCATGTCATGACTTTCATGTGATGGTCACTAGTATTGGCGATCTGAATGTCTCTGTGTTACAGGGTAAGATTGCCGCCAAAACCTTTTTCTCCAAAAGATTGGACATTGGAACATTATTTCTGACGTCTAAGTGTTTGGTATGGTTGGTGGGGATCTAAAGAATAATCATGTCATATTGTTTATTATTTTGTGGTGTCATTAAGGATGGTATGACTAAATAACTGTAACTCTGAAAGTGTACACATTTCAGTTATCAGGTTTGCATCTAAAGTTGTATGAAATATATAATTAAGTATGAGAATACTTTTGTGAAGACAGCAATGTGATTTTAGCCTTCTAAATGAGATAATTGTTTTTCATAGAAACTTTTGCCAGTCAGTAACCACGCCTAACTAAGCACAGCAATTGGGCCGGCGTGATGGAACGCCCCTTTATACCCGAGCATAAAAAGCCTTGAAAAACAAATCAACCTTTAGACCAGGAAGCGTGGAGCGGTGGCTACCCGGCTTAAAATGGTTAGACCAGAAAGACCAGGAAGCTACACGGCTTAAAATGGTAAGACCAGAGAGACCAGGAAGCTACATGGCTTAAAATGGTTAGACCAGAATGACCAGAGAGACCAGAAAGCTACACGGCTTAAAATGGTTAGACCAGAAAGACCAGAGAGACCAGGAAGACCCACGGCTTAAAATGGTTGACACTCTACAGACCAGAAAACGTGAGATGGTAGTCCATACGTTTCAAATGGAGAAACTCTGAAACTCTCAATCTCTACACGAGAAGAAGGCCACGCACTAGACCTTATTATATCATTCTGCAGCTGTACATGTAAAGTGTCTAGAACATTTGACTAAATACGCGAGGTGGGAAGGACAATCCCTCTCAGACAACCGTTGGTACATCTGAATGATCTATTCTAACGAACACTCCATTCGAAGCCAGGTCTCACCGAAGTGGAACCAGGACACTCAAACCCTTTCTGAGAAAGTGGTTCAACAGAGAGACAACGATCAAGGACAGCTACGCGTAAATATATACATTGCATTTCTTATCCGAATGAGCAGTGGTTAGGGTGCTAAGTATTATGATTACTGTGAGTGTAGTTTCCAAATGTAACAATGATAGTTTGAATCTCTGTCTCTCCCTTTCACTCTTTTCTACTGACCCCTCCTTCCTCTAACCAAGCAGTCATGCTATTGTTAGTCCAGTCCACTAGGGACCTGTTTTCATTGTATTATGTTAGTAATCTGTAACCTATAACTGTGTGTGTGTGTGTGTGTGTGTGTGTGTGTATTCTGTGTTATTATTTAGTTAGTTAGTAAATAAATAATTAAGCCAATTTGTGTATTGCTGATTCATCAATAGGGTTAGGGTTCTTGCAGGTTCAAGGTTTATGTGACGTTCAGATTAGAGACTGATGAAGTAATGATTTGATAGATGACTTATCGATATATAACATGTATATCTTCTAAGAGTTTAATTCGGGAGATGGTAACTTGTTAAACAACTTCTTCCGTGGTGCCCAAATTTGCTAATGAGTTAATTGTTACATGATTAATTTAATCGAGTGACAATTAAATTAAATTAATAACAGTCATCACATTAATGCAAGTCACGTCACGACATACAGTACCAGTCAAAAGTTTGGACACACCTACTCATTCAAGGGTTTATCTTTATTTTGACTATTTTCTACATTGTAGAATAATAGTGAAGACATAAAAATTATGAAACAACACATATGGAATCATGTAGTAACCAAAAAAGGGTTAAACTAATGAAAATATATTTTATATTTGAGATTCTTCAAAGTAGCCACCCTTTGCCTTGATGACAGCTTTGCACACTCTTGGCATTCTCTCAACAATCAATTTATAACATTTTTGACATGCGTTTTTCTGGATTATTTTGTTGTTATTCTGTCTCTCACTGTTCAAATAAACCTACCATTAAAATTATAGACTGATCATTTCTTTGTCAGTGGGCAAACGTACAAAATCAGCAGGGGATCAAATACTTTTTTCCCTCACTGTATAATATCGTACGTACCTGCCTGCATGATTTTAAGGGCCGTTATTATTAGACATGCTGCAAGAGCATGAGAGCTAATGCTTTTCACTAGGCTACTAAGTCTGATCTGAAGATTCATGTATGTACACACTGTATGCCAGTGTTGACTATGTTTGGGGAAAACATGAAGCTTTCTTTCTGACAGTCTTGTATGTTCACTCTCTTTCTGTCTCTTTAGATTGGTCCTACAGTGGATTTGATACATTGTGATTTGTAGGTCTGAGACTGTGCTGAAGAGGTGCATTCTGGTACATTCAGTCAATTTAAAGTTTCATCAAAGTCCAGTTTTGAGTTCTGTTTGAGAAACAAAAAATACTTTGCTTCACTTTATCGATCTGACCTTCAGATTAAAGGAACCCACATGGAAGTCTCACTCTCAATAACAGTTTAGTAAAAAATATATATATAATTTCACCAATCCGCAATAAAAGTGAAATATTAACAGCTTAGTTTTTTGGCTCCTTAGGGCTCAGACACACCAATAGAGTTTTCTGGCCAAGAGTACTTAGCACCTCTGAACGCAATCTGAGAACCGAGTGTGCACCAACTTTACATGTAGAATTGCTCAAACACAGCTAGCTAAGCGATTGGCAGACGACCGCTAGATCCACATTCGGTGTGATGTGCGCAAGCCTTTACTCTGCTACTGTTCTCATGGATCTAGAACATTCTGTTAAAATGATATAATATTGTATCTCTATGGATAACTTAAGGTAAGACCTTATGGCAATCCACTAAGACCTCAATCTTAACTTGGAAACAGGTCCACATTTTCTCTAACAATATATGACAATAAAAACATTATTCTTTCTTTCTTCTTTCTTTATATGAAAAGGAAAAATTTACATATAGTAGTGACAAAATCCGCTATGACTGACATCTGTTGATGATTCCCAATCTTGACTAACTTTAGCTCCCAAACTTTACTATCGGCTCCAAACTTTACTCCAACTGTTTCCGAAGACAGGAGAGACAGGATGTAGGGAATAGGATAAATAAAAAGAGGAGTAAGTGATGGGGCAGGAAGACATGAGTGGCAGTGATAAGATCGATTAGAAATTCATGTAGAGGGCTGGAGCATTTGACATAACCCTATTTGTGAGGAATGTGTCCATTAAAACTAATGAGTCGATCATCCAGTCCCAGAAATCTGAACCCAATTGCCATTTACTAGATGAACATGCCAACGGGCATCTGAGGATACGGCTGTGTGTCTGTGTGTGTGCGTGCTTGTGTGTGGGTTTGTGCTACCCGCCTCGCTTCGAGTTGGCCTGATCTCTCTGACACCTCATTACTTGAGACGATTAATATTGATAGGGTAAGAACTTTTTGGTTTCTTAAACATTTTGACAAGGAAGATTAACGGTGAAAGCAACACATGATTCAAAAGATGGCGCAGACAGAGGGCACCTCACCTCGAGCGCCGATAAAACATTGCAGGTTTCTACTTTTGTTGTTGTTTTTTCTATTTTTTCTCAAATTGTCTTAATCCATTTTTTTTCACTACACACACCCGGGTAGAACTTTTGTAATACGAATTGCTGGGTACTCACCATCCACGCGACCTACCCAAATTCCCAGAGACAGCAGAACAATGGACTAGCTTCTTCGGCGAGGAGCCACGCTGCTTGGGAGTCCTACCGGAGAGTAGGAAGCTGAGAGGCAGACGTGGTGGGGTCTTAGTGAGATTAAGACGCCGGGCGACCCGTCCTCCATTACCGAGCATATGTCAAATCATTAATGAACAAACTTGACAAATTCAGATCGAGTATCTCCTTCCAGAGGAATATCAGATCCTGCAACATACTCTGTTTTTCTGAGTCTTGTCTTTACTCCAACATCCAGACGAATTACAGAGAACGGAAAATGGCGCCGGAGGCGATGGCTGCCGTAGTACTGGCTCCTAACCAACTGTGCTATTTTTTGTTTTTTCACATTGTTTGTAACTTATTTTGTACATAATGTTGCTACTACCGTCTCTTATGACCGAAAAGAGCTTCTGGATATCAGAACAGAGATTACTCACCTCGAATTGGACGAAGATGTTTTATTTAATGAGTCAAACGCGAAGGATATACTGCTTCTCCGAGACCAGGCCCAAATCCCCATCATTCGCGTGAAGAAAAGACGGAAATACAGGGGGAGGAGATCGGGTGCCTTGTGAGAATTCGTTGGCGAGTGTGTAACCCGCCTCTACCATCCATTTTACTGGCCAACGTGCAATCACTGGAGCCCCGTGTAGCTCAGTTGGTAGAGCATGAGGCTTGCAACCCCAGGGTTGTGGGTTCGTTTCCCACGGGGGTCCAGTATAAAAATAAAAATAAATGTATGCACTCACTCTGGATAAGAGCGTCTGGTAAAATGACTAAAATGTAAAAAAATGGAGAATAAACTTCATGATCTCCATTCGAGACTATCCTACCAACTGGATATTAAAAACTGTATTCGTGGCTGAACGAAGACACATATAATATACAGATGGCTGGGTTTTCCGTGCATTGGCAGGACAGAACAGCTACGTCTGGTAAGATGAGGGGTGGGGGTGTCACGGTTCTCTAAGACCGAACCCAGAAGCAGAATAGTCCAGGAGACGGAGCGGGTGGCGGAGATGAGTAGGTGGTGGTGAAGTGGCAGATGAACTGATGGCACGGCAGGGGTTGGGTGAAGGTTCCGGGAGAATGATGTTTATGGCTAACGATCCGGCAGGGAATGGATGTCAGGTCAGAGCTTATGAAGGGGTGATGATCAGGACCAGGTGTGCCGAAGCTGATGAGAAGCAGGTGCGGGTAATCGAGAGATCACCCGCCTAGCAACGTCGCCCGGAAACCGGACAGGGTGCGTTCAGGCACCTTCGGGAAACAGGAGATACAGAGCAGAAAAACGGCAACACAGGCAGGAACAGACTCAGGACGCAGGGTTCATGACAGGGGGTGTGTGTTTATTTGTCAATGACAGCTGGCGCACAATGTTTAATGTTAAGAAAGTCTCTAGGTATTGCTCACCTGAGGTAGAGTACCTCATGATAAGCTGTAGACCACATAGTTTTCATCTATATTTTTCATAGCCGTCTACTTACCACCACAAACCGATGCTGGCACTAAGACCACACTCAACGAGCTGTATAAGGCCATAAGCAAAAAAAAAAATGCTCATCCAGAAGTGGCGCTCCTAGTGGCCGGGGACTTTAATGCAGCCAAACTTAAATCAGTTTTACCTCATTTCTAACAGCATGTCACATGTGCAGCCAGAGGAAAAATAACTCTAGACCACCTTTACTCCACACACAGAGATGCATACAAAGCTCTACCTCGCCCTCCATTTGACAAATCTGACCATAATTCTATCCTCCTGATTCCTGCTTACAATATACGGAACTGGTCAGATGACGCGGATGCTACGCTACAGGACTGTTTTGCTAGCACAGACTGGAAAATGTTCCAGGATTCATCCAATGGCATTGAGGAGAATACCACCTCAGTCACCGGCTTCATCAATAAGTGCATCGATGACGTCGTCACCACAGTGACCATACGTACATATCACAATCAGAAGCAATGGATTATAGCCAACATCCACACCGAGCTAAAGGCTAAGCTGCCACTTTCAAGGAGCAGAACACTAATCCGGACGCTTATAAGAAATCCCGCTATGCCCTCAGACGAACCATCAAGCAGGCAAAGCGTCAATACAGGACTAAGATTCAATCCTACTACACCGGCTCTGACGCTCGTCGGATGTGATAGGGCTTGCAAACTATTACGGACTACAAAGGGAAACCCAGTCACAAGCTGCCCAGTAACGCAAGCCTACCAGATGAGCTAAATGCCTTTTATGCTCGCTTCGAGGCAAGCAACACTGAACATGCATGAGAGCACCAGCTGTTCCGGATGACTGTGTGATCACGCTCTCCATAGCCAATGTGAGCAAGACCTTTAAATAGGTCAACATTCAAAAGGCCGCAGGGCCAGACGGATTACCAGGATGTGTACTCAGAGCATGCGCGGACCAACTGGCAAGTGTCTTCACTGACATTTACAACCTCTCCCTGACCGAGTCTGTAATACCTACGTGTTTCAAGCAGACCACCAAAGTCTTTGTGCCCAAGAAAGTGAAGGAAACCTGCCTAAATGACTAACGCCTCATAGCACTCACGTCGGTAGCCATGAAGTGCTTTGAAAGGCTCACATCAACAGCATCATCATGGCCAAGCACGATTCCAACACCATAATGAAGTTTGTTGATCACCGACAACGATGAGACAGGCTATAGGGAGGAGGTCAGAGACCTGGCAGTGTGGTGCCAGGACAACAACATCTCCCTCAATGTGAGCAAGACAAAGGAGCAGATCATGGACTACAGGAAAAGGAGGGCCGAACACGCCCCCATTCACATCGACGGGGCTGTAGTGGAGCGGGCCGAGAGTTTCAAGCTCCTTGGTGTCCACATCACCAACAACTATCATGGTCCAAACACACCAAGACTGTCATGAAGTGGGCACGACAACACCTTTTCCCCGTCAGGAGACTGAAAAGATTTGACATGGGTCCCCAGATCCTGTAAAATTTATACAGCTGCACCATCGAGAGCATCCTGACCAGTTGCATCACCACCTGGTATGGCAAGTACTTGGCATCCGACCGTAAGGCACTACAGAGGGTAGTGTGTACTGCCCAGTACATCACTGGGGCCAAGCGTCCTGCAATCCAGGACCTACAGTGAGGGAAAAAAGTATTTGATCCCCTGCTGACTTTGTACGTTTGCCCACTGACAAAGAAATGATGATGATGATGATGATGAATGTTTATTTGAACAGTGAGAGACAGAATAACAACAACAAAAATCCAGAAAAACGCATGTCAAAAAATGTATAAATTGATTTGCATTTTAATGAGGGAAATACTTATTTGACCCCCTCTCAATCAGAAAGATTTCTGGCTCCCAAGTGTCTTTTATACAGGTAACGAGCTGAGATTAGGAGCACACTCTTAAAGGGATCAATCAGATTCCAAACTCTCCACCATGGCCAAGACCAAAGAGCTCTCCAAGGATGTCAGGGACAAGATTGTAGACCTACACAAGGCTGGAATGGGCTACAAGACCATCGCCAAGAAGCTTGGTGAGAAGGTGACAACAGTTGATGTGATTATTCACAAATGGAAGAAACACAAAAGCACTGTCAATCTCCCTCGGCCTGGGGCTCCATGCAAGTTCTCACCTCGTGGAGTTGCAATGATCATGAGAACGGTGAGGAATCAGCCCAGAACTACACGGGAGGATCTTGTCAATGATCTCAAGGCAGCTGGGACCATAGTCACAAGAAAACAATTGGTAACACACTACGCCGTGAAGGACTGAAATCCTGCAGCACCCGCAAGGTCCCCCTGCTCAAGAAAGCACATATACAGGGCCGTCTGAAGTTTGCCAATGAACATTGTGTCAGATGAGACCAAAATATAGCTCTTTGGCATCAACTCAACTCGCCGTGTTTGGAGGAGAAGGAATGCTGCCTATGACCCCAAGAACACCATCCCCACCGTCAAACATGGAGGTGGAAACATTATGCATTAGGCTCCTTAACAGTTTCTACCCCCAAGCCATAAGCCTGCTGAACAATTAATCAAAAGGCCACCCTGACAATTTACATTGACCCCCCCCCACCTTTGTTTTTACTCTGCTGCTACTCGCTGTTTATTATCTATGCATAGTCACTTTACCCCTACCTACATGTACAAATTACCTCGACTAACCTGTACCCCCGCACATCGAATCGGTACCAGTACCCCCTGTAAATAGCCTCGTTATTTTTATTTTATTGTGTTACTTTTTATAAAATTTTTACTTAAGTTTATTTAGTAAATATTTTCTTAACTCTATTTCTTGAACTGCATTGTTGGTTAAGGGCTTGTAAGTAAGCATTTCATGGTAATGTCTACACCTGTTGTGTTCGGCACATGTGACAAATACAATTTGATTTGATTTGAATTATATACAACCAGCGGGTTTTACAGTTTTTCGAGCAGATAGGAAGCGACCTCTCTCTGGCAAGAGTGGGTGGTGGGCTCTGCTTTATGACCAACAGCACATGGTGCGACGGGGGAAACATAGAGGAACTTGAGAGTTTCTGATCCGCAGACTTGGAACACTTGGTCATAAAATGTCATCCTTTTTACATTCCGAGAGAATTCAATGGGATTATCGCCATGGCTGTGTACATCCCACCCCAAGCCGACACTAAAAAGGCTCTCAAATATCTTAATTAGACCCTGAATAAACTGGAGACCGCATTCCAGGAGGCAGCGCTCATTGTTGCGGGGGACTTTAACAAAAGTCATTAGAGAACCGCACTTCCAAATTATTACCAACACATCGAGTGTCTAACTCGCAGAAATTCTACTCCTGACTACTGCTACAAGCCTTTCTGACAGGGGTATAAGGCCGTCTCCCGTTTTCCTTTAGGAAAACCTGACCATGACTCCATCTTGCTTCTACCCGCCTACAAACAAGACTCAAGAGGGAAGTTCCAGTGATCAAGTCTGTACAGCGTTGGTCCGACCAATCAGAATTCACGCTCCAAGACTGTTTTAGTCACGTGGACTGGAATATGTTCCGGGTTGCCTCTTGAAATTAAGTAAATGAATACGCTGACTTAGTCACCATCATATCAAAAAATGCATAGATGACGTGACACCGGTAGTATTTTTCTAATTGTACCCGAATCAAAAACCGTGGATTGATAGCAGCCTTGTAGGAAAACTGAAAGAGAGAGACACTGCTTATAAACAGGGCAAGGTGACCAGGGACAATCGTTTGGTTGAACAGTACAAATTTTACTTACGCAGATCGATCAAGATGGCGAAACACAAGTATAGAGACAAAGTGGAGGAGCAATTCAGCGGGTCAGACACAAGGCTAAGTGGCAGGGTCTCCTAACAATCAGAGATTACAAATAGAAAGCCAGCCATATCACGGTCACCAACGCCACCCTACCAGACAAGCAAAACACCTTTTTCTTAAGATTTGAGCACAATGACCCTGAGCTGCCGAGGAGAGCCCCCGATGACAACTTGGGCTACACACTTAGTCTCTACTGAGGACGTATGTAAATAATTAAAACGTGTTAACCCTCGCAAGGCTGCCAGCCCAGATGGCATCTCTAGCCATGCCCTAAGAGCATGTGCAGACCAAGCTGGCTGTTGTGTCTGACATTTTAAATATCTCCCTAGCTCAGGCCTCCATAACCACCTGCTTTAAGATGTCGACTATGAAAGGGAAAGTATCACCTCCTCCCTCCCCGACACACTTGACCCTCTCCAATTCACATACAGCTCTAACAGATCCAAGGACGACGCAATCGCCATTGCACTACACACCGCCCTTACCCAAAAGGACAAAAGGAATGCATATGTGTGGATGCTGTTCATCAACTACAGTTTGGCCTTCAATACCATAGTGCCCTATTAGCTCTTTACAGAGCTCACAGCCCTGGGTCTTAACTCCTCCCCATGCAACTGGGTCCTGGACTTCCTGACAGGCCGTCCCCCAGGTGGTGAAGGTAGGCAACATTACCTCCTCGACATTGATTACTCCCGAGTGGCGCAGTGATCTAAGGCACTGCATCGCAGTGCTAGCTGTGCCACTAGAGATCCTGGTTCGAGTCCAGGCTCTGTCGCAGCCGGCCGTGACCGGGAGACCCATGGGCGGGGCACAATTGGTCCAGCGTCATCCAAGGTAGGGGAGGGTTTGGCCGGCAGGGATGTGGGTTCGTTTCCCACGGGGGGCCAGTATGAAAAATAAAATACAAAATAAAACAAACAAAAAAACATGTATGCATTCACTAATTGTAAGTCGCTCTGGATAAGAGTGTCTGCTAAATGACTAAAATGTAAATTGATCCTCAACACGGGGGCCCCACAAGGGTGTGTTCCTCAGTCCCCTCCTTTATTCTCTGTATACCCACGACTGCATGGCCTCACACAGTTCCAACTATATAATTAAGTTAGCTGACAACAAGACAGTAGTAGGCCTGATCACCAACAACAACGAGATAGCCTAAAAGTAGGAGGTAGGCACTCTGACGGCGTGGTTCCAGGTAAACAACCTCTCCCTCAACGTTAGCCTAACAAAGGTGCTGATTTTAGACTTCAAGAAGAACCAGGCTGGACACGCCCCCATCCTCATCAACAGGGCCGTCGTGGAGATGGTCAATAACTTCAAATTCTTCGGCGCACACATCTTAGAGAAGCTGAAAAGGTCTAATCCCACGGACACCGTAGTGAAGAAGGCACGACAGCGACTCTTCAACTTCTCGATGCTGAAGAAATTTGGCCTGTCCCCGAGGGCCTCACAGTGTTCTACATGAGCACCATCGAGAGCATACTGTTGGGCTTCATCACAGCCTGGTACAGCAACTCCACCACCGTGGACCACAAGGCTCTTCAGAGGGTGATACGTGCAGCCCAACGCACCATTGGGTGCACACTGCCTTCCCTCCAGGACACCTACAACACCAGGTGTCGCAGGAAGGCCAAGAAGATCATCAGGGATCCCAGCCACACAAGCCATGCCTTGTCTCCCCGTTTCAATCACTCAGACGCAGGTAGTTCAGGAGCATTATGGCAAAAACTGAAAGACTGGCCAATAGTTTCTACCCTCAGACCATCAGGCTGCTGAATCGCTACCACTAGTCAGCCCCCCAAGTCTTTCTTACCGAGCCCAAGAATTGCTGACCCGCTGAAACACCTTTTCCCCTCTCAGACACCTTTTCCCCCCTTTCCATACATACCTGCCGTTTACCGACTCTGGGAAACTCCTGTTTACTTGCATGACCGTTTGTGGTGTGTTGTTGTGTTGTGCAGAGCAAGGGGAATAATTGGTTTGCTGTCTTGTCGTTTTCACAATGCTATTATCATATTAGGCACAGGGGGATTGTAGATGCTGGTTTTATTAGACGTTCAGCAGATATTGTCACCGAAAGCAACCTACTTATTTACACAGTATAATATGGAGTATTTGTCACAGAACTACAGTATGTGGAAGATTTGTGGGATAGGATCATTGGTTTGTGACCATCACAGCACTTTGGCCAAACACTCACTAGCGAGCATGCATGCAGGCACACACACACATACACACACACTGGAGTATTATTGTGGGTGCGATAGCCCCCACAATAGTATGGCATTGGTTGAAACTCAATGTTAAACTCATATCTAAGCCAATATGACACCAATGTCAATGAAAATGTGCTAATCAATTCAATTGGAGTTACGCAACACACTCCCCCGCCTCTCGTCATGAACTGTCCGGCCGTTACCGAAAACCACTGATAAGTTGCGTCAATTCAAATCTGGTATTGGGAACAAAAAGAGGTCAATACATGTCTTCTAAAATAGACTAGTATTTTAATTAATGCAAAACACTTCAATGGTAAATATGATGTTCGTATATATAGGGGTCCACTGAAATACCACGCAGGGCAGACAGAGAACTGAGCCATCGTTCTAAGTTCTTCTTTAAATACTCTGACAGAGATAGTTCCTGCTCCCTGCTGGCCTATCACAGTAGAGACTGAGCGTGGTTTAGACTTACTCAGCCTATCGTTGGCGCACAGGCTGGTCCCAGCCCCTTGGTGCTTCACTGTTGCCAGGTGTTTAGTTGTTTTGCAACTTGTCCAGAGAGTCAGCACCCATAGACACAGTTTCCCAGTACTTTCCCACCCTAACTATACTCTTTGTACCTACGTCCTTGGACGGTTCAACAAAGAGGCAGTGTGAGTCACAAGCCTTATCACACCCTACTCCCTAACAGCTCCTCACATTAATCACAGCTTGTTAGGTTAATTAATTTATATCAGTACAGTACAAACCTTTTATGTTTAATCATTCATGCTTTCTTATTAAGCTAACAGCACATCTAAAACATAAGAGAATAATTTCCCACAATCCCCCTTTTCACACCCACTGAGTGTGAACCCAAAATAAGAAAACCCAAAATCAGAAAATTCAGGGAAATGTAGGATTCCCCCTTTTGACACCCACTAGGGTGTCACTCATTAAAATACAATACAAACAAAAATAATCACACTTTTATTAATAGGCAATAATGATAATAAAAAATAAAAACCCTCAGTCCTTCCATCTACACCTAACTTGTACTAGGTTGGCTACCAGCCACCCAGGAACTTTAAACCTTCACATAAGGAAAGACAAACATTCACAATGGTTAACTTGATTAATAAAGCATAAAACACAGGATTAATAGAACACAAAACACAAGATCAATAAAACATAAAACACAGGATTAATCAAACATAAAACACAAAGATTAATACATTTTGGCCCCCTTTAGACACCCTCTATGGTGTCACTCCACCACCTCACCAATAGCAAACCAAGGGTCATCCTCAGTCAACTTCATCTCAGTGTCTGCATCTCCTTCTTGAGCCCCTAGGAGGGGCATCATACCAGCCGTATGCACGACATCTGTAACAGACTTTCTCAGACAAGGAATTACACAGGCAGTACAGCACATTAATATTAGAAACACAACTACTAGGGTCAGAAATCCAGTAACCACCAATGATGCGAACTTACCAAACCACTCCACCAACCAGGAGAACAGCCCACCACTCTCCACTCCACCCATGCTCTTCATCTCTGCAGATAACTTATCCAGGCCAACAAGGGCTTTAGTGATGCTACCATCAGGGCTAGTATTGTTAGGGATAAACATACAGCATTGTTCCCCAAACATTTTACATACACCTCCCTGGTTAACAAGCATCATATCTAGTGCCAGCCTATTCTGCCTAGCCACCCTAGAGGTGGCCTCTAGTTGCTCAGACATTCCAGTCAGAGCAGTACGTGTGTAGTTAACAAATCTCTGTTGATTATAATAGATATAGTTTATCCAGGATCGCTGTTTAGCAGCATCTATTGCTGGACCTATGATCGGCACCAGGTGCCATAACCAATCGTTCCTGTTAAGAGCCTGGAACTCTGATGGTACCCCCACAGGCACCCCCAACAAATTAGGGTTGATTTCCTCCCCCACTGACCATGGGGCAATACGCTTCCTCCTCTGCCTTACACCCTCATTCTCCGGAGTTGATTCCCAAAAGTTGGTCTGAGGAAACATCAATAATGGTCAGTGGAACAATTAGACTAGCTAAAGCACACATACCCTGCCAGTCCCCCTTTAGAATCGGGATCAGTCTTCTATCCGGGCCACAAATCCACCACACATCAGCAACCCCCTTCGTCTGATTCCTAACTTTTACAGGCCAAGTGCTGTTCATGGTTACATTTACAGCATAGTCCCCAGACGGCAATCTACCATAGTTAACACCCTTACCTGTCCTAGTGATACAGCTGTAATTACCCCCATAAGCCTTAATTCCTCCTGGTGCCTTCTGTGGTGGAACCTCAGGAAAAATCAAACTTAGCGCTTTATACAGTGTGGTGTTTGGTAGCGAGTGATATAACTCTTCCAGTATGCACTGCCATCCCTCCCCTTCTCCTAAAGCAAATGGGTGGGTTGCCAGTCCGGGTCTAGCATGCCCACAGATAACACAATTTTGCCTGCCCAGTGTTCTAGCCGTATACCTCATGTAGGCTAACCACATATTTTCCCTCCCTTCATACCCAGTTTCTGTACCCAATTGGTCACTGTCCGTAAAATCCCTAACATTAGTTACCTGAACGGGGTTTGGTACCTTCGTGGGTTGGGGCTGAGCTGGTCCTGGAGTGGTAGTGTGGTTTGACTGGGTCTGTCCCTGCCCAGTTGGAGGTTTGGGTGTGACGGCAATGGTAAACATACCCATTGTGTCCGGTCCAGTGCGCTCCGCTCCCAGAGCGCACTGGACCGGTGAGGGAGGCCCTGCTCTCTCCTCTCCCAGATGTTTAGTTCATTTCATTCCGATCTCCTCTGCATTATTCTAGCCATTTGCTACAGCCTGTCAACTATGCTTCTGCCTATCCCTGTTCTCTCCTCTCTGCACAGGCTACACAAACGCCTCACACCGCGTGGCTGCTGCCTCTCTAACCTGGTGGTCCCTGCACGCACCCCACACCTGGAGTTCCAGGTCTCAGGCAGCCTCTGGAACTGCCGTTCTGCTGCCAACAAAGCTGACTTCATCCCAGCCTATGCCAACCTCCAGTCCCTCGACTTCCTGGCGCTGACGGAAACATGGATTACCACTGAAAACACTGCTACTCCTACTGCTCTCTCCTCGTCTGACCATGTGTTCTCGCATACCCCGAGAGCATCTGGTCAGAGGGGTGGTGGCACAGGAATCCTCATCTCTCCCAAGTGGGCATTCTCAATTTTTCCCCTAATCCACCTGTCTATCTCCTCATTTGAATTCCATGCTGTCACAGTCACTAGCCCATTTAAGCTTAATATCCTTGTCATCTATCGCCCTCCAGGTTCCCTTGGAGAGTTCATCAATGAGCTTGACGCCTTGATAAGTTCCTTTCCTGAGGATGGCTCACCCCTCACAGTTTTGGGGGATTTCAACCTCCCTATGTCCACATTTGACTCATTTCTCTCTGCCTCCTTCTTTCCACTCCTCTCCTCTTTTGACCTCACCCTCTCACCGTCCCCCCTACTCACAAGGCAGGCAATACGCTTGACCTCATCTTTACTAGATGCTGCTCTTCTACTAATCTCACTGCAACTCCCCTCCATGTCTCCGACCACTACTTTGTTTCCTTTTCTCTCTCGCTCTCCTCCAACACTACTCACTCTGCCCCTACACAGATGGTAATGCGCCGCCGCAACCTTCGCTCTCACTCTCCCACTACTCTCTCCTCTTCCATCCTATCATCTCTTCCCTCTGCTCAATCCTTCTCCCTCCAATCTCCTGATTCTGCCTCCTCAACCCTCCTCTCCTCCCTTTCTGCATCCTTTGACTCTCTGTGTCCCCTATCCTCCCGGCCGGCTCGGTCCTCCCCTCCAGCTCCGTGGCTTGATGACTCATTGCGAGCTCACAGAACAGAGCTCCGGGCAGCAGAGCGGAAATGGAAGAAAACTAAACTCCCTGCCGACCTGGCATCTTTTCACTCCCTCCTCTCTACATTTTCTTCATCTGTTTCTGCTGCTAAGGCCACTTTCTACCACTCTAAATTCCAAGCATCTGCCTCTAACCCTAGGAAGCTCTTTGCCACATTTTCCTCCATGCTGAATCCTCTTTGATACTGTGAACCATCAGATCCTCCTCTCCACCCTCTCCGAGCTGGGCATCTCCGGCGCGGCTCACTCCTGGATTGCGTCCTACCTGACCGGTCGCTCCCACCAAGTGGCGTGGCGAGAAGCTGTCTCCGCACCACGTGCTCTCACCACTGGTGTCCCCCAGGGCTCAGTTCTAGGCCCTCTCCTTTTCTCCCTATACACCAAGTCACTTGGCTCTGTCATATCCTCACATGGCCTCTCCTATCATTGCTACGCTGACGATACACAACTAATCTTCTCCTTTCCCCCTTCTGATAACCAGGTGGCGAATCGCATCTCTGCATGTCTGGCAGACATATCAGTATGGATGACGGATCACCACCTCAAGCTGAACCCTGGCAAGACGGAGCTGCTCTTCCTCCCGGGGAAGGACTGCCTGTTCCATGATCTCGCCATCACGGTTGACAACTCCGTTGTGTCCTCCTCCCAGAGTGCGAAGAGCCTTGGCGTGACCCTGGACAACACCCTGTCGTTCTCCGCTAACATCAAGGTGGTGACCCGCTCCTGCAGGTTCATGCTCTACAACATTCGGAGAGTACGACCCTGCCTTACACAGGAAGCGGCACAGGTCCTAATCCAGGCACTTGTCATCTCCCGTCTGGACTACTGCAACTCGCTGTTGGCTGGCCTCCCTGCCTGTGCCATTAAACCCCTACAACTCATCCAGAATGCTGCAGCCCGTCTGGTGTTCAACCTTCCCAAGTTTTCTCACGTCACCCCCCTCCTCCACACACTCCACTGGCTTCCAGTTGAAGCTCGCATCCGCTACAAGACCATGGTGCTTGCCTATGGAGCAGTGAGGGGAACGGCACCTCTGTACCTTCGGGCTTTGATCAGTCCCTACACCCAAACGAGGGCATTGCGTTCATCCACCTCTGGCCTGCTGGCTCCCTTCCTCTGCGGAAGCATAGTTCCCGCTCAGCCCAGTCAAAACTGTTCGCTGCTCTGGCACCCCAATGGTGGAACAAGCTCCCTCACGACGCCAGGACAGCGGAGTCACTCACCACCTTCCGGAGACATTTGAAACCCCACCTCTTTAAGGAATACCTGGGATAGGATAAAGTAATCCTTCTACCCCCCAAAAAAAAAAATTGTAAAGTGGTTATCCCACTGGCTATAGGGTGAATGCACCAATTTGTGAGTCGCTCTGGATAAGAGCGTCTGCTAAATGACGTAAATGTGCCCTTGAGCAAGGCACTTAACCCTAATTGCTCCTGTAAGTCGCTCTGGATAAGAGCGTCTGCTAAATGACTAAAATGTAAATGTAAATGTAATGTAATGTAAACACCTGCATCTGTAAGCTTAATATCCTGTATGGTTAGTAGGATTTCATCGCCTTTACACACGCTGCTTACTGATCCCTGCACACCCCGTATCATTGAAAACCTGGCTGCTTTAGACACATCACTTAATGCATATGGGTAGCTTCTCCGCCACTCCCAAAAGGTTCCTACATTAGTGACCATGTAATCCCAATATGGACACCATTTCCCTTCACACAGGTATGTACCACGTTGTTTTGCATAGGGCACCAACACATTACATCCCCCTTTTGGGTCCCAAGGACAGATAATCTCACCAATTCCACTTGCTCTATTTCTCCAGGACCATATTTTACACGGTTCTAGGGTTACCACTTGAGACTCCCCTTCTTCCAGCGTAATGACTATGTTCCCTGCTCCTTGAGCTATGACCCCCCACAATGTATGTCCCAATACTACCCACAGCACTCTCATTCTCCCCCTGTGGCTAGGTCCTGCTGTACCTGGTCTAGAGTCCTCCCTGGTACCGTGTCTTTTGCACAGTGTGTTCTATGATACCACACGTCCTTTTTACTTGTATTCACCCTTAGTGAGTGACTTGATACCTCCTTCAACTGGAACGGTCCTTCCCACCTTGGTTCCGTCTACTTCCTGGAATGCACATTTACTCTCACCCAATCTCCCACCAGGATGTCTCTGTTCTCGTCTGTGGTCTCGACAGTGCGAACCTCCACCACCTGTTTGGACAGTCTTTCAACAAGAGAGGTTAACGCCTGCATGTAGTCTGTGTATCTGATTTTTGCAATGTCTAGTCTAGGCATGCTAAGATTGTCTGCTGGTGGTCCTGGTATTCTACGCCCTGTCATGAGTTCATGCGGCCTTAAATGGGTGTCAGACCCAGGTGAGTTTCTCATTGACATTAGAGCTAGGGGCAGCGCATCTACCCATTTCAGCTTAGTTCCGGCCATGATTTTGGCCATTTTTCGTTTCAGCGTTTGGTTAGCTCTTTCTACAAGTCCCTGCGATTGGGGGTGGTACACTGACCCGAACTTGTGAGTGATTCCTAGGGCCTGCTCTACCTCCCTCAGGTGTTCATTCTTGAAATGGGTACCGTTGTCGGAACGGACCATTCGCGGGATCCCGAACCTTGGGATGAGGTCCCTCCTCAGCCATTTAATCACAGCCTTTGCGTCTTCCCTTGCTGTGGGGATGGCTTCCACTCATCTGGTGAATCTGTCAACCATTACCAACAGGTATCTTTTTCCTTCCACTCTGTTGTCCTGTCCCATGTCCGTGAAATCTATGCAAATGTCTTGAAATGGCGCATCAGGTATTGGGAAGCTGCCTATCACTGCTCCGAGTGACACTTTGTTGTTATACTGTTTGCATACTTCACAGCTTTCTGATGTCTCTCTTGCCATGTCCAACATGTGTGGATGCCACCATGCTCTTTCAACCACCTTTGATACGCTTTTCCATCCTCCATGTGCCTTCTCGTGTTCTTCCCTTATGATTGACCTGAGAAGTTTCGCAGGTCCCACTGTTTTTCCTGTATGAGACCTCCAGATTCCTTGGTGGTCCCTCCTTGCTCCCTGCCTGCTCCACACGTTCTGTTCGTAAACATCCGCTGCTTCTTGTAGCTGTCTTACTGTGTCTTCTGTTAGATCCTCTTGGCCTTGAGTTGCTCTCTGTATCATCTGTTGAGCAGTATATCCTCCTGCCTCCTTAGCTGCTTGGTCAGCTCGATCATTTCCCTCACGTACCTTCGTGCTCTCTTTGCTGTCTCCTTTACACTTCATCATTGACACCCATTTCGGCCACTGGATTGCTCCAATAAGCATCTGTACCTCAACCTTATGTTTGATGGGCTCATTCGAGCTGGTTAAGAACCCTCTTCTCACCATTGTGGTCCATCAATGTGTGCAATCCCATGTGCATAGGCAGAGTCCGTGTAGATGTCCACCTCCTTTCCCTTGCTCAGTTGGAGTGCTCTCCTCAGTGCCCTAAGTTCTGCTAGTTGTGCTGAGGCTTCATTGGGACCCAACTTTTCCGCTTCCAATACCTCATGTCCTCCGTCTGTGTCCTGTTTCACTACAGCGTAGGCAGCAATGTTTCCTTCCTTTGGGTCTTTTGACCTGTAGCAGCATCCATCCGTAAACAGGGTGGTCTTGTTCCCTTCTAAGGGTGAGTTTTGCAGGTCCATTCAGACTTTGATTTGTTTGGCTGCTCTATCCTCACAGACATGTGGTTCTCCAAGGCCCATACCGTCCGTCATGTTGGTGGCTGTTGTTGCATATGTAATGTGTCGTGCTGTAATGGCCTTTGTTATGCTGGATTTTCTTTTGCTGGAGAGGGTGAATAGTTTTGAGGCTATAAAGGCGGTCACCCCATGATCTGTGTTGATTTCCAGTGGGTGCCTCATCACAATGTGAGCTGTCTTTCCTACAGCTTTAGCGATTGCAGCCATATGTCTGGCACAGTCAGTTTGTCCTGTCTCAATGTTGTCCAATTTCGCGCTGTAATAGTGCAACACTCTCCTCTCCCCCTTTTGTTTCTGATAAAGGATGGAATGCACATACCCGTCCTGCTCAGAAACATCCAAACAGAATGGCGTGGTGTAATCAGGTAAGGAAAGTGCTTCAGCCTGGGCTAGCGTCTGCTTGAGTTGGATAAAAGCAGCTTCCCCAGTGGAACCACCATTGTAACAATAGGTTTTGTTCCACCGTAGGCAACTTGCTGCCTTTACTGCAGGTCCCAGAGATCTTGCCTCGTATCCAAATCCCACGAAAAGGGTAACATGCGGAATAGAATCACTAGGAAGAGCAAACCATTTGTCTGTGAGCACCACGTCTCCATCCATGACCATGCAGCTGGTAGCCACCCCTTCTTTGAGTATGTACATATGATTGCTGGTCACAATCGGGCGCCTATCGTCCATTTCCTCCTCCCAGGCTTCATCATATGCTTCATCCAAGTCCCTTGTATAGTTCATTGTCATGTGCGGAGGGTCCTCAAGTGAATAGTATGCATTTATGGTCTGTATCCAGGCCTTCCATAGTTGGAACTCTCTGCATACTCGGGGAGCATCAGGGTCAGTAGCCATGAGCTTCAGCCAGTAAACATATGCTTCCTCCTCATCTTCCTCGTTTAGGTGTGTTCCCACATATAGCATGCGAGGGGGGTCGGAGAGTTTTTCCATGATTACTGGCATGAGTTCATCAATGGGCGTGATGGATGCGTGCAGGCCCTCCTGGTTACAATAGATACTACATCCCAGTTTGGAAAGCAGGTCCCTCCCCATGAGTCCCACCGAGCATTCAGGGTTGTATAGAAACTGATGGGTAACCTGTAGGTCATCCCATACAACCTCCAATGGAACTGTGTATGGCTTTCTCATAATAGCCCCAGAAACCCCAGAGAAAGCTTGTGTTTTGGTAGTGAGTTGATATGTTGCTTGTACAGAAGACCATGTGCATCCTGTATCAATCAGCATATTATGTTTTCTTCCTCCAATCAAACATGTCACTACTGGCTCCGAACCTGGTGGGAAGGTGTAGATGTTGGTGGTAAGGTCCTTATGGATTTCTGGGCAGCTTCATTGGTAATTGTGTTCGTCACCCAGCCATGACATGCTGGGCAGGAGGGCAGCGTTAGGCACTGATGTGTCATGTCTTTGGTCCTGTTGTTGTGGTTGCGGTTGGTGTTGCTGGACTGGCATTCCTCCTCCTTGCCAGCTTCCCCGCCCTCGTTGGTATCTCGATGCTTGTCCTCTTGACTGTCCCATGTATCCCCTCCCTCTTTGCTGTCCCTGTCTTGGGAGCTTACAGTATTTTGCCAGGTGGCCATACACCCCACAGTTAAAACACCCTTGGTCAGCGTATCTAGGGGTGTACCCCTGCTGTTGTGGTTGCACATAGGGTTGTCGGTATGCAGGTGCACCATATCCAGGAGGACCAGAAGGTGCCATCATTCCCGTCATTGCCTGTCCTACAGCAGTGACTGCAGCAGCAGTATCATTTCCGGGTGCAGGAGTGGTAGGATTAGATGTTAGGGTACTGGTTACCACCATTTGTTTTCCTGGCTTGTCCTCTGCCAGTTGCTTCTTCAGAACCTTCTTCTGAAGTTGTTTGAGTTCATCCTCTTCCTTTCGCTTACCCTCTCTCCATCGTTCCACATGGTGTTGTGCTATCTCGGTAAATTCCGGGATCGATTTTGCGTTGATTGCCACAACTTTTTCACATTCAACTTGAGCCTGATCCGGGAGTCCCCCCAGGCAGTTTGTCAGGAGAGGTGCTTCATGGTGTCTTTTCCTGGTTCTTCATTCCACGCTTGCCTCCAGAGGCACTTAGCCCTCTTCATGTATGCTGGTATGGTTTCATCGTCATTCAATGTCAGAGTTCTCATCAGTTCGGGTCTGGCCTGGGTAGGACTCTTCCTCCTAATGGCGTCCCATACATCACTGCGCTGGGGGTCAAATGTTGTAGCCGACCCCACTTGTCCTCTCAGTCCCCCAGAGGTCATTATCTCTTTGCATTCCTGGTCACCCATACACCTGTTAATTACAGCAACCATTTCACCTGTGGTGAGTTCATCCGCTGCGGTGAGACTCTCAAAAGCCTTCACCCATCTGTGTCCAGATTCTTCAGGTTGGGGGAGACTGTCCACCAGGGTCTGTATGTCTCTGTGGGCCCATGGCTTGTAAACTGAGGCCCCCCCTGGGGTCTCCCTCAACGGGTACTTCCCCCCTTTGTGTCCTTCTCTGGTCTGGGCCCTGGTTTGGGTGTGGTACGCGGGTCCATCATTGTTGTCCCATATGTCTCCATCAAAAACTCCACATATGAGTTTTTGTTGTTTCACTCTTTCCTCCTCACTCTCTTCCCCGTCTCTGAGGTCAATACAGTGTCCCCTTACAAGTGAGCGTTCACTTTCACTTCTGTTTTTGTTCGCTTCGAGCTCCATCTTTAACTTGTGCATTTGTGCTTCCTGGTGCCGTACTTCCTCTTTTATCATCTTCAACTTTTCCAGTCGTTCTTCATCTCTCTGTCTCCCAAGTCTCTCCCTCCTTTCCTCTTCTTCAGCATCCTTGTTTCGTTGCCACTCCCCCTGGGCTAGACCACCCCTTACGTTTCCTCCAGTTAGGCTCATTCTCTCTTCCTTCTCACTCTCACCGTCTCCGTCAACACTTCCTCCTCCTCCTGTTCCGCATCTGCTCCCCGTCTCTCCCTCGATTCTACTCAGTTCAAACACTCCTTTTTCTAGCGCTTTTGCAGCTTTTAGAAGTACGTCCACTTCTCCCCTTCTGTCAGTCATATCGCTCTTTCTGACCCACATTCCTTCTTCCTCCTCATCTGTCCTTTGTTGATAGTGGACTTTTCCCGCTATGTCCAGAATCGGAGCCATTGTTTTTGGGTGGTCGTTATATGGTGGTGGCGCTGTTGGTAGGGGTGGGTATAAACGGGTCCATTCCTTCTGTCCTGTTTTCTCCTCCCACAGTTTCTTCAATTTTCCAAGCATTGCTTGGCCAATCTGCTCCTTTAGCTTTGCTTTCTCCATTGCGTCTTTGATCTTGCCTCTGCGGGGCTCTCCTTCATTCTTCCATTCACCTTCTGCTTTCTGGGTTTTCCGCTTCAACGTCTCCAGTATTCTCCCTGGTTCGCCTCCTACAGGCACTCCATCGGGGGACAGTATACAACCATCGTCTATACATTCCTTATAGAGTTTCTCTCCTCGCCTGCTCCATTCCTTTCCATCTTTTCCTCCGTTTGTTACAAGTGCGGATTTTAGAGCCTTCAATATTCTTTCCGCTTCTCCACTGGTAGTCATGTTTATCGTTTTAATTTGTAATATTCGTCCGTTATTTAATTATTTAAAGTACGTCTATCTATGTATTTAAATCACATGATTCCCACCTAATTAGTTAAACTCGGTGCCAGATTATTTCAGCCTAATTATTTGAAACCAGTATTCTTACAGTGCCACACATCAAATGGTAAATCAAAACGAATAAACCAAAGTATTTCAATTATTTAACCAATGGTTGTTATGTCAAATCAAATGCCACACATCAAATGGTAAATCAAAACGAATAAACCAAAGTATTTCAATTATTTAACAAATGGTTGTTATGTCAAATCAAACGATAAACCATATTACTTCAATTAAATTATTTAAAACCAGTATTATGCTATGCCAAATATCAAACGTTAAATCAAATAATAAACCAAATTGCTTCAACATAATTATTTAAAACCAGTATTATGCTATGTCAAACATCAAACGTTACAGTTCAATTATATCAGTTCAAACATTTCAGTTTAGTCATACTAGTTATTCATTATTTTACCTTTATGTTCCCAATTATTATTAACGGGTTATACGGTTTAAGCAGCTACAGACTTCTTTAACTCCTAATTCGTTTTCTGTCAAGGTATACAGGTTTATTAATTTTAATAACCCACATTTACTATTTTATTACACTGGGATCATTCGCACCCTCATTCATACGACACCCTATACTTTAAAGTGCTCCTCCGATCTGTGTGTACCCCCAAGTACAACTCCCTGCCGAAGCGCAACACTATAGTGTACTTTAAAGTGCTCCTACGATCCTAGCCGTACTAGTTACGGACCTTGCCGATAGCGCAACACTATCTAAAATTGTAAGTGTCCCTCTGATCCTAGCCGTACCCTCATAGATACGATCCTTGCCAGTAGCACAACACTTTTAGACCAATAATTCCCTATATCTTCGAACCTAGCCGTACTCTCGCAGTTACGGACCTTGCCGGTAGAACAATACTCTATGGTACCAGGGTTTAACACTCACATTTACCATACATTTGCATATCACAATAGTGACAATATTTATTATTTACTCATAATAATTCATAATTTAGTTCAAACAGGTGTTTCACAAAATTAATTTGGATAAAGCCAATGTGCAGAACTTCAGTTATATAACAATAGGTGTCTGCTTACCTGTTTTTAGTAGTCCGGACTCTTTGTGAACCACACCGTCAAATGACAGAGATGTCCTATGGCCCGGACGATATCCAGCGAAGTCCCTTTACCAGATCACAGTCGGAGGTCACCAATTGATAAGTTGCGTCAATTCAAATCTGGTATTGGGAACAAAACGAGGTCAATACACGTCTTCTAAAATAGACTAGTATTTTAATTAATGCAAAACACTTCAATGGTAAATATGATGTTCGTATATACGGGTCCACTGAAATACCACGCAGGGCAGACAGAGAACTGAGCCATCGTTTTAAGTTATTCTTTAAATACTCTGACAGAGATAGTTCCTGCTCCCTGCTGGCCTATCACAGTAGAGACTGAGCGTGGTTTAGACTTACTCAGCCTATCGTTGGCGCACAGGCTGGTCCCAGCCCCTTGGCGCTTCACTGTTGCCAGGTGTTTAGTTGTTTTGCAACTTGGCCAGAGAGTCAGCACCCATAGACACAGTTTCCCTGTACTTTCCCACCCTAACTATACTCTTTGTACCTACGTCCTTGGACGGTTCAACAAAGAGGCCGTGTGAGTCACAAGCCTTATCACACCCTACTCCCTAACAGCTCCTCACATTAATCACAGCTTGTTAGGTTAAACAATGTATATCAGTACAGTACAAACCTTTTATGTTTAATCATTAATGCTTTCTTATTAAGCTAACAGCACATCTAAAATATAAGAGAATAATTTCCCACACCACATACCATTTTTTTACAGGGTCGTTAGCAATTTAGTTGTCAAAGTTCCTAGCTCAAATTCTAGATGTCGAATTAAAACGAGACTATAGCGTTCATAAAGTGACCGCTGAGTTCTGAAACCGGGTCAAGCAACTTGGTTGCTTGGCAACAACACAGCTGCAGCTGCACCAGTCATAAGAAGTGGATTAGAATAAGAAGTGGAAGAGAACAACCCTAGGCTACTGTAGATAGCTAGCTATGTGTTGGTATTCAAGGTGAAGTTAATCAATAAATGTAAACAAATAATTTGATTAGCTAGCTAATGTTAGCTTGTTTGTCCAAAGTCCAGCAGCTAGCTAGCCTCTGTAGCTAGTTAACATCAGTCAGCTGAAATCTAGCTAGCTAACGAACAGACAAATAAAGGTAGCTAGCTAAATTATATTTGGTTATGGAAGGTTTTTGCACAAATAACTTCAGCCATTAACTAGCTAATCTTTGCTAGAGCCAGACAAAAACAGCTGAACTCGACACAGAAGCAAGCTAATGTTAGCTAGCTCACGTCCAAATGCTAGTCCTACATTTTTCCACAAAACATAGCAAGTTAACTAGCTACATCAGTTCAAAACCAACACCAAACTCTAGGTAAATTGTCACACTGCTACCTTACAATTCATGCAATGGGCTTTTCAAACAATAGCTACTCCATAGTCCAAGCTATGGTAAGAGCGAGCCACATTTCACTATCAGAGAGGACACAACTCAAACTGTATCTGAGAAAATAAATTGCTACCTATAGAAAAACATTCTCTGTGCAACCATACCTATGTTATAAATGCTGAGAGGATAGAACCAAAGCACCACACGTCCAGTTAACCCTTAAAGCAATGAGATAAATTATTTACATTTAGCTAGCTAGCTATGTTAAACCCCAAATGCACATATGCTGTGCACTACAGTGTGCAAATACATGCTTGCTAGCATCAGAAAAACTCACCAGTTTCGAAAAACACCAGTATGCTCCTTCTCCTGTCTTCTTGACATTTTAATCCAAATGTGTGCTGATCAACAGTGCCAAACTAACAACTCTACCATTTGACCATCTTGAATGTATTTACAGCTCCGATCTAGATGCTGGACTAGCCAATGTGTTGGATATTTGTCAACAACTCTGTTAAAGGGCACAAGAAAGACGTGACTCTAGTCTACATGGGAATATATTTGTTTAGTCTCTATGGCTGAGTTATATGACCTTCAAAAGTCAATTACTTAAAACAATGATATTTTACTTTGCTTTCAATTAGAATTAAGTCATATTTTACAATGTAAGACCGTCACAATCAATTAACTATTCACTTTCTGAAAACTGCAGACAATTACTTTTGACTATCCATGGTAAATTCTACATATACTTTAATAGTTAGTTAAGAACTGATTTTATCTATTAGAGTCCAACAGCCAGCAGACCAGGGTTTAAACCAGCAACCCTTGCAGTTATGCAAGCTCACCACCTGTGCCATTTAGGCCCAGACCTTTTTACAGAGGACAAATGAAAGGTTACAATAGCACTGCCAATGACATACTTTTGGTTGCTCAAAATAAGAATCCTTCTTTGCATGTGGAAATGTTGTATAATGCGCCTTTAACAGAAAATCACCTTCCTGTGTAAAAACCATTTAAATTAAAAACATAAAATTACATTTTAGGTGAGATTTTGGCATTGGTCTGAAGAAAGGAAATTCACATGAACAAGAACATGCCTACTCCACCCATGCTCTACCAAGGTTTCCCAGCTGTCACATCTACCCCTGCTCCCCCGCTCCGGTGCTCGACGTCGCCGGTTTCCTAACCACCGGTCCTAGCAACCCATCCTTATGCACACCTGGCAACCCTCATTAGGCACACCTGCGCCCCATCATTAGGTCCACCTGGACTTCTTCACTACCCTGACTACTCCCCCTTTCTCTAGCACTCACTAGCATCACTCTTCAGGCAGTATTGGTTCTGTGTTCATGTCCAGACGCTTCTCTTGTTTTGTATCACTTTAAGTTCATTATTATTAAACTCACCAACTGCACCTGCTTCCTGACTCCCAGCGTCATAGTTACATAATACTGCCTCAACAAATAGAAGCAGCAGGGAATCAAGACATCTCCCAGATGGTCGGCGAACAGGGACACCAACTTCGCCAACAACACGACCAGCTGGTGCAACTGGGATGAGGTCCTCCGTGTTCTTCAAGGTCTCGACATTACCTAAGGCCTGAGCGTATTCTCTACCACAAGTCGACCCAGTGAGCCAGCACCCCAGCCCATCCAGCTGTCCGCCCAGGTGAGCGATGCCCGTTTGTCCCTCCCAGACAAAAACAATGGGACTCCATCAAAATGCTGTGGCTTCCTACTCCAGTACTCCCTCTATTTCGCTTATCATATGGGAGCCCCCACCACCAAGAGGTCCAAGGTTGTCACAGTAATTTCCCTGCTGACCGGGGCGGGCATTGGAGTGGGCTTCGGCTGTCTGGGAACAGAGGAGGAGCTGGGTACCTATGAGGGGTTCAAGGCTCTGTTCAGAGGAGTTTTCGACCATCCACCGGACGGCAGAGAGGGGGGTGAGCGCCTACGGCAGGAAGGCCAGACCGCTGCGGAGTATGCCCTCACCTTCCGGACAGTGGCAGCATCCAGTGGATGGAATGAGCCATCCTGCCATAGTTGGAGTAGTCAGAAGAGGACTGCGCAAAGAGGTCCAGACAGAGTTGGCATGCCAAAACGACACCCTCTCCTTGGATGCACTCATCGCGATGGCCATCCGTCTGGATAACCTTTTTTGGGAGCGTCGGCATCCCCATCGCCTCACTCCCTCCTTCGTTGACCATTCTGAGTCAGAGCCTGATCCCATGGAGGTAGGGGCCACACACCACCCCACGGCTGAGCGACACCGTCGGAGATAGCTGGGGCTCTGTCCCTATTGCGGTCAAGAGGGGCACCAGCTTCAACGGTGTCCGGTAAATACCAACGCGGGGTCCACGAAAGCAGAGGGACGGACCGTGATCATCCCTCTCCTGGGTTAGGCGTGAGTATTCCATCATCACTTTCCGCCAAACCCTTTTTAGTGTATATTTCACTGTTTTTACAGCGCTAGTGGATTCCGGTGCTGCTGGGAATTTTATTGTCCAGGCCCTTGCTTCCTCCCTCAACATCACCTCATACCCGCTCTCCTCTCTGTTTCCGGTTCATGCACTGGATAATCGTCCATTGGGATCACACACATCACAACACCACTCACCCTCACTGTGGAGTCCATACATCAAGAAAGCCTTCCCTTCCTCATCATCATCAGTGCACCAGTACACAAGATCATCCTCGGCCTCCAATGGATCCAATGCCATAACCCCACCATTTCATGGTCAAGGATGACAATCACGGACTGGGCACCCAAGTGCCGGAGGACTTGCTTTCCCTTCCCCTGTGGTTCCACGTCGGTTGAGAGTCCTGTGGTTGCCCTTCAGCCCAACATCCCGGAGGTATACCAAGACATGAGGGAGGTTTTTTCCAAGACTCGCACTACCTGTCTCCCTCCTCATTGCCCCTGGGACTGTGCCATCAACCTGCTTGCAGGCTCTGTGCCTCCGGACAGCCGCATCTAACCTCTGTCGGTGGCTGAAACCAAGGCTATGGAGGAGTATTTCCATGAGGAGCTCCAACAGGGTTTCATCCTCACGTCCACCTCCCCTGTGTCGGCCGGCTTCTTCTTCGTGGCAAAGAAGGATGGAAGGTTACGCCCGTGCATTGATTACAGAGGTTTGAATTCCATCACCAGTAAATACTGTTACCCTCTGCCGTTGGTGCCGGTAGTGATCGAACATTTCCGCGGGACCCGGATCTTCACCAAATTGGAACTGCGGAGTGCCTAACAATCTTATCCTCATCCGGGATGGGGAACAGCTTTCAGCACGCTGTCTGGTCACTACGAGCCAATGCTCCTTCTGTGTTCCAGGCATTCGTTAACGAGGTGTTCCGAGACATGCTCGGACGCCAGGTGGCCTTGTATATCCTGGTCTACTCCGCTACCTTGAATGATTACTTCGCTCACATCCGAGTAGTCCTAGAACGCCTCCTGGCTAACCACCTATATGTCAAAGCAGAGAAGTGCCAATTCCATAAGTAGGCTGTCTCATTTCTGGGTTACCAGATTGGCCCGCAAGGAGTGATGATGGACGGTAAGAAGGTAAATGCTGTCAGGTCTTGGCCAGTCCCAACCACCATCAGAAAGAGTCCATTTTGCTAAAAATATAACTTTTAAAATGGCTCAGGCCGCTATGCGTTAAAAGCCTCAGTACTCAAAAACATGCGTTTTGTGAACTCGCACTTGACTCTTTCCCCCTACTAGCACTACTTTATTGAGGAGAAATGTACTTAATATAACTGAGATATGTGGTATTCCCACCTAGCTATCTACGAAGAATGCACTAACTATAAGACACTCTGTATAGTGACTGCTAAATGACAATGTAATGTAAATGTCCCAACATAGAAAAGTATCTGACCACATCCTCAGATGTACTACTGTGTGAGCATATCTTTCGTGAAGAAATCTTTCATAAACTAAATACTGTTGAAATCTGTTGTACTTTGTAACACCCCCAACAACAGTACTTTTTTTTCAGTTTCACAGTTCTGTCTGCTTAGATGCCTGTCACCCCTGTATTTACAGTTTTCACCTGCATGTATTTGTATGAAGTTCTTCAAAATATTATATTCTCATTCTAAAGGGAATAAGTTCCAAGATGCTATGTCTCTAGTCAAGGCTCTTATGCATTGTTCTTTCACCCTTTCCTGGTATAAGCTGGTATTGGTCCGGTGTCAAATTCACCGTTGCCGCAATATTTGAGTTCCCTTTAATTTATGACTATGGCGAAGACAGTACGTAGAAAGTTGAGCTCGGCTCCTTTCTGTGACACAGTGACTTCGGAAAGTATTCAGACCACTTGACTTTTTCCACATTTTTTTACGTTACAGCCTTATTCTAAAATTGATTTTTTTTTTAACAATCCTCAGCAATCTACACACAATACCCTAATGATAAAGCAAAAACAGGTTTTTAGAATGTGTTGCAAATGTATTAAAAATACAAAACATAAATACCTTATTTAAATGAGTATTCAGAGCCTTTGCTATGAGACTTGAAATTGAGCTCATGTGCATCCTGTTTCCATTGATCACCCTTGATGTTTCTACAACTTGATTGGAGTCCACCTGTGGTACATTAAATTGATTGGACATGATTTGAAAAGGCACACACCTCTCTATATAAGGTCCCACAGTTGACAGTGCATGTCAGAGCAAAAACCAAGCTATGAGGTCAAAGGAATTGTCCGCAGAGCTCAGAGACAGGATTATGTCGAGGCACAGATCTGGGGAAGGGTACCAAATCATTCATGCAGCGTTGAAGGTCTCCAAGAACACAGTGGCCTTCATCATTCTTTAATGGAAGAAGTTTGGAACCACCAAGACTCTTCCTAGGGGTGATGATATTAATTAACAGTAATTTCAATCCGAATGTGCAAATTGTCCAAACAGATCCGCAAGGTAGATGGATTATTTTAAATATGTTATTGGACCATAAACAGATATGGCTCATTAAACTTTACGAACCAAATAATGATGATCCACACTTATTTGACAATATACATAATAAATTATCAACCCTGCAAGCAATACAAAACTCTATTATTATGGTGGGAGATTATAATACAGCTTTAAATAGCTCAATGGACCGTAAAGGAAATCACACTACAAACTATCACCCTCATGCTCTTAAGGAAATCGTGAATGACATGGATACATTAAAACTAGTAGATATATGGAGGCTTAAATATCCTGATCATTGCGGAGACTCAATCAAGCTAGTCGTCTTGACTTCTTTCTTATGTCATTCTCATTGGCACCAAAAGTTTAAAAAGTGTTGATAGGTGACAGAAAGCGGTCAGACCATTATATAATTGGCATATACAATACTTTTACTGAATTTCCACATGGGCGAGGATATTGGAAATGTAATCAAAGCCTGCGTTGTCTTGGCTGTGTGCTTAGGGTCGTTGTCCTGTTGGAAGGTGAATCTTCGCCCCAGTCTGAGGTCCTGAGCGCTCTGGAGTAGGTTTTCATCAAGGATCTCTCTGTACTTTGCTCCATACTTTCCTCGATCCTGTCTAGTCACCCAGTCCCTGCTGCTGAAAAACATCCCACAGCATAATGCTGCCACCTCCATGCTTCACCGTAGGGATGGTGCAAGGTTTCCAGACGTGACACTTTAGGTGCCTTTTGGCAAACTCCAAAAGGGCTGTCATGTGCCTTTTACTGAGGAGTGTCTTCCGTCTGGCCACTCTACCATGAAGGCCTCAGTTTGGTCAGGCGGCCAGCTCTAGAAAGAGTCTTGGTGGTTCCAAACTTCTTCCATTTAAGAGTGATGGAGGCCACTGTGTTTTTGGGGACCTTCAATGCTGCAGACATTTTTTGGTACCCTTTTCCAGATCTGTGCCTCGACACAATCCTGTCAACTGTGGGACCTTATATAGACAGGTGTGTGCCTTTCCAAATCATCTCCAATCAATTGTATTTACATTTACATTTTAGTCATTTAGCAGACGCTCTTATCCAGAGCGACTTACAGGAGCAATTAGGGTTAAGTACTTTGCTCAAGGGCACATCGACAGATTTTTCACCTGGTCGGCTCGGGGATTAGAACCTGCGACCTTTCGGTTACTGGCACAACGCTCTTAACCACTAAGCTACCTGCCGCCCTAAAATTGATATTATTTTATTAAGCCACAGGTGGACTCCAATCAAGTTGTAGAAACATTTCAAGGATGATCAATGGAAACAGGATTCACCTGAGCAAAATTTCGAGTCTGATAGCAAAGGGTCTGAATACTTACGTAAATAATGTATTTCTGAATTTGCAAACCCCCCCCAAAAAAAAAAACTTTGCGCTTTGTCATTATGGGGTATTGTGTGTAGATTGTTGAGAAAAAAATAAAATAATATCCATTTTAGAATAAGGCTGTAACGTAACAAATTGTGGAAAAAGTCAAGGGGTTTGAATACTTTCCGAATGCACTGCATAATTATGCAACGATGTCTATTCATAATCGTCTAATTCTAACTTAAACACCTACGTTGTGTGCTTTATTGCCAGACATTAAACAGGGCACTCGCCTGAACCCGACGATCCATTGTTGTCATGTCTACTCCCGCTCCTCCCCTCTGGCGTTCAACGTTGCCGGTTTACTAACCACCGGTCCTGGTAACCATCATTATGCTCACCTGTGCTTCATCATGAGGCACACCTGGACTCCATTACCTCACTCATTACCTCCCCTTTATCTGGCACTACCTTGGGTTCTTTCTGCAGGCAGTATTGTTTCTGTGTTTCATGTCAAGATTCTACTCCTATGTTGTATCGTTCCATGTTCTTTGTTACATTAAACATACCACCTGCACCTTCTTCTCGACTCCCAGTGTCTACGTTACAATTGTGTGCATGTGAATCCTGCAAGTAGCGACAGTCAGAAAGGTAGGGGTTACATATGCAAAGGAGGATAGTGCATATCTATACATTTGTGTACCTATTTAGGATACATAACCATGAAGAGAATGACATTCATATCCATAATTATGCATTTCTTTGTAGTACAGATCAGGGTCCAGGGACGTGATCAGGGACATTATGAAATCCGTTACCGCAATAAGCAATATATATATTAAAAGTCAATGTGTCATGTCCACTGCACCAAATCCCCTAGTTTCAGACTCCTAATTATCCTTTACTCCCTCAAAATACCTTATTTTGAAAAATTAGAAAAAGCGGCAATAGTACTGTTTGTCCATTCCGTAGCCAGTATACACTTACTCAAAATAGACATAATTAATCTACAAATAGATCTTCCATAAAGCCCAGCTCTGTGGAGTGTACGGCTTAAAGTGGTCCCATGGACAGATACTCCAATCTCCGCTGTGGAGCTTTGCAGCTCCTTCAGGGTTATCTTTGGTCTCTTTACTGCCTTTCTTTTTAATAATGGATTTAAATGGTGCTCCATGGGATGTTCAAAGTTTCTGATATTTTTTTTATAACCCAACCTCGATCTGTACTTCTCCACAACTTTGTCCCTGACCTGTTTGGAGAGCTTCTTGGTCTTTATGGTGCCGCTTGCTTGGTGGTGCCCCTTGCTTAGTGGTGTTGCAGACTCTGGGGCCTTTCAGAACAGGTGTAATATACTGAGATCATGTGACAGATCATGTGACACTTAGATTGCACACAGGTGGACTTTATTTAACTAATTATGTGACTTCTGAAGGTAATTGATTGCACCAGATCTTATTTAGGGGCTTAATAGAAAAGGGGGTGAATACATATGCACACACCACTTTTTCGTTATTTATTTTTATACTTTTTTGAAATAAGTAATTTTTTTCATTCCACTTCACCACACTTTGTGTATGTCCATTACATTATAATCCAAATAAAAATCCATTTAAATTACAGGTTGTAGGACAAACGTCAAGGGGGATGAATATTTTTGCAAGGCACGGTAAGTTAAAAAATATATATAATAATAACTTCCAGAAAATAAGTAAGGAAATAACAAATAATAATATTAAACTAAAATTGCAAGCTCTCCACAACAGTGCAATAAACAAATCATGTTCTCAGGTGTTTGTGTGCGTGTGTGTGTGTGTGCACGCGTGTAAGGGTGAGTGAGAGTTGGTGAAAAACGTCTCTACGGAGCAGGTGATTGTCTGTGGTCTATTACACGATCAGATGTTCTGGGTAGGTGGACCTGGACAGTTGCACCAGTTTTCGTTCTGACATCGCTTTTTCCCCCCATAAGCATGCTTGGCCCTTCTCTGGTCTACTGACGCAAATCAGGTCCTCATACTCAGGCGAGCGTCAGGGTGGGGAGGTTATTAAAAATGCATCCGGGTCCTCTGGGTCTGTCTTCACATCAGACATCACGTCTTCAGTTGCCCCCGCAACTTCTCTTCAGCAGAGAGTTATTTTGACCAAGGCTGTGAAATAACAGGAAACAATACGTTATTCTGCCCAATAAACATTAACATTTTACATTTTAGTAATTTATCCAGAGCGACTTACAGTTAGTGAGTGCATACATTTTTCATAAACAACACTGGAATCTCAATAAACAACACTGGAATCTTAAAGCTAAAAATGCACACACTAAAATCTGTGGAACAAGTCTCAACTTTTCAAAACTGAGTACTGTATTTAAAATGTATGAATTGGTTTCCATTTAGAAACGTACCTGTCTCTGGCGGCGCCACCTTCGCTCAGTGTGGTGTATACACTCAGTGTGGTGTATTAGCAATGGTTATATGCATAAAAAATTGTCAAATGTAGAACTATGTTACAGTCAGTCCATGTCTTTATGGGACTACTCACCTTCAAAATCTGCAATGCTCCACTCTCCATCTGTGTACCTTAATCTCAGCTGACTGCCCAGCAGACAGTACACTGGTGTTGTGCAGCCTATTCTTCCTGAGACATGACAAAGAAAAAAACATGAAACATTTGCACCACTATTTCATATAATATAATTGGACCACCATTAGCAAATGAACATCCCGGTGCATTCGCTTGAGAAGTGCTTTGCTGTAGCTGCTGCTGTTGTTGGAATAGTTGAGCTACTTGTGTCATCAGTCTTTCGATAATGTCAGCCACCGTTTAGTAGTTCGGCATCTGATTCAGCCTGGCCATGACACGAGTTGTTAGAAATCCATGCCATCGTTTGGTGATGCATCGTTCCCTCACACTAAGAGACTCCTGGCGGGCCTGCGGGTCCCACTAACATATTGTATCAATTAAAAAAATTAACATTCAATAGCTGCTTGTATCCTTTGCTGTATTTTACTAGGCTTGGTTAGCTAGTTAACGTTAGCTACCGAGCCACCAAGCTATCCGTTCATCCACCAACGTTGGGTAGCTAAGATTAGGCAACTATGCTTTGGTAGCTAGCTAACATTACCTTGTTTTAGTCAAAACAGTAACACACAATTTCTTACCCCCCACAACTAAAATCCATGTTACATGATCATGTTAACTACAATGTTTGTTAACCAGCTAGATAGTAACGTTAGTTATTGACTATATTGTCTGTAGTAATTTAACTTAGCTAGCTACCTCTGCTGACGTTACAGCTGCTACAGTGCTATGCTAGTTAGCTACATTGAACAACAATATAAACACAACATGTAAAGTGTTGGTCCCATGTTTCATGAGCTGAAATAAAATATCCCCGAAATGTTCCATATGCACAAACAGCTTATTTGTGTACATCCATGTTAGTGAGCATTTCTCCTTTTGCCAATATAATCCATCCACCTGACAGGTGTGGCATATCAAGAAGCTGATTAAACAGCATGATCATTTCACAGGTGCACCTTGTGCTGGGGACAATAAAAGGCCACTCTAAAATGTGCAGTTTTGTCAAAAAACACAATGCCATAGATGTCTTAAGTTTTGAGATAGCTTGCAATTGGCATGCTGATTGCAGGAATGTCCACCAGAGCTGTTTCCAGATATTTTAATGTTCATTTCTCTACCATAAGTCGCCTCCAACATTTTAGAGAATTTGGCAGTACGTCCAAACGGCCTCACAATCGCAGACCACGTGTAACCACACCAGCCCAGGACCTCCACATCCAGCTTCTTCACCTGTGAGATCATCTGAGACCAGTTGATGAAACTGTGGGTTTGCACAACCAAAGAATTTCTGCACAAATTGTCAGAAACTGTCTAAGGGAAGCTCATCTGCGTGCTCGTTGTCCTCACCATGGTCTTGACCTGACTGCAGTTTGGCGTCGTAACCAACTTCAGTGGGCAAACGCTCACCTTCGATGGCCACTGGCAAGCTGGAGAAGTGTGCTTTTCAGGGATGAATCCCGGTTTCAACTGTATCGGGCAGATGGCCTGTATGGCGGTGTGTGGGCGAGCGGTTTGCTGATGTCAACATTGTGAACAGAGTGCCCCATGGTGGCAGTGGGGTTATGGTATGCACAGGCAGAAGCTATGGACAACGAACACAATTGCATTATATCGATGGCACTTGGAATGCACAGAGATACCGTGACGAGATCCTGAGGCCCATTGTATTGCTATTCATCCACCGCCATCACCCCATGTTTTAGCATGATAATGCAAGGCCCCATGTTGCAAGGATCTGTACACAATTCCTGGAAGCTGAAAATGTCCCAGTTCTTCCATGGCCTGCACACTCACCAGACATTGAAGTGATGTGGAACAATATTCCACAGGCCACAATCAACAGCCCGATCAACTCTATGCGAAAGGACATGTGTCGCGCTGCATGAGGCAAATGGTTGTCACACCAGATACTGACTTGTTTTCTGATCCACACCCCTACTTTTTTATATGATATCTGTGACCAGTCATGTGAAATCCATAGATTAGGGCCTCATTTTTTTATTTCAATTGACGGTAACAACCATGTCATAGCAGCTGCAATAACTTGTCATAACATGTCATAAAATGGTTATAACACTGCCATGTCCCATATATTTAAACCTGATGTGACATATATTGCGTTATTTTATGGCTGGTTATGACACCTACATGTGTGTAAAATCCCAAATGTATTCAAATATGGTTTTTCCCTGTCGAGAAGTTTCCTTTCGTCTGGAAATGTGTTTCTTAAGTCCTTTGTTGTTGATGTAATGAATTATTTTCTTTCATATTTTAAATGACTTGCAGACAATTCACTTTATGACATTGTCATGAAGCATTATGACCATTCTGTGTCACCTTACATCGACTAAGAACATTCACTTTTTGACACTGTCAAGAAGCATTATCACCATCATAATCGTAGAAGCAAGATAGGCCTATCATGTACCCTTATGTCAGTCATCCGTCAAAAAGAGGGTGTCTTGTCCTGCTCCTTAAATCTGCTCCTGCATTCATCCCAGTCATCAGCAACAGAGCATTGGGGTAGGTGCATGTCTGACATCAATTTGTGTGCAATTACAATGATAATTTTATATGGTCATTTTCAGAAAATATTATATAACATAAATATACTGTTGACAAGTAGGCTATGATGTAATATAATATTTTGCCTTGTGTGGTAGGTTTTGTGGGTTTTGACACTCTTATGTAGGAGTCATAACCAGTCATAAAATAACTACCGTGGTAGGTTTTGTGGGTTTTGAAAACTCTTATTTAGGTGTCATAACCAGCCATAAAATAATGCAATATACATTTACATTTACATTTTAGTCATTTAGCAGACGCTCTTAACCAGAGCGACTTACAGGAGCAATTAGGGTCAAGTGCCTTGCTCAAGGGCACATTAACGTCATTTAGCAGACGCTCTTAGCCAGAGCGACTCACAAATTGGTACGTTCACCCTATAGCCAGTGGGATAACCACTTTACAATTTGGGGGGGGTTAGAAGGATTACTTTATCCTATCCCAGGTATTCCTTAAAGAGGTGGGGTTTCAAATGTCTCCGGAAGGTGGTGAGTGACTCCGCTGTCCTGGCGTCGTGAGGGAGCTTGTTCCACCATTGGGGTGCCAGAGCAGCGAACAGTTTTGACTGGGCTGAGGGGGGAGCTATGCTTCCGCAGAGGAAGGGAGCCAGCAGGCCAGAGGTGGATGAACGCAATGCCCTCGTTTGGGTGTAGGGACTGATCAGAGCCTGAAGGTACAGAGGTGCCGTTCCCCTCACTGCTCCATAGGCAAGCACCATGGTCTTGTAGCGGATGCGAGCTTCAACTGGAAGCCAGTGGAGTGTGCGGAGGAGGGGGGTGACGTGAGAGAACTTGGGAAGGTTGAACACCAGACGGGCTGCGGCATTCTGGATGAGTTGTAGGGGTTTAATGGCACAGGCAGGGAGGCCAGCCAACAGCGAGTTGCAGTAGTCCAGACGGGAGATGACAAGTGCCTGGATTAGGACCTGTGCCGCTTCTTGTGTAAGGCAGGGTCGTACTCTCCGAATGTTGTAGAGCATGAACCTGCAGGAGCGGGTCACCGCCTTGATGTTGGCGGAGAACGACAGGGTGTTGTCCAGGGTCACGCCTAGGCTCTTCGCACTCTGGGAGGAGGACACAGCGGAGTTGTCAACCGTGATGGCGAGATCATGGAACGGGCAGTCCTTCCCCGGGAGGAAGAGCAGCTCCGTCTTGCCAGGGTTCAGCTTGAGGTGGTGATCCGTCATCCATACTGATATGTCTGCCAGACATGCAGAGATGCGATTCGCCACCTGGTTATCAGAAGGGGGAAAGGAGAAGATTAGTTGTGTATCGTCAGCGTAGCAATGATATGAAAGGCCATGTGAGGATATGACAGAGCCAAGTGACTTGGTGTATAGGGAGAAAAGGAGAGGGCCTAGAACTGAGCCCTGGGGGACACCAGTGGTGAGAGCGCGTGGTGCGGAGACAGCTTCTCGCCACGCCACTTGGTAGGAGCGACCGGTCAGGTAGGACGCAATCCAGGAGTGAGCCGCGCCGGAGATGCCCAGCTCGGAGAGGGTGGAGAGGAGGATCTGATGGTTCACAGTATCAAAGGCAGCAGACAGGTCTAGAAGGACAAGAGCAGAGGAGAGAGAGTTAGCTTTAGCAGTGCGGAGAGTCTCCGTGACACAGAGAAGAGCAGTCTCAGTTGAATGACCAGTCCTGAAACCTGATTGGTTTGGATCAAGAAGGTCATTCTGAGAGAGATAGCAAGAGAGTTGGCTAAAGACGGCACGCTCAATAGTTTTGGAAAGAAAAGAAAGAAGGGATACTGGTCTGTATGTCACAACAGGTCTAAATATGTGTCATGACAGTGTAATTACCATATTATGACAGGTTATGACCGTTTTATGACGTGTTATGATGCTTGGTGTCAAGTAATGTGTTACCCAATTGACTGACTTCCTTATATGAACTGTAACTAAGTAAAATCTTTGAAATTGTTGCATGTTGTGTTTATATTTTTGTTCAGTAGATGGCTTTGTCAAATAATAGGACTGCTTCTTACCTTGTTGCGGAGTCGCATTCGGAAGGTTGTGGCTGCTAGGTGTAGAGTATTGCGGACTCGAGTACCATTATAAACGTTATCCATAACCATTTCCATGGCTTGGTGTGACTAGTAGAAATTCTGGGAGTTGTTCATTGTTAGCTACAGGAATAGCTATATCTTTTTTAATGACCGCTAGTAGAAAATATCCCCCAATAAATGAATGTGCCTTGAAGTGGAATGGCAGAGTTTTCAAATCATGTTCATTTGATTGGTCATTTTCAAACGTCACGCCCTCACACCTGGTTCTGTTGGTTATTATTTCACTATTACTAATCCCCTCCCTTCTATTCCCATGCAGTTGATTGGCTGATTAGTTTGTGCCGGTGTTCCATGAAACTAAACTTCCTGTCCCATTAAAAACGGAAACTCGGTACAAGGGTTAATTATACAAATCTTTGGTACAAGTGCGTCACTCCCAATGACTGTAAATGGTCACTCTAGCAGAGACGGAAGAGGAAGTGAAACATCTCACTTGCTAATTTGTTTCCGGTTCATATACAGTACCAGTCAAAAGTTTGGACACACCTACACATTCAAGGGTTTTTCTTAATTTTTAATATTTTTTACATTGTAAAATAATAGTGAAGACAACAAAACTAGGAAATAACATATATGGAATCATGTAGTAACCCAAAAAGTGTTAAACAAATCAACATATATTTTATATTTGAGATTCTTCAAATAGCCACCCTTTGCCTTGATGACAGCTTTGCACACTCTTGGCATTCTCTCAACCAGCTTCACCTGGAATGCTTTTCCAAAAGTCTTGAAGGAGGTCCCACATATGCTGAGCACTTGATCACTACTTTTCCTTCACTCTGCCGTCCGACTTGTCCCAAACCATCTCAATTGAGTTGAGATCGGAGGATTGTGGAAGCCAGGTCATCTGATGCAGCACTCCATCACTCTCCTTCTTGGTAAAATAGCCCTTACACAGCCTGGAGGTGTGTTCGGTCATTGTCCTTTGGAAAAACAAATGATAGTCCCACTAAGCCCAAACCAGATGAGATGGTGTATCACTGTAGAATGATGTGGTAACCATGCTGGTTAAGTGTGTCTTGAATTCGAAATAAGTCACAGAAAGTGTTACCAGCAAAGCACACCCACACCATAATACCTTCTCCTCCATGCTTTACGGTGGGAACTACACATGCGAAGATCATCCGTTCACCCACAACGTGTCTCACAAAGACACAGCGGTTTGAACCAAAAATCTCACATTTTGACTCCAGACCAAAGAACACATTTCCACCGGTCTAGTGTCCATTGCTTGTTTTTCTTGGCACAAGCAGTGTCCTTTAGTAGTGGTTTCTTTGCAGCAATTCGACCATGAAGGCCTGAGTCACACAGTCCCCTCTGAACAGTTGATGTTGAGATGTGTCTGTTAATTGAACTCTGTGAAGCATTTATTTGGGCTGCAATTTCTGAGGCTGGTAACTCTAAAAAACTTATCCTCTGCAGAAGAGGTAACTCTGGGTCTTCCATTCCTGTGGTGGTCCTCATGAGAGCCTGTTTCATTATAGCGCTTGAGGATTTTTGCGACTGCACTTGAAGAAACTTTCAAAGTTCTTGAAATGTTCCGGATTGACTGACCATGTCTTAAAGTAATGATGGACTGTCGTTTCTCTTTGCTTATTTGAGCTGTTTTTACCATAATATGGACCTGGTCTTTTACCAAATAGGGCTATCTTCTGTGTAACCCCCCTACATTTTTTCAGCACAACTGATTGGCATTAATAATTAACTTTTAAGAAGGCACACCTGTTAATTGAAATGCATTCCAGGTGACTACCTCATGAAGCTGGTTGAGATAATGCCAAGAGTGTGCAAAGCTGTCATCAAGGCAAAGGGTGGCTATTTGGAGAATATAAAATATAAAATATATTTGGATTTGTTTAACACTTTTTGGTTACTACATGATTCCATATGTGTTATTTCATAGTTTTGATGTCTTTACTATTATTCTACAATGTATAGAATAGTAAAAATAAAGAAAAACCCTTGAATTATTGGGTGTGTCCAAACCTTTGACTGGTAGTGTACAAGTAGACCAGATGCAGCTGCTATCACATTGGTGTCTGTGGGAGATCCACCCCTTAAGTAGACTGGAACTGTGCACATTTTTTAAATAGTAAATGGCCTGGGTAAGACTTCTTCGTTTATCCATCATCTTTGGCTCTAGGTGCACAGATCCACAAGACTTCGCTCAAAGCCTATATCGGTAATTCTAAAGAATATCTCGGTCTCATATTAGTTATTGACGATTGGCTGTAAGAATAGATTTAGTGTCACTGTCATGTCAAAGCGCAAGGCAGATGATCTCAAACCCAGGACTTGGCCCATGAAAGAGTGTGGCCACTGCCACAGACTTTTGGGAAAGACAGCATACTAGTACTAGAATGAACACAAAGTTAAGTTCTACGATAAATTCACTCATCAATGGACAGTTGAAGGACACAGCCACCTTCCTATTAGAAACTTTTATTAGAAAAGTTTTCTGTTAGTGTGATGTTTTTAACTTTCATGAAGCCTACTTGGGATTACACCACTATCTTTTAATATTTTCAACAACACAGATCCAGGTCTAGCTGCAACAAATGCCTACAGACATATCCATGTAAATGGGGTGAAAAAGCATATTAACATCTTGCACTGGACAGACAACGTCAGAATGAAGTTCACAAAATGCAAGGGACTACGTGGACACAGGCGAAGACCAAGGCAGAGAGGAAAGCAATAGACTGAAACTGGGGCCAGATTCTCTATGCTTTTAAAGTAGCCATATTTCATGCCCATAGACATGGCTGTAGTGGACCCTATGCATAGTCTTTTACTGGGACAGCAAAACACATTTTTTACCGTCTGGAAGAATATTGGTGTGCTGGATGATCGAATACTAAGAAATATTAAGTTTAAAGTTGATGCACTGAAAGCAATTACTGACAGTCCAACTACCCACTAAAATATCATATGGGTTTTCTAATTTCAATGCACAATAATGGAAAAATTGGACATGCAATTACTCCTAATTCACTCCTAAGGGACAAATGGATGCCCATTATCATTGCTGGACCCATTTTGTCAAAGCCTGTACCATCAAGTTAGAGAGGCTCATCGCCACTTGCAACAGTTCTGTGACAGCTTTGCAAGGTTGTATGGATAACAGTATTGCACACCAAATATGCACCTCTATAGCCAGATGAAGAAATGGGTTTAGGACTATGGTCCAGTATATGGTGTCTGGTGCTTTCCATTTGAGCGAGCAAATGGTTTCATAGGTCAACAGAAGACCAACAATCACAGCTCAGTTCAGTTAATGAGAAAGGTTTTAACTGCCCAAGAGGTTAAGAGCAACTCCTGAGTGGCGCAGTGGTCTAAGGCACTGCATCGCAGTGCTAACTGTGCCACTAGAGATCCTGGTTCGAATCCAGGCTCTGTCGCAGCCGGCCGCGACTGGGAGACTCATGGGTGGCGCACAATTGTCCCAGGATAGGGGAGGGAATGGCCGGCAGGGATGTAGCTCAGTTGATAGAGCATGGCGTTTGCAATGCCAGGGTTGTGGGTTCGATTCCCACGGGGGGCCAGTATAAAAATATATGTATTCACTAACTGTAAGTCGCTCTGGATAAGAGCGTCTGCTAAATGACTAAAATGTAAATGTAATGTAAATGCCTGGCCAACTGACTTTGATGACATGAGAAACTTTCTAGCAGGTGGTCATAGATGTTGGTCCTGATGGTACCGAGAACCTGACGAAGTACCTGTTTGTTTGACCTGACGAAGATATGCTTCGGATCGAAACATTGTCAATAGAGCGGTGAATTGGGAGCTTTAACAGTGTGCGGGCCTTCTTGTTCTATACTAGTATTCTTTATTAGCCCAGCACCTATGTTCTTAAGGATGTGCGTATGACCACAAACTTTTCTACCAAGTACTATCATGCCATTGATCAGAGTGAGAATAAGGATCTGACCAGTTTTGAATTTGCAGTGATCTCAGACATTATTTACCTGCCCACTAAACAGCTGTTTAAATCAATTTTAGAATAAGGCTGTAACGTAACAAAATATGGAATAAGTCAAGGGGTATGAATACTTTCCAAATGCACTGTAGGTAGGGATAAAGTGGCTAGGCAACAGGAGAGATAATAAACTGTAGCAGCAGCGTAACTGATTAGTCAAAAGGGTTAGTGCAAAAAGGGTCAATGCAGATTGACCTGGTAGCTATTTGGTTAACTATTTAAATAACTATTTAGCAGTCTTATGGCTTGGGAGTAGAAGCTGTTCAGGGTCCTGTTGGTTCCAGACTTGGTGCATCGGTACAGCTTGCCTTGCAGTAGCAGAGAGAACGGTCTATGACTTGGGTGGCTGAAGTCTTTAACCGTTTTTAGGGCCTTCCTCTGACATGTCCTGGTATAGAGGTCCTGGATGGCAGGGAGCTCGGCCCCATTGATGCACTTGGTTGTACAAGTTACCATTACAAGCGATGATGCAGACAGTCATCAGTGCAAATGTAATCGAAAATCGAATCAAACACTTCATGAGAGCCCATGAGCTCATGTTGCGCAACATTTCTATAGGCTATGCAATTGCGTGAGAAAACAGAGTGATGACCTCTATTAAAAAGAGGAGGTTCCCTTCAGCTTTCTATAGGCTAGGCCTACTATATTTATTTCTCAACTTTCCTAATATTAAGCACATTGCTTTTCTTTAAAACAGGAGTATAGCCTACCTGACTAACATATAAATGAACCACAGGAAAAGTGTCCTCCAATTGCTTTTTAAGTGCATAGATGACATGAATTATTTTCCGCTGCCACTATTTCGAGACAGGTGCATGATAATGGTCCAATCTAAATCAAAACAAATTTCACACATATATGATTTAGTAAATGTGAAGACAAGATTAAATCAAGAATAGTGTGATGGGTGACAATATTAGCCTATCACTTGTGAATTATATATTATCACTTGTGAATGATGCCCAGCTCAAGGGAAACGGTGCATGCTTTTTTTTGCGACTTTCTAATCGTAGTCGCACACCACATGTAGCCTAACCCATAGGCCTATATGTTTTGATAAGGTTTGTATCACAACTAAAGTGGCCAAATAACTTCTTAAAATGAAGTACATTAATCCGCTTTACAACGGGTGTAGAGCCTAACTGGCATACATGCACAGCGCGTGAGTTTCAAGTTTGGGAAGATCATTTTCACCATAAAAATGCACCTTTCTAATAAAAGCATTACATGCATAATCACATTTGTGGTCACTTTGGAGAATGGTGTTTTCCTGCTAATGGAACATTCAAGCTTAAAGCCTACTGCCGTGTGCGCATTGCTGCGCTTGTAATGTGAAGAAATAGCCTAATAGTTTATACATTTTTTAAGCTAAATGTTCTCATCTGTTGCGTCAGGTTCATTGCTTAAAACAGGTTTTTGGATGCTAGTGGTTGTATTAATTTGGGATCTATCACATCCCACAACTGTCCCGGACTATGTTTTGAATATTCATTTCTCGCAGAGAATGGAAAAGTACAATGGGGGATAGTAGATTGACATAGGCTAGTGCTTTTGCTGTTCGTTAGGCCTACTCATCTTGTTGGCTGACGAAAAGTAAATGTGGACAGTTCTTCCAATATCTTCAATATGCACCTCGGAATTGGATAAGGACGCGAACAGTTGCATCCCCAATGTGTCTGTCTTCACTTGTAGCCTGTGAGAAAGACCAGATCATGTGACTGAGAGCCATGTGAGTGAGAGGTGTTTCGGCACGCAGCCCGGAAAAGGGAATTATAATTTATTATATTCAGCCCAAGGGCACAACAGTGGCCGCAAAAGGCATGGATTCTTTCATGCAACTTCTTTCAAATCATCATTAGTGTTGCATCAGGCAGCCTTAAAATTTATAAAAAAATCTAAACATAAAGCCCAACATTTGTATCACAACTAAAGTTACATTAATAACTCTAAATTAAGCATATAGGAGTATATGTGTCACGCCCTGGCTCTGGGGACTCTTATATGTTGAGCCAGGGTGTGTAGGGTCTATGTTCTGTTTCTAGTTCATGTGTTTTCTAGGTTGGCCGGGGTGGTTCTCAATCAGAGGCAACGAGAATCAGCTGTTGCTTGTTGTCTCTGATTGGGAACCATACTTAGGCAGCCTGTTGTGCACTTGTGTTTTGTGGGATCTTGTTCCGTGTTGGTTTGTATTGTATAACCGAGGACTTCACGTATCGTTTTGTTGTTTTGTGTATTTGAAAGTACTAAAATAAAAGTATGTACTCGTATCACGCTGCGCCTTGGTCCGCTCATTATGACGATTGTGACAATATGTTTCTTTTTTAACCGCTCAACACAGAATAGCCGCATGTGCGCACTCCCTCAAATCGTTTGGAGAAAATATCCTTTCTATTTTATTTTGCTATGTTCAATTCTATTCTTCATACTATAAAATAATATAAAATAATGCCACGGAATTCTAACCAAATCTTGTCTGCTAAATTAACTAGTGTAGCCCACAGCCATATGGCATAGCCAGGTCAGTGCCTTCTGAAAATAGACAACATTTTCTTCTTATCATATGTCTTTAGACCTGTCTAAAATAAATGATGGATTTATTGTGATGGTGTAGGCTATATTACGTGGATTTATTAGACTTTTTTTAAATGTAGATGTTCCAAAGTTCTGCGTCAGTGGCTTGTAGGCTATACATGTTTATGTTAATTAACGGTCAATTACCGTAAGACCGGCAGTTATTTGCCTGACAATCACCGGCTGACAAAATGTCATGACCGCCACAGCCCTAGGTGCAACTCAATATTAGGAAGGCATTCCTAATGTTTGGTATACTCAGTGTATATGAGAATATTGTATTCCAAATATGCATTGGGAGACTACACATAAACAATACATTTATTAAGTAATTGTTGGTGTGTACGTGCTATTTCATACCTCGCCTTTTGTTATCCTCATCTCTGTTGTGATGCTCAACCCATTAAGAATATAAACAAAGTGGCAGGCATTGTCCCCGTATAGATCCCCACCTCGCCATATCACACAGATAATTGTGAGACAAATAGAACACACGCTCCCATTTGCCAGTTGTTAGGCAGAGGTGATAATTAACATGCTATGCCCGCTTTTCCCCGCAATTGGTTTTTACAATTGGCTCAGTGCAAGGTCCCCCCAACAGCACTTATGTCATTAATATAACAAAACCATTTTCAAAGGACTACACGTGTCGGAGAGGCTTTCATTCGTTCGTGGTCGCGACTCTGGAGAAAGCAATGAGGGCCAGAGAGAGAGACAGAGAGAGATGCTAAACTACTGTTCTCGCAGTGAGATAGTGGGATGTGTGTTTTTACTGCTCACCCCCAAATCTGGCTTTGAAAAGCAGGGAGAGTTGAGAAATGGAGGGGGGCTGAGCAATGGAGCTTAATATGTGTTTTCACCCATTGTCTGCAGCACCCAGGATTAATTTCTGGAAAATATAGGAGCATCCAAGAGTTGTAGTGGTAAATATAGTCACTTGCTACCCAATCTATGTGCCAGGTGCTTGTCTAAGTATACCTTTTGACTGACATGGTCATGGCTTGATAAGCAAATTTGGATAGTTTCCAAAATAACAATACACGTTTGACTAGTCTGAAATGTCTATAAGCATACTCTACATCCATATTTCCCATAGCCATCTTTAATCTCTTTTTCCCGTCCTGTCTTTTTCAATAGTGTACTGATCTGGTGCCAGTGTAGGGAGAAACCCCTAATAGAGCCGTGGTGTCTCTAGTGTTGAGTTCTGGCGTTGGCTCTCTACCAACCTGCTGATCATAATAAAAAATGTGTGACATATGGCAGTCACCAGTGGACATAATTCATATACAGAATGCCATCATGCATTTTTCTGTTTGGCATTTTTCTGTGTGTGGACAGACAACAATGCACAAAACATTACTATCAACAAACCACATTAAACATTCCTATGGTCTCATTTACATTCCAGTTTAGGCAAACACCCCAAGAAAATAAATTCAATGGCCAGGCCCATTCAACATCCTATAACATGTAGTTTAAATTGATTTATTGTCTTTTTTCTTAAAGGTTAATGCCAGGGAGCTGCTGAATATTCAGGCCGTGTCAAATGCAAAGCCTGACACGTACATACAATAAATACAAATCAGATGCTTCTCCTCAGAAACAATTTCATAAAATGCAAATCGGGTGGCAGGGTGACCTTGTGTGCCAGGGGAAACATGAAAGAGGAGAAGCAGACATCTTAGTCAATGGAGGAGGGTGATAGAACAAGCAACAGCACTCTCCTCCCTCACTGGGGAAATACGTTATTTTCCACCATGTTGGCAGAAAAAACAAAGTTTATTAGAATAAAAAAAGTGTTTTATCTAAATACTAAATAGAATGTGACGCATGAACTGTGAATGACTAAATGAAGGAAAAGGAACATGCTTATTTTTGACAGTCAGGCAACTGTACTGTAGCCATATCTTTTTGAGAGAGAGAGAGAGAGAGAGAGACTCTTTACGGGAGAATGGTTGAGCGTGCAGCTGAAAGTGGATGCATATGGATGAAGGCATGGTGGGGTGAGGTGACAGTTGGTTCCTAGCATGGGGGGTTTGTCCCTCACCTGGGTTCTGTAGGACAGAGCTGTCAGAACTCCTGCTGCTCTCACACTGAGAGAGAGAGGAAAGAGTTGAATAGTTTAATTCCAAAACGCTATATATCCACTTTCAGAAATGCTGGTAAATTCGTTTTTTATTGTTTATTGTTCGTTTTATGGCTACCTGTGTCACCCCTGCTCCACCGGCCATGGTGGTGGCGGCCTCACTGTACAACTCTAAAATCAAAATAACTGAACTGTCTCTCCCTACTGTCTCCTCATTTGAATACATTGCTTACAAATCACCTTGCTCCATGACCCCTATACTTGTGTACCGTCCTCCTAAAGCTAATGAATCACTCCTGTCTGAACTATCTGAACTACTCACCATTGCTGTCCCACTCTCCCCCCGCTTACTGTTGCTTGGCGATATAAATATTCACATGGACTCATCAAACTGAAAACTTGCCTCTGATTTCATTGCTGTTCTGGACTGTTTCAATATTACCCAACATGTCAATTTTCCCACTCACATCACGGGACACATGCTAGACCTCTTCTGCTCTGTTGACCTCAACCTAACTCATATTTCCCCCTCCCTGTTCCCACTGTCTGACCACAAGATCATTAATTTCTCTCTTACCTCACACTCACCCCACAACACTGACAAACGCCTCATCTCCTTCCGCAACATCAAAGCTGTTGACCACCTCCAACTCTCTGATAACATCTGCTCTGCCCTGCCCCTTGACCACCACACCCCCAACTCATCTGATGAACTAGCTGCCCAATTAAATGCTGCTCTATCTGTACCCTCAACTTTCTGGCCCCTCTACAAAGTAAACCTGTCTCCTCCCCTTGGTTTACCCCTGAGCTCAATGCCCTGAAGCAAGCTGGCCGCCTGAGCAGGAAGTCTGGCATCACTGTCCACGTTGAGGCCTACAAACTCTACCTCTCCACCTACAGTACAGAGATGCCCTCCGTGTTGCCAGTTCCACCTACTTCTCCAACATAATGTACAGCTCCACTAAGAATTCTCGGACTCTGTTCTCCACTGTCAGCAAACTACTTCAGCCCCGTGATGACACCTTCTCTACTCCCTCCACTGAACTCTGCAACTCTACAACAAGATCGCCAAAATAAACTCATCACTAACTGATCAATCTCCCTCAGCCGCCCCTCCCCATGTCAATCTCAAAATTCATAATGTCTTCCAAGACTACAACTTGCTCCCTGGATCCTCTCCCCACTGTTCTCATCAAAGCCTGCCTGCCTGCTCTCTGTCCATATATCACACACATCGTCAACCTCTCCCTCGCCCACGGAACTGTCCCCTCCAACTACAAAACAGCTGCAGTCACCTCCATCTTAAAAAAGCCAGGACTGGACTGAACCATCCTCAATAACTTCCTCCCCATTTCCAACCCCCCCACCCCCCCTTCCTTGCCAAGACTCTGGAACGTACTGTTGCCTCCCAATTACAAACCCACCTGCTAATCAACAACCTGTTAGAGCCTCTCCAGTCTGGTTTCCGCTCCCTCCACAGTACTGAAACTGCACTCCCCAAAGTTATCAATGACCGCCTCACCTCTGCTGATGCTGGTGCCCTCAACATCCTGATTCTCCTTGACCTGAGTGATGCTTTTGACACAGTGAGCCATCAGATCCTCCTCACCAGGCTGGAGGGCCTGGGTGTTGAGGGCACTGCACTCTCCTGGCTATAATCATACCTCACAAACTGGACCCACTACAATGGCCACACCTCAGACTCAGCTGCAGTTATACAGGGTGTCCCCCAGGGCTCTGTGCTGGGTTTACTCTTCATCATCTACATCCTCCCTCTTGGTCAGATCCTCCGTCACTTCAACCTTGACTTGCACTGCTATGCCGATGACACCCAGATATACCTCAGCACCAAATTCCTCCTCAACCCACCTCTGACCCACATTGAATCCTGCATCTCTGCAATAAAAACGTCCTTATGCTCAACAGTGATAAAACGTAACTCCTCCTCATAGGCACCAAATCCACCCTCACCAAAGCTGGCAACTTCACCATTGACAACACCACTGTCTCTCTCTCCCTCCATGCACGCAACCTTGGCGTCATCCTGGACTCCACCCTCACATCTGACCACCACATAAGACAGACTGTAAAATCCTCGTTCTGCAACATTGCCAAAGTCAGGTCCTCCCTCTCCCATCCTACAGCTGAAACCCTCATAAATGCATTTATCTCCTCCCGTCTTGACTACTGCAACTCACTACTCTCCGGCATCAACTCAAGCTCACTCCATAAGCTCCAAATGGTTCAAAACTCTGCGGCCTGACTCCTCACCAACATCAAGTCCTGGCAGCACATCACCGCTGTCCTCTGTGAACCCCACTGGCTCCCTGTTTCCCAGTGCATTGATTACAAGATCCTCCTTCTGACCTACAAAGCCCTTCACCACCTTGCCCCCCTTACCTCTCAGACCTTTTTCTCTCCCACCAACCCACACGTTCCACCACAGCGGGCCACCTTGTCATTCCCAGGTCAAAGGTCCAGAGCTTAAGCGACAGGGCCTTCTCCAGGATTGCTCCTAGGCTCTGGAACTCCCTCCCTCCAGCCATCTGTGACTCGGAGTCCATCACTATCTTTCAGTCCCCCCTAAAGCCCCCTGCGCCGCATCCTGTGTAGGGTCATACTCTATGGATGTTATATAGCATGAACCTGCAGGAGCGAGTCACTGCTTTGATGTTTACAGAAAACGACAGGGTGTTGTTCAGGGTCACGCCAAGGGTCTATGCACTCTGGGAAGGGGACACCATGGAGTCAACCATGATAGAGGTCTTGGAGCGTGCATGCCTTCCCTGGGAGGAACAGCAGCTCCGTCTTGTCGTGGTTGAGCTTCAGATGGTGGGCCGACCAAGATTATACTCTATTTTCCACTCAGAAAGCATCTCTGCCTCATTTTGTGTTCTCTCCGCTTGCCAGACCATGCTCTCCTCCTCTCCTCACTGCCCGTATCTCAGAATTACAGGAAATTAAGATTCACTCGGAACATACGGAAATACGGCAGCGCTTGCAGAGGTAAATAAATAAGTCTGCGATGCGTAGGAGTCAAAACCAGGAGAAATTCAGAACCTTGATTAATCGCTCCGGGGGACGAGGGAGGAGGGAGACAAACAAGAAGAAATTAATGAGAAAGAAAGAAAAAAAAGAATAAAATAAATTCAACAAAAAAACAAGTTAAGCTGGGAAAAGAAGTGCCTGGCGTCTCCGAGAAGCTTATTATACATAAATTATAAACAATCATACAAACAATTACACTGCGGTGAAAGGAGAGAAAAAAACTGGTAAATAATGGCAGGGTATGAAATGAATGAAGTAGAGTGAGACGAAGTGTGGCTTTCAGATGTAATTATGGAGACAGGTATTCAGGGAAATAATGGATTTGACCTATATACAGTGCATTATGTGCAATTACAGCTATCTTTAAAGACATAACCATTAAAAGACTTCAGCGGAACATAGTTCAGAAGGACAGGCTTGTGTTGATGGCTGTGGATAATGGATTGATGTGGGGAGTAAAGGTGGAGGGTTGTAGTGGGGCTGGGGGTACTTGCTCCTCTCTTTGCCCATGGTCAAGAGCCTATTCTGGGTTAGCCTCCTTGGCCCAGTGGAGAGGGTGGACTGGGGGGACCAACAATCAGCTAAGGAGACATCCAGTGTCCTCCAGTCCTCTAGCCAGCCTGCCCAACATGTCTTGTCAGATCCCCGTAGCTAAGAAGGGGGATGGCAGAGTGTAGGGGGCTCTTAGGGGGCTGTGGAAGTAGGCCCTGCCAACTCAGTATACCGCTGTGGGCATTCTGGCCTGGTAAGTGCAAGGGAGGGGTGGTGGTGTGGTGGGCAAAAGGGAGGCTACCAGAGCAGCTGCCATCCTTCACCTCTTCCTCCTCTTCAGCCTTCAAATCCTGTGCCACAGCTGGCATACAGAGAGAGAGATGAGCTAGACAATGGGCTTTTTACTGGAGCCATGCAACCCATCCTCTGCTTTGATGGTGTCTACACAAAGAATCACCAGCCAATCAAAGACTACACAGCCAATTCAGACAAGAACCTTTCTGATTGCTAAACGCTAAACACTCTAAACAGTGAAATGCTATGAAATGAGGGAGAAAATGGAACAATGGAAAAGAGAGGGAGGAGAGGAGAGGAGGGAAACTGTCCCACCCAAGTGGAACGGTGGAAATCCTACATCAAATCAGCGTCATCTGGCCACCTTTTCCATGTCAACGGATACAGATGTCTGGCCATCTGGTGGAGGCCTGGGGAGATGGTGGCACAGTGGTGGTTGTGCCCAGACCAGAAGCTACCTCATATGGGTAGAGAGAGAGAGCGGCGCTCAATGCCTTACGACGTCAACCTCCAGGGATTGGAGAGAAAAGAGACATAACATAGCCCTCACCTGAGATGCTTTGTTGTCCATTGAGCTGGAAAGAAATTGATTTGTCAAAGTGACCTTCCATGAGGCAACAGTGTTTCAACTGTAGCCTTTACAGTATATGTGTTGGGCAATTATTTCATATTAGGAATTGTTAAAGGAAAGGGTGTTTTGAGTTTATGTATTGTGATAAAGAAGACAATACAACATGAGGACAGCTGTCAACAGAAACCAATAGATGTCCTTGATACTTGTCATTATTAAAATACAATTCCAGTAATTGTTGACTGTGCATAACGCAGAGCTATTGTAACACAGAAAATCAGATCATTTCTGCCTGTTTTCCAAGTAGAATATCTAATTTGCATGGCAGACATTGAACTTCCAATAAAGTTACGAAGTTCAGTTCCGTCTCAGACGATCGTTCATGTTATATTTTAACCCCCACCCCTACCCCACCCCCCCAAAAAAATATATATATACAGTGAGGGAAAAAAGTATTTGATCCCCTGCTGATTTTGTACGTTTGCCCACTGACAAAGAAATGATCAGTCTATAATTTTAATGGTAGGTTTATTTGAACAGTGAGAGACAGAATAACAACAAAGAAATCCAGAAAAACGTATGTCAAAAATGTTATAAATTGATTTGCATTTTAATGAGGGAAATAAGTATTTGACCCCCTCTCAATCAGAAAGATTTCTGGCTCCCAGGTGTCTTTTATAGAGGTAACGAGCTGAGATTAGGAGCACACTCTTAAAGGGAGTGCTCCTAATCTCAGCGTGTTACCTGTATAAAAGACACCTGTCCACAGAAGCAATCAATCAAACAGATTCCAAACTCTCCACCATGGCCAAGACAAAAGAGCTCTCCAAGGATGTCAGGGACCAGATTGTAGACCTACACAAGGCTGGAATGGGCTACAAGACCATCGCCAAGCAGCTTGGTGAGAAGGTGACAACAGTTGGTGCGATTATTCGCAAATGGAAGAAACACAAAAGAACTGTCAATCTCCCTCGGCCTAGGGCTCCATGCAAGATCTCACCTCGTAGAGTTGCAATGATCATGAGAACGGTGAGGAATCAGCCCAGAACTACACGGGAGGATCTTGTCAATGATCTCAAGGCAGCTGGGACCATAGTCACCAAGAAAACAATTGGTAACACACTACGCCGTGAAGGACTGAAATCCTGCAGCGCCCTCAAGGTCCCCCTGCTCAAGAAAGCACATATACAGGCCCGTCTGACGTTTGCCAATGAACATCTGAATGATTCAGAGGAGAACTGGGTGAAAGTGTTGTGGTCAGATGAGACCAAAATCGAGCTCTTTGGCATCAACTCAACTCGCCGTGTTTGGAGGAGGAGGAATGCTGCCTATGACCCCAAGAACACCATCCCCACCGTCAAACATGGAGGTGGAAACATTATGCTTTGGGGGTGTTTTTCTTCTAAGGGGACAGGACAACTTCCCCGCATCAAAGGGACGATGGACGGGGCCATGTACCGTCAAATCTTGGGTGAGAACCTCCTTCTCTCAGCCAGGGCATTGAAAATGGGTCATGGATGGGTATTCCAGCATGACAATGACCCAAAACACACAGCCAAGGCAACAAAGGAGTGGCTCAAGAAGAAGCACATTAAGGTCCTGGAGGGGCCAAGCCAGTCTCCAGACCTTAATCCCATAGGAAATCTGTGGAGGGAGCTGAAGGTTCGAGTTGCCAAACGTTAGCCTCGAAACCTTAATAACTTGGAGAAGATCTGCAAAGAGGAGTGGGACAAAATCCCTCCTGAGATGTGTGCAAACCTGGTGGTCAACTACAAGAAACGTCTGACCTCTGTGATTGCCAACAACGAGACTTTTTCCACCAAGTACTAAGTCGTGTTTTGCAGAGGGGTCAAATACTTATTTCCCTCATTAAAATGCAAATCAATTTATAACATTTTTGACATACGTTTTTCTGGATTTCTTTGTTGTTATTCTGTCTCTCACTGTTCAAATAAACCTACCATTAAAATTATAGACTGATCATGTCTTTGTCAGTGGGCAAACGTACAAAATCAGCAGGGGATCAAATACTTTTTTCCCTCACTGTATGTATATATATATATATATATATATATATATATATATATGAAACAAATGACAATTAAAAATATACTATAAAAATTTAATATAAAATTTTTTGAAAAATAGAAATAAAAAAATTGTAAAGTTGTTGTCCCACTGGCTATCATAAGGTGAATGCACCAATTTGTAAGTCGCTCTGGATAAGAGCGTCTGCTAAATGATGTAAATGTAAATGTAACATATAGGAGATGATTAACAATAGAATTTCAATACCCTCTCAAATGAGATGCAACAACGTAGCCAACTGACAAACAATATGAGAGTTTGTGTTGGAGAGTGAGGGAGACAATAGTTGTCCATATGACAATAATCAGTAACATAACACAGTGTTTTCATCTGTGTCACTATGCTATTGATGCTCTCTCTTCTATATCTACCTCTGTCAAACTTCTAGGACTTAATTGTCATTACTGTGGTCGTGTTTTCCAACTCGACATGTCAGTCAATTTCACAGCTCGATCCGGAGCCTCACCTTTCACTTTCATGCCCATACCACGTTATTTATTTTGTGACTGATTATATTGACGGGTTTGTATTGGAAATTGCATTTTTACTCCTCTTACATCGAGCCGCACAGACGTGTCATCTCCGCTGAGCCAGAGGAGAGACTTTATGTGTAGTGCTATTTTCCTCAGTGTGTTTACACTTTCTTTTCTCTTTCTCTCGCAGAGTGATATGTAAAGTTGTGTGAACTCTGGGGTTTCTGACTGAAGTTGCATCTTTTTCCCCCTGGGTGAATTTACCAGCAGTAGAAAACAACAACCATTGTGCAAACTTTGGGCTGGGAATGCTAACTTTAATCTGTGTCTTTGTTTTCCATCCACCTAGAGAAATGTTGCTTTGAAATGTTTTGTCTCCCTCAAATAAACCTCTGAAGTCGCTAGGGAGGTGTTTTTTGGGGGTGATTGTTTCGTCAGGAAAGCAAAAGAAATGTAACAATTAATTTCACCTATCTGGTGTATGTGACAATAAAACGTTGTTCTTTTTAAAAACTATTTGCACATTACCCACAGGCTTATCTTGTTCTTCTATGCAGGATTGAAAGAAAACTCACAAAATGCTTTATTAAATACAGTAGCAGGAACGCATGCAGGCACACACACCAACACACACAGACACACACACACACACACACACACACACACACACACACAATATTCATTTATTTACAAAAAGCATAGTCATTTTGGTATCTTATGTTTTTTGTTAATGCATTAACTTTCATGGAAACGACACTACTTTGGAAAAATGCAACTAAGCGAAACACCCAAAATAAGTCCCCAATGACGACGATCCTGAAATAAAATGGAAGCACTAATTTTCCAGATCTAAGCAAAATATATCCTTACTCTAACGCCACTGTGACCCACCCTGTTTACCACTGCGATCGTTAACACCCCTGAAGAAAAATAGAATCCATGACACATTTACCAATAATATGGTGCATTCACAGACAAAAGAGGCCAGATCTTGAACCCTCAACTCTCTATGTGTAACGGCTACCTCCCACTCTCTCCCCATCTCCGTTTCCCTACGGGACAGGAAAGACCCTAATTTACAGTGCTTGTTGGGTGGACCTGAGTCTAAGGTCCTTCAGGATAATAACACGGCCTTATCAAGGAGCTGAAGTAATTGCTTGCAGGGGAGTGAGTACATCCTTTGATACAGCCCCAGCACTGCTTATCTCTGTGTTGAAGGTTTCCGCCCCCCAAAAAACGAGGTTGTAATGAAGCAATGAAACTGCAAAAGCACGTATCCATGGTTACACGAATTGAGACCTAATGCGAAGGTTACCATCTTGAATAACATTAATGTACTGACATGCAGATTCACATATGTTTCAGGCGCTACTAAAACAACTTTTTTGGCAGGTGATTCATAAATATAGGGGCATTTCAGTGGTTTCAAAGCACTAAGGATAGCAACACAACCTACTTCAAAAAGGAGTTTCGATAGGTATGCCTGTGGGCAATTCCACGATAATGGAATTACGATTTGACTCAGGATTTTCACTTTAAAATGTATGCCAAACAAAAAACATTTATTTCAAAGTTTAACACACCATACAACTCTATGCACAAGGACTACTTTGAACAATTTACACAGAACATTTTACAAAAACACATTTACTAGAAGAACTGTGAAGATGCAACATTTGGTAACTGAGTTAAGGTAAAATCTTCCTGTTTTTTATGCGATCACGTTTTCCCAAAACTCCATTCAATATTTGATCCAAATTAAGATTAAAATATGTCTGCAGAACTAATGGGGTGTCAGCAATTACATGACACCTTGAGTTTGATAATAATGTATTTTGGTTATTGAACTACAGTAGGTGAAGTGGATTTACATCCGGTAACTGAATTACGGTAATGGAATTAAATCATGTGTCCCTGATCTGTACTATACAGAAATTATGGATATGAATACCATTCTTTTCATTGTGATATAAGCTGCATAGGTACAGTGCCTTGCAAAAGTATTCATCCCCTTTGGCATTTTTCCTATTTTGTTGCATTACAACCTGTAATTTTAATTGATTTTTATTTGGATTTCATGTAATGGACATACACAAAATAGTCATAATTGGTGAAGTGAAATGAAAAAAATAACTTGTTTCAAAAATTCTAAAAAATAAATAACGGAAAAGTGGTGCGTGCATATGTATTCACCCCATTTTCTATGAAGCCCCTAAATAAGATCTGGTGCAACCAATTACCTTCAGAAGTCACATAATTAGTCAAATAAAGTCCACCTGTGTGCAATCTAAGTGTCACATGATCTGTCACTTGATCTCAGTCTATATATACCTGTTCTGAAAGGCCCCAGAGTCTGCAACACCACTAAGCAAGGGGCACCACCAAGCAAGTGGCATGATGAAGACCAAAGAACTCTCCAAACAGGTCAGGGACAAAGTTGTGGAGTACAGATCAGGGTTGGGTTACAAAAACATATCAGAAACTTTGAACATCCCACGGAGCACCATTAAATCCGTTATTAAAAAATGGAAAGAATATGGCATCACAACAAACCTGCCAAGAGAGGGCCGCCCACCAAAACACATGGACCAGACAAGGAGGGCATTAATCAGAGAGGCAACAAAGAGACCAAAGATAACCCTGAAGGAGCTGAATGAGCTGCAAAGCTCCACAGTGGAGATTGGAGTATCTGTCCATAGGACCACTTTAAGCCATACCCTCCACAGAGGTGAGCTTTAGGGAAGAGTGACCAGAAAAAGCCATTGCTTAAAGAAAAAAATAAGCAAACACGTTTGGTGTTCGCCAAAAGCCATGTGGGAGACTCCCCAAACATATGGAAGAAGGTACTCTGGTCAGATGAGACTAAAATTGAGCTTTTTGGCCATCAAGGAAAACGCTATGTCTGGCGCAAACCCAACACCTCTCATCACCCCGAGAACACCACAGTGAAGCATGATGGTGGCAGCATCATGCTGTTGGGATGTTTTTCATCGGCAGGGACTGGGAAACTGGTCAGAATTGAAGAATGATGGATGGTGCTAAATACATGGAAATTCTTGAGGGAAACCTGTTTCAGTCTTCCAGAGATTTGAGACTGGGATGGAGGTTCACCTTCCAGCAGGCAATGACCCTAAGCATACTGCTAAAGCAACACTTGAGTGGTTTAAGGGGAAACAATTAAATGTCTTGGAATGGCCTAGTCAAAGCCCAGACCTCAATCCAATTGAGAATCTGTGGTATGACTTAAAGATTGCTGTACACCAGCGGAACCCATCCAACTTGATGGAGCTGGAGCAGTCTTGCCTTGAAGAATGGGCAAAAATCCCAGTGGCTAAATGTGCCAAGCTTATAGAGACATACCCCAAGAGATTTGCAGCTGTGGTAGTTATGCACGCTCAAGTTTTCTGTTTTTTTGTCTTATTTCTTGTTTGTTTCAACCCAAAATGTATTTTCCATTTTCAAAGTGGTAGGCATGTTGTGTAAATCAAATGATACACACCCCCAAAAAATCAATTTAAATTCCAGTTTGTAAGGCAGCAAAATAGGAAAAATGCCAAGGGGGTTTAATGCTTTCGCAAGCCACTGTACACAAAGGTAGAAATATGCAATATCCTTCTTTTTCATAATTGGATATTATTTTACAAACTGGCTATTGCTGTAATGAGCTCCGACCCCAAACAAGACCACATATGGTTGGTCCGGACCAGACCAAACCTGAAACAATCATAGACATCTATATTTCGCAAGTTTGGACAGCACAGTACAGTGCAATACGTTATAGCACAGCAAAAGTCACTCAGGAAAGAGTGTCTGCTAAATGACTAAAATGTCAATGTAAGCATAGTAGAACTGAGTAGAGTTCAGTACAGTACAGTGGATATGTACAGTACCATACAGTACATTATAATGTACTCTACTCTAGTATGCTCTACTACTGTATTTTTCTGAACTCTACAGTACTGTATTTTACTTTGTTGTACTGTACTGTTCTCTACTGTGCTGTACTGTGCTGTCCAAACTTCTGGAACTTAGACGTCTATGATTGGTTCAGATTTAGTCCGGCCAGGGCGGACTGACCAAATTCAATTACTTTTCAACGTCCATGGTGTCGGTCGATCAGTGTTCAGTGGGTGAGGATGCTTGTTACAAGAAATGGAAAGAAGGTACGTGTCATGTAGGTGTCAGTAAGAGCCGGGACAGGTGACATTAACTGGAGAGAGATCGGCAGAGAGAGAGAGATTGAGCGGTTGTCCAGACTGTTTTCACGGTCTTGCTTTGACCATCAGATGACTGAAAGAGAAAAAAAATAGCAATCATGAGCTGAACATAACAATATGCCAGTGAAAGGGAGGACAGTAGCAGGTGACCCAACTGTGTTTTGTGACTATTATGATTTCCCATTGTAGCCAATTCAGTTGCAGTAATTCCATTACCGATTTGGTAACACAATTACGAGTTTTAATCACTTAATAATTCATAAATAAACTTGGTATCACATTTACATTTACATTTTAGTCATTTAGCAGACGCTCTTATCCAGAGCGACTTACAGGAGCAATTAGGGTTAAGTGCCTTGCGTACAAACACTAACTATTTGGTAGGTCTACCTTTACTTGTTACATCTGTGAACTTTCATTTTCCTCCCTCCTCATGAGGGAGAGAAATTTGAAAAAATCTTAAAGATATGTGGGTTTTTGGTAACGGAATTACAAGGCACAAGGCAATGTTTGTTAAACTTACAGAAGTCAAATAATTTATCCAGAACTAAATATAAGCGTTGATATTAGTTGTCAGGGGTCTTTACTCCAACATTACGGTGTTTTGATGTATTTCTGATACCTTTTACAACTTTTTCTGGTAGATGTTGTCTAAGGGTGTTTTCACATATAGTCCTCTTTAAAAGAAACGATCTGTCATCTTTAAAGTGAACTCTAGGCTATTCACACTGCACTTGCTTTTGATGAGGACAACTCTTTTGCCAGTTCACTTCACCCATTTTGTGGTCAGAGTCCTCTTTGTATTCACATTGCTATGTTTAGTAAGGAACCAAGATCTTTTTCCAACATTCACTCAATACACTCTGTGACAAGCCATTTAATCAGAATGTGTTATTGGACAGCTAGATATACTTACTTACATTTTGGAAGCTAATAGATTGCATTTAGTTAAAAGATGAGACATAATAATTGTTATCAGAAGATACTATTAACATGTAAATATTTTTGGTAACAGAATAAATAACAGAAGAATAACTGCAGATTAAATGATGTTGTAATTGAAAATGATACACCCTATGTAGGCTATTGCCCCATTAAGAGCTAGAATTGATTATGTACCCTATGCTGTTGTTTTCTCACACTATTCAAACCCCACAATTGAATAAACAGCTTGTGAAGCTCTCTTATAGATCACACATTGCAAACAAATAATCGGAACTAAAAACCACACACATTTTGGAATTTCTCTGCGTCCTTGACAATCACTAATCAATATCCAAAAAACGGCACACATTTTTTTCCACGAACCTGCACATCATCATCTTCTCTCTGACAGCAATGTGAGAGGTTATGGCAGTGGAAACGGTGTTGCAGCAGTGTGTGGTGTGGGAATAATGACAAGGGAACCTGGGGAGATTTGTGTTCACATTGCCCTAAAAAAGGGAACCGGACCGCAGAATTCAAGCGAACCGAACTCAGACCACCTCTCGAGATGGTCTCAGTTGGGATTGATTCGGGGGCTCTTTTGAGGGGTCTGAGTTCCTTTGGAGTGTTCACACTGCACAAAAGTAAAAAAAAAATGTCTGAAAGGAACTAAGTGTGAAAACACACTAAGACCCCTTTTCCATCTGTTTGACCAGAAATCAAAGCCTTTGCTTATTCCTAGTTTTTAGGATGGAAAGTGTTTCAAACATTTACTGTAAATATACTGTACCTTAATATCTAAAAAATATAGACTATTAGCTTTCATTTGACACCGAACTTCACGTTGGTGCTCATGGGTCTTTTTAGATGGAAATGCCCCTGTGCATGTGAATTCTAGAGACACACTACAGTGTTCAAGAAGAAGTCGACATTAGCATACCAAACATTGTTTCATTACAGATGCATTTCATGTCCAATGATTATTCTTTATCCATTATTACTCCATATCATGTTTTACAGAAATAACTTGAAGATCAGACATGTTTGATGTTGATTTTCATCCTGTTGGCTCTCCCTTGCAAACTGGCATGTTACACCAATTCCTGATTTGTATTCTGCTATCACATTATAGCTTGTTCAAATAAGCTCAAATAGTGTTATGAGCTCGCTCATTTTCCCTTGCCTCCAAAGAACAAAATTACACATTGAATATTCTTTGCCCTTGGGTTTGCGGAATAGAAAAACATAAAAGATGCTTAATGTCAATTTTCAAACAACAGTAGGCTGCTCTCGGGGCGCCATCATAAATCATGTATAACTAACACTGCTGCCCCCCGAAACTTTACCAACATGTTACAGTTGGGCATTTGCAGCTCGGGCAAATACTGTAGCAGCCAGGTTCCCTTCTGTCCTCCTCCCTCCTCCTTTATTTACTCTGTATCCTCAGACCAAAATGCTTTCTTATGTGTGCCACATTACTGATAGATCAGGATGGAGACAGAATCAAAAAGAGAGAGAGTAAGATCAGGAAGTAAGAGAGTCATACAGGTGGAATATACTAGGTCAATGCCGTCTACTACTTTATTTGGATTGCTATTATTTTTCGAACACCCAAGTCACCCATTGTTCATATGAAGTACAATTGGATGTATTTTCAAGGACATTCCCTGTAAGTCATGGAGTAGGCCATTACAGTCTATCTGACAATAGATACTAGCACTCAATAGGGTATTGTTAAATTTACACATTCATCAAATGTCAAAAAAAGAAATAAAGTAATAAGACACGACAATCCATTTAGAATCCCTCCACGCCAACCAGGGCCAAGGACGTGTAGTCTGCTTTAATACATGTGTGAGCATTTACATCTTATTAGGGTCTTAAATTGTGTCAGAGTGAAGACTACATTTATTCTTTACATGGTTTGGTGCATTCATTCCCAGGAGCTCTTTGCAGGGCTGTACTTACTAGAAGAAATCGAGAGCTTGGGACTGTAAGTTTCTATCTGCATTTTTGTCAAAATTGAATTATTGACATAGCCTTGTTCTGTTCAATATTTCTACATACAGTGGGGAGAACAAGTATTTGATACACTGCTGATTTTTCAGGTTTTCCTACTTACAAAGCATGTAGAGGTCTGTAATTTTTATCATAGGTACACTTCAACTGTGGGAGACGGAATCTAAAACAAAAATCCAGAAAATCACATTGTATGATTTTTAAGTAATTAATTTGCATTTCATTGCATGACATAAGTATTTGATACATCAGAAAAGCAGAACTTAATATTTGGTACAGAAACCTTTGTTTGCAATTACAGAGATCATACGTTTCCTGTAGGTCTTGACCAGGTTTGCACACACTGCAGCAGGGATTTTGGCCCACTCCTCCATACAGACCTTCTCCAGATCCTTCAGGTTTCGGGACTGTCGCTGGGCAATACGGACTTTCAGCTCCCTCCAAAGATTTTCTATTGGGTTCAGGTCTGGAGACTGGCTAGGCCACTCTAGGACCTTGAGATGCTTCTTACGGAGCCACTCCTTAGTTGCCCTGGCTGTGTGTTTCAGGACGTTGTCATGCTGGAAGACCCAGCCACGACCCATCTTTAATGCTCTTACTGAGGGAAGGAGGTTGTTGGCCAAGATCTCACGATACATGGCCCCATCCATCCTTCCCTCAATACGGTGCAGTCGTCCTGTCCCCTTTGTAGAAAAGCATCCCCAAAGAATGATGTTTCCACCTCCATGCTTCACGGTTGGGATGGTGTTCTTGGGGTTGTACTCATCCTTCTTCTTCCTCCAAACACGGCGAGTGGAGTTTAGACCAAAAAGCTCTATTTTTGTCTCATCAGACCACATGACCTTCTCCCATTCCTCCTCTGGATCATCCAGATGGTCATTGGCTAACTTCAGACGGGCCTGGACATGCGCTGGCTTGAGCAGGGGGACCTTGCGTGCGCTGCAGGATTATATATAATACATGATGGCGTAGTGTGTTACTAATGGTTTTCTTTGAGACTATGGTCCCAGCTCTCTTCAGGTCATTGACCAGGTCCTGCCGTGTAGTTCTGGGCTGATCCCTCACCTTCCTCATGATCATTGATGCCCCACGAGGTGAGATCTTGCATGGAGCCCCAGACCGAGGGTGATTGACCGTCATCTTGAACTTCTTCCATTTTCTAATAATTGCGCCAACAGTTGTTGCCTTCTCACCAAGCTGCTTGCCTATTGTCCTGTAGCCCATTCCAGCCTTGTGCAGGTCTACAATTTTATCCCTGACGTCCTTACACAGCTCTCTGGTCTTGGCCATTGTGGAGAGGTTGGAGTCTGTTTGATTGAGTGTGTGGACAGGTGTCTTTTATACAGGTAACGAGTTCAAACAGGTGCAGTTAATACAGGTAATGAGTGGAGAACAGCAGGGTTTCTTAAAGAAAAACTAACAGGTCTGTGAGAGCCGGAATTCTTACTGGTTGGTAGGGGATCAAATACTTACAGTGGGGGAAAAAAGTATTTAGTCAGCCACCAATTGTGCAAGTTCTCCCACTTAAAAAGATGAGAGAGGCCTGTAATTTTCATCATAGGTACACGTCAACTATGACAGACAAATTGAGATTTTTTTTCTCCAGAAAATCACATTGTAGGATTTTTAATGAATTTATTTGCAAATTATGGTGGAAAATAAGTATTTGGTTGTTGTTGTGGGGTTGTTGTGGGGTGGAGCATTACCTTTAAAGTACAAATCAAATCAAATTTTATTTGCCACATGCGCTGAATACAACAGGTAGACCTTACAGTGAAATGCTTACAAGCCCTTAACCAACAATGCAGTTTTAAGAAAGTGAAGAAGTGTTAGGCAAAAAATAGATAAATAAAACATAACAAATAACAAATAATTAAAGAGCAGCAGTAAAATAAAATAACAGTAGGGAGGCTATATACAGAGGTTACCTGTACAGAGTCAATGTTTGGGGGCAACGGTTAGTTGAAGTAATTGAGGTAATATGTACATGTGGATAGAGTTAAAGTGATTATACATAGATAATAAACAGAATAGCTGCAGCGTAAAAGAGGGGGTGGTGTGGGGGGGACAATGCAAATAATCCGGTAGCCATGATTAGCTGTTCAGGAGTCTTATATCTTGGGGGTAGAAACTGTTAAGAAGCGTTTTGGACCTAGACTTGGCGCTCCGGTACCGCTGGCCGTGCGGTAGCAGAGAGAACAGTCTATGACTAGGGTGGCTGGATTCTTTGACAATGTTTAGGGCCTTCCTCTGACATCGCCTGGTACAGAGGTCCTTAATGGCAGGAAGCTTGGCCCCAGTGATGTACTGGGCCGTACGCACTACCCTCTGTAGTGCCTTGTGGTCGGAGGCCGAGCGGTTGCCATACCAGGCGGTGATGCAACCAGTCAGGATGCTCTCAAGGGTGCAGCTGTATAACTTTTTGAGGATCTGAGGACCAAATCTTTTCAGTCTTCTGACGGGGAATAGGCTTTGTCGTGCCCTCTTCACGACTGTCGTGGTGTGTTTGGACCATGATAGTTTGTTGGTGATGTGGACACCAAGGAACTTGAAGCTCTAAACCTGTTTCACTACAGCCCCGTCGATGAGAATGGGGGCGTGCTCAGTCCTCTTTTTTGCCCCATCTCCTTTGTCTTGATCACATTGAGGGAGAGGTTGTTGTCCTGGCTCCACACGGCCAGGTCTCTGACCTCCTCCCTATAGGCTGTCTGTTCGTTGTCTGTGATCAGGCCTACCACTGTCGTGTCGTCTGAAAACTTAATGATGGTATTGGAGTCGTGTCTGGCCATGCAGTCATGGGTGAACAGGGAGTACAGGAGGAGACTGAGCAAGCACCCCTGAGGGGCCCCCGTGTTGAGGATCAGCGTGGCAGATGTGTTGTTACTTACCTTTACCACCTGGGGGCGGCCCGTCAGGAAGTCCAGGATCCAGTTGCAGAGGGAGGTGTTTAGTCCCAGGGTCCTTAGCTCAGTGATGAGCTTTGAGGGCACTATGGTGTTGAACACTGAGCTGTAGTCAATTAATAGCATTCTCACGTAGGTGTTCCTCTTGTCCAGGTGGGAAAAGGCAGTGTGGAGTGCAATAGAGATTGCATCATCTGTGGATCTGTTGGGGCAGTATGCAAATTGGAGTAGGTCTAGGGTTTCTGGGATAATGGTGTTGATGTGAGCCATGACCAGTCTTTCAAAGCACTTCATGGCTACAGATGTGAGTGCTACGGGTCGGTAGTCATTTAGGCAGGTTATCTTAGTGTTCTTGGGCTCAGGGACTATGGTGGTCTGCTTGAAACATGTTGGTATTACAGACTCAGTCAGGGACATGTTGAAAATGTCAATGAAGACACTTGCCAGTTGGTCAGCGCATGCTCGGAGTACACGTCCTGGTAATCCGTCTGGCCCTGCGGCCTTGTGAATGTTGACCTGCTTAAAGATGTGGGCGGTAAACACGAACACTCTCCCATCTAAAGTGCATCTATTTTTCAACCGCCGCTGACAGACCTAGCCTTTTTCCAGGTATGATGGAAAAAAGCACTTAGATCATCATTAGAGCACAATATTCTAAACTCCCTGCTCTAATGGCCACCGTCATTCTCTGTGCGCATGCAAAAAGTTTACCTCCAGTTGAGGGTTGAGCATTTGTGCTAAAGTCTTACTGATATGCATGATCATGTTTTTTTATATATATATTCTCCAGGTGCACTCGTCACTAGAAAGTGAAGAAAAAAGAGCATCAAATAGAAGGACCTTGTTGCCATCAGAGGGGAGAGAGAGTGTTCATTAAGTGTAAGGTAAAGAGACCGCCGAGGCGCAGTGTTTAGAAAAAGGATGAGAGAGAGCATTCAAACCCATTACAACACAGCTCTTTCAGGGGCTAACTGCTACACAACTTAGTCTGAAACTCTGATCATAGAGTGAGAGACTAGGAAATACACTGTGTTTGAACAGTGGCAAAAATATAATAATATAATAAATGTGGTTCATTGCATATTGTCAAAGGTAATTGGAGGTGTTTAATCTTGCCTCCTGTTGCCCTGGACAGTCTTGTTTTAACCTCGAACTGTATGTCATTGACTGAGTTTCTTATTTTGTAGTCTTAGAGTCAGTAAATGGTTAAAATATTGTCTAGGCTAGCTAGGTTTCCATCCAATTGGCGACAGATTTTCATGCGAATATTCAAAAATCTGCATAAAGAAAATATGCACATTTCCCCACCAGATGAAAATCAGTGCGCGATGGCGTAGTGCACACAAAATGTACTTTTTCACTTAAGAATCTAAAATTCTATGTGTTCTGATTGCATTTTCAACTCTACCGATAGTTTTGCAGCAAAAACTGTTGTGTTAAATAGCAAATGTGCGTACTTTGGTCTTGGCACCTGCGATCTAGCCAACAGGCCCCTCATACAGTGCAGGCAGGCTGTGCGGGTTGGCTAGTCTACATGATGAGATTATTATGGATAAGATAATATTTTTATTTGTCAAACGGCAGTCAAGCATCGATCATCATGTCACCAGCTCATCACCGTGCACTTTCACCACCCTGTGAAATTAATCATAATTTATTTTATCTGTAGCCTAATAAACTGCATGGTTTCCCTAGTGGGAGAACCACAAACCATATCATTGTGTGACTCCAAATGTACTTAGATATAATGGTTAGTATATCAATATTTGCGCAAAAAGGTGCTTCCACCGCCATTTCCCACATAATTAATTTTACAGACACAGAAAGATCCCACCATGTCGAACGAACAAATTATCTGTCAGCATTTATAAAATTACACCGCAACTTCCTGTTACCATCACATCTGTCTTTTTTTTTTTTTTTTTTTACTTGCATAAAAACTGTGGATCGAAACTTGATTACTGTCTGTTTAGAGTATTTTGGTTTTCAAAAACAGATGCAATTTCCTGTTGCTCTCTTTGGGAAAAGAGTGCAGGAAGGTAATGAGTGTGATAACTGATACTTATTCTCAGATAACTTATGACCAACTCAATGTAACTCAACAGTACAGTGCAGTGAAAACACATCAGATCTAACATGATAAATGGATATCAGACATAACCAGGGATAAACACGTTGTCAGATGTTTTCAACATTTATCAAAAGCCTTTCAAGATAAAGGCATTTCAAGTAGCCTGCTTTTTTCCTGTAATTTATCCTCTATTGTATTACAGGGTTTATCAAATGGAACGATAGAACAATGAACAATTGAACTACTGATCACTTGGGTATTATTAAAGCGCTACTGAAAAAACACGGGATGTTTTAAGAGATATGATTCTTCTTGCTCTGCATCAAAGGAGCTTGATGGATCAGATAGTGTGCGGGTACAGTGTATGTGTGTGCATGTGTGTGCCTGTCTGCTTGCGTGCATGTGTGTGTGATAATGAAAGGGTTAATCACTCAAGACCTTTCCACTTCTCTCTCCTCCACCACTTTGTAGTTGAGAGCCTTTGAACCTTGAACACAAGGTGCTCAAGTGTTCTTAGGGGCCTTAGAAGGTGGGATGAATGGAGACAGGGTGGGAGGAGAGAGGGATGCCTTGAGGTGAGGAGAGAAGGAGGATGGACAGACAGAGCAACAAATACAAGTCAAGGAGAGTGCTTGGAGAGATAGAGAGAGAAAGTGGGTGTAACAGAGTGTCTAAAAGGTGTTCCAGTCGTTTAAACTTTTACCTTCATCTTCTGAAAACCCTCAAAGTTGAAATTTTGGGGAATATTGTAAGCATACACCTTGCCCGTTTTAAAACTCAATCCTCTTTGTTCTTGGTTGAAGAGTAATGCATCTTACTAATAATAGTGATACATAATAATGATACATGGGCATAATGTTTGACAATCCATCACAAATAAATTACTATTGAAACACTGCCCTTCAAGGTGAGTGGTAAACTGTTTAAAGGGGACATCTGCAGTTGAAACAACAAAGTGGTTACTCTGCCACTGATTTGGTAAATAACTGAGGGATTAGGCTGGAGAAATGTAACCATTCTCAAACTCATAGACAGAGCTATGGATGCCAGGCCTGACCATTCGTTATATCAAAATGATAGTTTTTTGAGACTATACAGTGTTTGCTTACAATTGCATTGTTTACAAACACAGGGGTAAAATAAGCTTGTATTTTAGGTTCTGATGGGGTAAGACAGTTGAACATATATATTACATTCTTCAAGTATCAATGGGTATGTATCATGAATTTAAAAGTCAAAACAATTATGCAGCAATCCCAGATTGCCCCTTTAAAAGGCATAAGCTGGTCATACTTTCTAGTATGCAGATGGAAATCCTTTCAATTAAGTTCATGAACAAAATGATGTATTTACTTAGCTACATGTAACTGCCAAAATACAGAAAACACCAACGTAATGTGTCTTAATAGGGAGTTGAGGCTCCAGAACAGCTTCAATGCAGCTTGGCATAGATTCTACAAGTGTCTGGAACTCTGTTGAAGGGATGTGACATTATTCTTCCATGTGAAATTCCATCATTTGTCTTCACTGACTCTCCCTGACCCAGTAATACCTACATGTTTCAAGCAGACCACCATAGACCCTGTGCCCAAGAACGCCAAGGTAACCTGTCTAAATGACTATCGCCCCGTAGCACTAACATCTGTAGCCATGAAACATTTTACTTTTTTTTTTTTTTACATTTTAGTCATTTAGCAGACGCTCTTCTCCAGAGCGACTTACAGTTAGTGAGTGCATACATTTTTCATACAGCGCTTTGAAAAGCATGGCTCACATCAACATCATCACCCCAGACAACATGGAAGCACTCAATTTTGCCCCAACAGATCCACAGATTATGCAATCTCTATTGCACTCAACACTGCCCGTTCTAACCTGGACAAAAGGAACACCTATGTGAGAATGGTGTTCCTTGACTATAGCTCAGCGTTTAACACCATAGTGCCCTCCAAGATCATCACTAACCTAAGGACCCTGGGACTGAATAGCTCCCTCTGCAAATGATCCTGGACTTCCTGACGGGTCGCCCCCAGGTGGTGAGGGTAGGCAACAACACATCCGCCACTCTGACCCTCAACAAAGGGGCCCCTCAGGGGTGTGTGCTTAGTCTCCTCCTGTACTCCATGTTCACCCACGACTCTGTGGCTGCGTATGACTCCAACACCATCATTAAATTTGCTGACGACTCGACTGTGGTTGGCCTGATCACTGACGACAGCCTATAGGGAGGTCAGAGACCTGGCAATGTGGTGCCAGGATAACAACCTCTTCCTCAATGTCAGCAAGACAAAGGAGCTGATTGTGGACTACAGCTTTCGGAGGGCCTAGCACGCCCCCATTCACATCAACTGGGCTGTAGTGGAGGGCGTTGAGAGCTTCAAGTTCCTCGGTGTCCACATCACTAAGGATCTATCATGGTCCACACACACCAACATAGTCGTGAAGAGGGCACAACAACGTATCTTACCCCTCAGGAGTCTGAAAATATGTCATGGACCCTCAGCTCCTCAAAAAGTTATACAGCTGCACCATTGAGAGCATCTTGACTGGCTGCATCACCGCTTGGTATGGCAACTGCTTGGCATCCGCCCGCAAAGCGCTACAGAGGGCAGTGCAGCGGTTCCCGAACTAGGGGTCGCGACCCCATGTGGGGTTGCCTGATATGGAAAGGGGGTCGCGGGAGAATTTTTAAATTCCTGGAGAAAAAATATATACAAAAATACAATTATATTATAATATCATCTTTGTATCTCCAAATCCTTGTTATGTGGTTAACCTTAAAAATCTAAATACATTTTTCAGATCTTAAAGACCCAATTCAACCAGAGAGCGCCCTTAGATCATGGGAGAAGGCCGCACCTGACCGTTGCACTTGAATCATTCCCACAGTGAATAGCTAGGCCCACTACACTATGAAACCACACACTATTGCAGAGACTTTGATATTGCCGGCAGCAATTGATATGGTGACAACAATATGTGGGGAGGCAGAGGCACAGAAACTCTCATCAATACCTTTGTGAGATAACACTGTTAAAAGTGTCCCACACGAGTGATGACTGCTCACCTCCAACGCTTGGACGAGCACTTTGGGACCTACTTCCAAATCCGTTTGACTGTGATCCTGGCTCAGTTGACATGCCGGTAAGTGAAATCGAACAGCTGATCGAGCTGTCGTGACCGAATGCATTCACGGGTCACTACGGAGGAGTTTTTTTTCCTGACTCAAAGGGAATACCCTGCTGTCTCCCTGTGAGAATTAATGCCGCGTTCAAAACAATTGGGAACTCGTAACTGAGAACTCGAAAATCTCAGACTTCAGTGCATTCAGACAACTGCGAACTCTGAAAAAACCTAGCTCCGACTGGGAAAAATAATTTTGAACGGTCATCTAACTCGGAATTCCTTCTCGTGAACTCGGGCCTCATTCTATAGCTCCATCTTTCCAACCTGAAGATCACTGACGACATGATTTGACCTCTTACTTTTCCGAGTTCACAGTGGTCTTGAAAGGACCATAAAACTCATGGTACCCTTCACCAGCTCATATGTCTGTGAAGGTGGATTCAGTGCTCTAGTGTGCATTAAAACCAAATATCGATCCAGGTTGAATGTGACAGCAGAGATGAGGTGCGCACTGTCGACCACGCCCCCTGACTTTCAGAAGTGCCAACCCGACATGCATCGAGCACACCCATCTCATTAGTGTTTGCAATTGACTGTCACAGCCTCACATTAAAAGTATCTGATGGTGAGTTGAGATGACAATCAGAAATACTACTGCCATAGCCCCCCCAAAAAATTATAATATTGGATGTTAATTACCTAATTATTTTCACATGGGGTTGCGAGAATTTTCCGATATCAAAATGGGGTCGTGACCAAAGAAGTTTGGGTATATTTTTCATTTGAGTCCTGCCGGGTTATGTCCAGAAGATTATGTTTCTTATGTGGAGAAGTTGGAGTGTTGTGTAGCTGTGCCTCAGGCAGACATAAAGAAGCATGTCGGCATTTCACTTTTTTTTCTCTCTCTCTCTCTCTCTCTCTCTCTCTCTCTCTCTCTCTCTCTCTCTCTCTCTCTCTCTCTCTCTCTCTCTCTCTCTCTCTCTCTCTCTCTCTCTCTCTCTCTCTCTCTCTCTCTCTCTCTCTCTCTCTCTCTCTCTCTCTCTCTCTCTCTCTCTCTCTCTCTCTCTCTCTCTCTTTTTTATAAGAACAAACTACTTTACCCTGAAAGTGTCCATTCCGATTTGCTTCTCTGAAAATACTTTGGAACCGGCCTCCGTTAAGGTGGTATAGCCAACATCTCGGTCCCAGTAACTGCTCTAGTGGAACGCAGGGAACATGAGCAGGCCTTCCAGACATACGCACACACACACACGCCTGCGCACATCTATGTGCGCACACACACATACATCCAGACCGGTTGTGCTATAGCCAGCCTCAAAACATCACATCCTCCACAGCTCAGCACTGGACTGGGTAAAGACAAATCAGAAAACAGAGACAAAGAAAACATCAACCTGGGAACAACAAATAAATAAACACACTCCATATTGAAGTAACAGGACACTAGCTATTAGCGGGAAACTTTTAACCACCAATTGGCACAAACTTGCGGGCACTTGTAATGCCCCGTGTTGTAGCTCCAAAGGACTGGCAAAGTCGGCAGGCACAGATAGCTCTGTGCTCATGTAGCATGGCGTCCAGTCCGCTAATGATCACACAAGGAACTAACATCGTTGGAGAGAAGCAGATGGTCATCATTCCAGTTGTCTTGTCTTGTTAATTACACACACCTGGTTCTTATCCCCTCATTAGTCTGTGTATAAGCCCCCCTTGTCCTTGTGGGTGATTGTTTATTCGTGAGAGTAGTGTAGCTCGGTGGAGCTACTCGTACCTTGTTATTGCCGGGGAAGATATTTCCCCTGTGCCTGTTATTGTGGGAGCTACTGTTACCATGTATTTCCAGGGTAGATTTTCCCCTGTGCCTGTTTCGTTTGTCGGTATCCAGCGCTTTTGTGTACGATGGAATGAACTCTGCATTCGGTGATTACCCTCCTGCGCCTGACTCCTTCTATCACACTCATCACAGAATCACCCACCCGCTATGGAGTCAGCGGGAGAAGAGTGCATGCCTGGAGTCTTTGCACGGGTCCAGGAGCATTCCACGATGCTGGCTAGCTTGGGGGAAGCAATGGATCAGGTTCTTCAGGTCGTCCAATGCCTGGAGAGGAGAGGACCCAATCTGTCGAGACCAGCTGGCCAACCGGATCCAGCCACCTACACCCCAGCACCCGGAGGGATCCAGATATCCCGACCACGGGCGTTCGATGGGACGGCGGCGCTCTGCCAAGGATTCCTCCTCCAACTGGAGCTTTACTTCTCCAGCATCAGGCCGGCGCCATGGGAGCGGGAGAAGGTGTCTGTCCTCGTTTCCTGCCTCTCTGGGAAAGCCCTGGAGTGGGCCAACGCGGTTTGGATCAAAGGAGGACCCGCGTTGGAGGACTACGGTGAGTTTGCTCGCCTCTTTCGGGCGGTCTTCGATCACCCGCCCGAGGGTCGAGAGGCGGGCGAGTGGCTGGTCCACCTGAGGCAGGGGACGAGGACCGCGCAGGACTTCGCGTTGGAGTTTCGGACTCTGGCAGCGGGGACCGGGTGGAACGAGCGGGCCCTGATCGACCATTTCCGGTGCCATCTGCGGGAGGACGTCAGATGGGAGTTAGCCTGCTGGGACACCATGTTGTACTTTCACAAAACTGGTGGACATGGCCATCCATTTGGACAACCTGCTGGCAGCCAGAGGACGTCCTGGTAGGGGTCTGCCCGTTTCCACCCCGGACGACTCGGATCCCGAGCTGATGGAGCTGGGTGGAGCCGCCGTCTGAGAGAGCGGAGGACGACAGCGACAGTGCCACTCTGGTGGCACGAAGGGACAGTACACCACACGTCTTAGTCAACGCTCATTTGGGCCTTGAGGCTTCAGGCAGGGCACTCTCGCATCACCCCAGGTATCGAACACCCACACTCGTTCAGAGTCCTCTGCTGCACACTGTAACCCACCTATCCACTTTCCCGATCACATGGTAGTTCCCCAGTGTAAGGCGCTAGTCCATTCAGGTGCAGATGGGAACTTTATGGACAGGGCATTCTCACGCCGTCAAGGCATTTCATTGGTTCCCCTATCAATTCCACTCCCCATCAGAGCACTTGATAGTCGACCATTAGGGTCCGGGTTTGTAAAGGAAGTCACTGTATCAGTCACCATGATCACCCAGGAGACTCATTGTGAGCAGGTTACTTTTTCGATTATTGAGTCTCCTGCTTTCCCTGTTGTATTAGGTATCCCTTGGCTAGCACTCCACAACCCACCTTCTCATGGCCGCAGAGGGTTCTCACGGGGTGGTTGCGAGAGTGTCAGAGTAGGTGTCTAGGTGTTTCCGTTGGTGCAACCACGGTGGAAAGTCCAGACGGTACCTCCACCGTGCGCATTCCCCCCGAATACCGTGATCTGGCGCACACGTTTTCTAAGACACAGGCGACAAAATTACCACCTCATCGGGCGGGGGATTGTTCGATAAACCATCGGGTAGATGCTGTACCTCCCAGGAGTCATGTGTACCTTCTGTCGCAGACTGAAACGGAGGCTATGGAAACATACGTCACCGAGTCCCTGGGCCATGGGTAAATACGTCCCTTCACTTCACCCGCCTCCTCGAGTTTCTTCTTTGTGAAGAAGAAAGACGGCAGTCTGCGCCCGTGCATTGATTATCGATCACTGAACAAGGAGACTATAAGATTTAGTTATCCTCTCCCCCTCATTCCTTCAGTGATTGAGTCAATGCATGGGGCGCGCTTCTTCACCAAATTAGATCTCAGGAGTGCATACAACCTGGTGCGTGTTCGGGAGGGGGGATGAGTGGAAGACAGCATTCAGCACAACCACAGGACATTATGAATACCAGGTGATGCCCTACGGTTTGATGAATGCTCCATCCGTCTTCCAGTCCTTTATGAACAAGGTGTTTCAGGACATGCTTGGTTGCGGTGTGGTGGTCAACATCGATGACATCCTGGTGTATTCTGCTAAACGCGCCGAGCATGTGTCCCTGGTTCGCAACGTGCTGGCCCGACTGTTGGAAAATGACCTTCATGCCAAGGCAGAGAACTGTATGTTTTTCCAGCAGTCTGTCTCCTTCCTCGGATACCGCATTACCACCTCAGGTGTGGAGATGTAGGGAGATCGCATTTCAGCCATGCGTAATTGGTCAACTCCAACCACAGTTAAGGAGGTGCAGCGCTTCCTTGGCTTCGCCAACTACTATCAGAGGTTTATCCAGGGCTTTGTCAAGGTCGCAGCTCCATTACATCCCTGTTGAAGGATGGGCCGTCCCGGCTCCGCTGGTCTGCTGAGGCTGACCTGCCTTCAGCAAACTGTGGGGTCTATTCACCTCAGCCCCGGTACTGGCCCACCCCGATCCATCACTACCGTTCGTAGTGGAGGTGGATGCGTCCAAGGTAGGGATAGGCGCTGTCCTGTCTCAATGCTCGGGCACGCCACCCAAGCTCCACTTCTGTGCCTTCTTCTCTAAGAAGCTCAGCCCGGCGGAGCAGAACTACGACATTGGTGATCGGGAGCTGTTGGTTGTTGTCCGAGCTTTGACCGTGTGGAGGCATTGGCTCGAAGGGGTGAAACACCCTTTCCTCGTCTGGACAGACAACCGTAACCTGGAGTACATCCGGGCAGCGAGGAGGCTGAATCCTCACCAGGCCAGGTGGGCCCTATTCTTCACCCGGTTTGATTTACACTGTCATACATTCCGGGTACGAAGAACGTGAAGTCAGACTCACTCTCCCGGCTGTATGACACAGAGGAGAGGCCCAGAGAGAACACCCCCATACTCCCGGCCTCCTGCATTATGGCGCCGGTAGTATGGGCGATGGATGCGGATATAGAGCAGGCATTACGCACAGATCCATCTCCAACTCAGTGTCCAGCTGGGCTTCCAATCCCCCATATGTTTGTTTTCTCTCGCAAATATATACAGTGGGGAGAACAAGTATTTGACACACTGCCGATTTTGCAAGTTTTCCTACTTACAAAGTATGTAGAGGTCTGTAATTTTTATCATAGGTACACTTCAAGTCCTGAGAGACGGAATCTAAAACAAAAATCCAGAAAATCACATTGTATGATTTTTAAGTAATTAATTTGCATTTTATTGCATGATATAAGTATTTGATCACCTACCAACCAGTAAGAATTCTGGTTCTCACAGACCTGTTAGTTTTTCTTTAAGAAGCCCTCCTGTTCTCCACTCATTACATGTATTAACTGCACCTGTTTGAACTCGTTACCTGTATAAAAGACACCTGTCCACACACTCAATCAAACAGACTCCAACCTCTCCATGCAAGATCTCACCTCGTGGGGCAACAATGATCATGAGGAAGGTGAGGGATCAGCCCAGAACTACACAGCAGGACCTGGTCAATGACCTGAAGAGAGCTGGGACCACAGTCTCAAAGAAAACGATTAGTAACACACTACGCCGTCATGGATTAAAATCCTGCAGCGCACGCAAGGTCCCCCTGCTCAAGCCAGCGCATGTCCAGGCCCGTCTGAAGTTTGCCAAAATACCATCTGGATGATCCAGAGGAGGAATGGGAGAAGGTCATGTGGTCTGATGAGACAAAAATAGAGCTTTTTGGTCTAAACTCCACTCGCCGTGTTTGGAGGAAGAAGAAGGATGAGTACAACCCCAAGAACACCATCCCAACCGTGAAGCATGGAGGTGGAAACATATTTCTTTGGGGATGCTTTTCTTCAAAGCGGACAGGACGACTGCACCGTATTGAGGGGAGGATGGATGGGGCCATATATCGCGAGATCTTGGCCAACAACGTCCTTCCCTCAGTAAGAGAATTGAAGATGGGTCGTGGCTGGGTCTTCCAGCATGACAACGACCCGAAACACACAGCCAGGGCAACTAAGGAGTGGCTCCGTAAGAGGCATTTCAAGGTCCTGGAGTGGCCTTGCCAGTCTCCAGACCTGAACCCAATAGAAAATCTTTGGAGGGAGCTGAAAGTCCGTATTGCCCAGCGACAGCCCCGAAACCTGAGGGATCTGGAGAAGGTCTGTATGGAGGAGTGGGCCAAAATCCCTGCTGAAGTGTGTGCAAACCTGGTCAAGACCTACAGGAAACATATGATCTCTGTAATTGCAAACAAAGGTTTCTGTACCAAATATTAAGTTCTGCCTTTATGATGTATCAAATACTTATGTCATGCAATAAAATGCAAATTAATTACTTAAAAATCATACAATGTGATTTTCAGGATTTTTGTTTTAGATTCCGTCTCTCACAGTTGAAGTGTACCTATGATAAAAATTACAGACCTCTACATGCTTTGTAAGTAGGAAAACCTGCAAAATCGGCAGTGTATCAAATACTTGTTCTCCCCACTGTACCTTTACACATACATACATACATAAATATATATACATATCATTTTTTAAATTATATTTCCCTTCATTACTTTTCAACCCCAGCACCCCTGGATTATCTTGCCAAAGGAGAAATGCTCACTAACATGGTTGATATTTGTGCACAACATTTGAGAGAAATAAGCTTTTTGTGCGTATTAACAATTTTGGGATCTTTTATTTTAGGTCATGAAACATGGGACCAACACTTTACATATACCATTTATATTTTTGTTCAGTGTATAACAAAATGGTAGAGGGTTACTGTGATATTTCTTCTTGATGTAATATCCTGGATGTGATATATTAAATTAATTTGTTTTATTTCTTCCTCAGTTGGAAAAGATTGTGTAATGAAAAATGTTTTAGTCAATACTACACTATTACAATAAGACGTAAGCTATGTTTGTCATGTATGTTGTTGGCAGTTCTTTGAGTGCTAACCCAGCTAACAACAAATGTTCGCAGAACTTTATAGAACGTTCCCTTAAGAGTCTCATTAGGTCATTAACTAACATTTTCATAGGAATGTTACAGTGACATGCAAGGAATGTTTCTAAGTGTCACGGTCGTTTACGAACGAGAAGGACCAAGGCGCAGCGTGATAAGCATACATGTTTATTGAAACGAATGAACACGCGACAAAACAACAAACGAAATGTGAAGTCCAAGGTAACACACAAACATACCTTCACTGGAACAAGATCCCACAACTAACAGGTGCCAAAAGGCTGCCTAAGTATGGTCCCCAATCAGAGGCAGCAGGAGGCCGGGAAAGGGCTGACTAGAGAGGAGGAGGACGCTATCTGGGACCTCTAGTCCCACAATGGAGGCGGAACACTGTTGTAAAGTGACTTTCCCAGCTGAAGTTTGTACAGTGAAAATGGCTGACAACATCCATGACAGAGAGGCATTTGTCATAGCCACTGGGACTGAGGAGCAGGCCTTAAGTGATTCCAGTTCTCCTCAAGCTATGAAACAAGGCAAAGGGAGGTTCAGATTTCTACCAAAGATCACCACGTTCAGAATCAACCTCAAGGTACACCAGAAATGTGTCTGGTTTAAGTTTCATTATTAAGTATTGTTATAGGTAAGCCTATTTGTTATCTTGCTCCACACTATGAAACATATCAAACTTATCAATTTATCAAACTTTGTACTAGTTTTCAATGAACAACCCTTTGAATTCCTGTTGTAAAAGTTATGGTGTTTTAAGAATTCCATTTGTGATTAATTTACATAGTTTTTCTTTTGAAACAATTAGTGCTTCAAGCAGAGCAACATAAAGGAGACCCAGCCCTGAAAAGGAAACACAGGACCACATTAAGGTTCCCCATGAGGAGGAGCATTGCATACGTAAGTCTATCAGCTAATCAATAATGTTGTCACTTATATATATTTTCCAGTGCCACAACAATAGCAACATGTTCATGTGAGAAAAATGTTTGATGAACACGAAACATAAAAACATTACATCTATGTAGGCCTACAGAAGTACCTGATCATTTTCTGTCTCTAGCAGGCCGCATAGTGCCAAAAGCTGTCACGGCTCCACTTGATGAGAGTATTCCGTTCACCTCTCAACCCGAGGAGAAGAAATAAAAACCCTCCATCTTTGTCAGCAGCAAAGGCCTTCACAACACCTTAAAAAGTTCATCCAACGTGCCTTTTGGCAAACTCCAAGCGGGCTGTCATGTGCCTTTTACTGAGGAGTGGCTTCTGTCTGGCCACTCTACCATGAAGGCCTGATTAGTGGAGTGCTGCAGAGATGGTTGTCCTTCTGGACGGTTCTCCCATCTCCACAGAGGAACTCTGGAGCTCTGTCAGAGTGACCATCGGGTTCTTGGTCACCTCCCTGACCAAGGCCCTTCTCCCCCGATTGCTCAGTTTGGCCTAACAGTTGTTACAACAAGTAACACTACTTATTTAATTAAATAAATGCTAGAGCATTGAATTTAATTCATTTCCATTTCCATTCTTTTCATCTTATTTCAGAAAAAACACAGTAAAAGTAAGTGTCATTTGGTTAAATGTAATTCAAAACAGAGTATTAATTCTGCTTGTTTGGGAACCCTGGATGGCAGGGCTGGACTAACCATATCTGGGGCCCTGGGCAAGAACATTTTGGAGGCCCCCCTCATAGCGGTGGAGATAAAACATTTAAAGCGAACTACCTGCAATTCTACACATTTTACCATGGGGCAGAGAGAACATTGTGCAGTTTTATAGCTAATATCCTGCTGTTCTACACATTTTGCCATGAGGCTGAGAAGAAAAGTTGCAGTTTTAAAGCTAATTTCATGCTAATCTACACATTTTGCCATGGGGCTGAGGGACAATGTTGCTGTTTTGAAGCTAATTTCCTGCTATACAACACATTTTGCCATGGCTTATGTCATGGCTAGCCTTTTGGGGCCCTAAGTACGTTTTTTCCCCACCTGCCGCCAGTAATAATAATAAGGCACGGTCCATGAAACATATTGTCAATGAAAAGTCAGCTACTGAGCATGGTGCTACTGAACCACATCCTTAGATTTTGAGAAAAAAACTCAAATTCTATGTAGACCATAGAGAGCTCAAACTGTGATAGTCAATTCTCTGAGATTCATCGAAGGAAATGTTTATCTCTGATAAACAATTAACAGAAAAGTAGGGCATCATAAAGCATTACTCTGACAGGGGCCTCTACTCTAGCTCACATAGCTCAGCAGTGGTCTTAAAGCAATGAAGCCAAAACCCAGGATAGAGGGGCTGAGTGGAGGAGGGTATTTTGTCTGAGACACTGTAGAAGGACAGAGTACCCGCCTAGTGATCCAGATACACTCCTACTCTATGGGACTGAGGGTGTGCCACTTTATGGAAGAGTGGCCAGAAAAAAAGCCATTGCTTGAAGAAAAAAATAAGCAAACAAGTTTGGTGTTCATCAAATGGCATGTGGGAGACTCCCTAAGCATATGGAAGAAGGTACTCTGGTCAGATGAGACTAAAATTGAGCTTTATGGTCATCAAGGAAAACGCTGTGTCTGGCACAAAACCAACACCTCTCATCACCCCGAGAACACCATCCCCACAGTGAAGCATGGTGGTGGCAGCATCATGCTGTGGGGATGTTTTTCATCGGCGGCAGAGACTGGGAAACTGGTCAGAAGTGAAGGAATGATGGATGGTCTCATCTGACCAGAGTACCTTCTTTCATATGTTTGGGGAGTCTCCCACATGCTTTTTGGCGAACACCAAACGTGATTGCTTATTTATTTCTTTAAGCGTTGGCTTTTTTCTGGCCACTCTTCCGTAAAGCCCAGCTCTGTGGAGTGTACGGCTTAAAGTGGTCCTATGGACAGATACTCCAATCACCGGCTGTGGAGCTTTACAGCTCCTTCAGGGTTCACTCCCGAGTGGCGCAGTGGTCTAAGGCACTGCATCGCAGTGCTAGCTGTGCCACTAGAGATCCTTGTTCGAGTCCAGGCTCTGTCGCAGCCGGCCGCAACCGGGAGACCCATGGGCGGCGCACATTTGGTCCAGCGTCGTCCAAGGTAGCGGAGGGTTTGGCCGGCAGGGATGTGGGTTCGTTTCCCACGGGGGGCCAGTATGAAAACGATTCAATAAAACGTATGCATTCAATAACTGTAAGTCGCTCTTGATAAGAGCGTCTGCTTAATGACAAAAATATACAATGTTATCTTTGGTCTCTTTGTTGCCTCTGATTAATGCCCTCCTTGCCTCGTCCGTGAGTTTTGGTGGACGGCCCTCTCTTGGCAGATTTGTTGTGGTGCCATATTCTTTCCATTTTTTAATAATGGATATTTTCACTTCACCAATTTGGAATATTTTGTGTATGTCCATTACATGAAATCCAAATAAAATCAATTTAAATTACAGGTTGTAATGCAACAAAATAGGACAAATGAAAAGGGGGTTGAATACTTTTGCAAGGCACTGTATATAGTTACACATTTAATTATAATAATTATACATTTATTCTGAATTGGGATGAGAATTAATAATTTATAGCCTACTTTTTATCACAGTCAGCACTCTAACAAGATTATCTTTCTGTAGCGGCTCAAAATGAAAACCTGCATTTTGTGATTTTCAGGAAGTTTGGAGAACTGCGTTCTTTGGTGAAAGACAATGAGATTACTATATATGAGCACATAATGTTCAAAAGGTGGTAACAGGCAACATTATTATTATTGTCCAATTGCAGTTGTTGTCTCTGTGTAGTAGTTGTAGGTTATTCATCCTCCCTAGGATCTCAAGATGGAAAAACTCATTGCCAACTGAGTGTTTTACAATGTTATTGTCAGGGTAGGTAGGTTTATTGTTTGCTTTTATATGTGTTTCATTCTAGATCGTTTATTTCTATGTTGGCCAGGGTGGTTCCCAATCAGAGGCAGCTGATTCTCGTTGTCTCTGATTGGGAACCATACTTAGGCAGCCTGTTGGCACTAGTTAATTGTGGGATCTTGTTCTGTAAAGGTTTGTGTTGGTGAACCTTTAGACGTCATGTATCGTTTTATTGTTTTGTTATTGTGTAAAGTACTCATTAAAAGATGTACGCCTATCACGCTGCGCCTTGGTCTGCCTCTAATAACGATCGTGACAGAAGATCCCACCAAAATAGGACCAAGCAGCGTGTGCAGGAGCAAACGCCGGGTATGGAACAGGAGGTTACTCTGGTAGATGTCCTCCTCTGTTGGGGGAGAATCACAGAGGAGGAGGCCGTCCGCTACCGGAGGGCGATGAGAGAGGATGCCCAGGCAGGAGAGGAGAAGCGGCGCCAACCGGGCCGTCGTCGGACAGGCGAGAGGCAACCCCAAGTAACTTTTTGGGGGGGGCACACGGCATGGACGACGGGGCTGCTGGAGGCAGCTACAGGGCGAGTTTGCGGACTAGGAGAGGAGGCCACCAAGTTACGGGGGCCATTGGTCATGAGGGGGAAGGATAGTGTGGAGGCACGGCGAGAGGAACTGAGTAGGCAGCAGAGGGAGCGGAGGTTTATGAGGAAACCCAGTCCCGCTCCTCGCACCAAGCAAGTGGTGTGTGCCACCAGTCCGGTCCGGCCCGTTCCTGATGCCCGCACAAGGCCAGTGGTGTGTGTTCCCAGTACGGTCAGGCCCGTTCCTGCTCCCCGCACCAAGCCAGTGGTGCGCGTCGTTAGCCCGGTCCGGCCTGTTCCTACTCCCCGCACCAAGCCAATGGTGCGCGTCGCCAGTCCGGTCCGGCCCGTTCCTGCTCCCCGCACCAAGCCAGTGGTGCGCGTCGTCAGCCCGGTCCGGCCCGTTCCTGCTCCCCGCACCAAGCCAGTGGTGCGCGTCGCCAGCCCGGTCCGGCCCGTTCCTGCTCCCCGCACCAAGCCAATGGTGCGCGTCGTCAGTCCGTCCGGCCCGTTCCTGCTCCCCGCACCAGCCAGTGGTGCGCGTCGTCAGCCCGGTCCGGCCCGTTCCTGCTCCCCGCACCAAGCCAGTGGTGCGCGTCGTCAGCCCGGTCCGGCCCGTTCCTGCTCCCCGCACCAAGCCAGTGGTGCGCGTCGCCAGCCCGGCCCAGCCCGTGCCTGCTCCCCGCACCAAGCCAATGGTGCGCGTCGTCAGTCCGGTCCGGCCCGTTCCTGCTCCCCGCACCAAGCCAGTGGTGCGTGCGTCAGCCGGTCCGGCCCGTTCCTGCTCCCCGCACCAAGCCAGTGGTGCGCGCCGCCAGCCCGGTCCGGCCCGTTCCTGCTCCCCGCACCAAGCCAGTGGTGCGCGTCGCCAGCCCGGTCCGGCCTGTTCCTGCTCCCCGCACCAAGCCAGTGGTGCGCATCGTCAGTCCGGCACAGTCCGTGCCTGTTCCACCGGTGCCTGGTCCGGCACCGGTCAGCTGCTCCACACCGGAGCCAGAGCAATCCGCTCCACCTGTGTCCAGTCCAGCTCCGGCCAGCGGGGCCAGACCAGACCAGGGGCGCTACGGGGGGGTAGAGAGACAATGGTGGTCACGCCCGGAGCCGAATCCGCCGCCGAGGCGGAATGCCCACCTGGCCCCTCCCCTGTTGTGTTTGGTTGGCGCGGTCGCAGTCCGCGCCTTTGGGGGGGGGGGGGGTACTGTCACGCCCTGGCTCTGGGGACTCTTTAATGTTGAGCTAGGTTTATTGTTTGGTTATCTATGTGTTTCATTCTAGATCATTTATTTCTATGTTGGCCAGGGTGGTTCCCAATCAGAGGCAGCTGATTCTCGTTGTAATAATAATAAATAATAATAATAATATGCCATTTAGCAGACGCTTTTATCCAAAGCGACTTACAGTCATGCGTGCATACATTTTTGTGTATGGGTGGTCCCGGGGATCGAACCCACTACCTTGGCGTTACAAGCGCCGGGCTCTACCAGTTGAGCTACAGAGGACCACCCTCTGTTGTCTCTGATTGGGAACCATACTTAGCCAGCCTGTTGGCACTAGTTAATTGTGGGATCTTGTTCTGTTTAGGTTTGTGTTGGTGAACCTTTAGACTTCACGTATCGTTTTGTTGTTTTGTTATTGTGTAAAGTACTCATTAAAAGATGTACGCCTATCACGCTGCGCCTTGGTCTGCCTCTAATAACGATCATGACAGTTATGGTTGGAAAACTGTCCCATACCCATCTAAATGTCCTTTCACTATTTACAGGAGTTCAGCTACCCAGAATCAGAACCAGAATAATGCTACTTTGAGGCTGAACAATAATTGTTCCACTGCACCAGGGTACAGAGAGGGATGAAAGATATCTTCACTCGACAAATTCACCTTCACATTTCACAAAGTCATTTCATGTTTGCTTCATCAAATCGAATCAAATTTTATTGGTCACATACGCGTGTTTAGCAGATGTTATTGCGGGTGTAGCGAAATGCTTGTGCTTCTAGCTCCGTCAGTGCAGTAATATATAACAAGTAATATCTAAAAATGTCACAATATATACCCAATACACACAAATCAAAGTAAGGAATGAATTAAGAATATATACGTATATGGACAAGCAATGTTAGAGTGGCATGGACTAAGATATAGTAGAGTAGTATAGAATACAGTATATACATATGAGATGAGTAATGCAGATATGGAAACATTATTAAAGTGACTAAGATTCCATAGAATAGTATAGAATACAGTATCTACAGTTGAAGTCGGAAGTTTACATACACTTAGGTTGGAGTCATTGAAACTCGTTTTTCAACCACTCCACAAATGTATTGTTAACAAACTATAGTTTTGGCAAGTCGGTTAGAACATCTACTTTGTGCATGACACAAGTACTTTTTCCAACAATTGTTTACAGACAGATTATTTCACTTATAATTCACTGTATCACAATTCCAGTGGGTCAGAAGTTTACATACACTAAGTTGACTGTGCCTTTAAACAGCTTGGAAAATTCCAGGAAATGATGTCATGGCTTTAGAAGCTTCTGATAGGCTAATTGACATAATTTGAGTCAATTGGAGATGTACTTGTGGATGTATTTCAAGGCCTACCTTCAAACGCTGTGCCTCTTTGCTTGACATCATGTGAAAATCAAAAGAAATCAGCCAAGACCTCAGAAAAAAAATTGTAGACCTCCACAAGTCTGGTTCATCCTTGGGAGCAATTTCCAAACACCTGAAGGTACCACGTTCATCTGTACAAACAATAGTATGCAAGTATAAACACCATGGGACCACGCAGCCGTCATATCACTCACTAAGGAGATGCGTTCTGTCTCCTAGAGATGAACGTACTTTGGTGCGAAAAGTGCTAATAAATCCCAGAACAACAGCAAAGGACCTTGTGAAGATGCTGGAGGAAACAGGTCCAAAAGTATCTAATCCACAGTAAAACAAGTCCTATATCGACATAACCTGAAAGGCTGCTCAGCAAGGAAGAAGCCACTGCTCCAAAAACCGCCATAAAAAGCCAGACTACAGTTTGCAACTGCACATGGGGACAAAGATCATACTTTTTGGAGAAATGTTCTCTGGTCTGATGAAACAAAAATAGAACTCTTTGGCCATAATGACCATCGTTATGTTTGGAGGAAAAAGGAGGGGCTTGCAAGCCGAAGAACACCATCCCAACCGTGAAGCACACCATCCCAACCGTGAAGCACAGGGGTGGCAGCATCATGATGTGGGGGTGCTTTGCTGCAGGAGGGACTGGTGCACTTCACAAAATAGATGGCATCATGAGGAAGGAAAATTATGTGGATACATTTGAAGTCGGAAGTTGACATACACCTTAGCCAAATACATTTAAACTCAGTTTTTCACAATTCCTGACATTTAATCCTAGTAAAAGGTCCCTGTATTAGTTCAATTAGTCACCACTTTGTTTGATGAATGTGAAATGTCAGAATAATAGTACAGAGAATTATTTATTTAAGCTTTTATTTCTTTCATCACATTCCCAGCGGGTCAGAAGTTTACATACACTCAATTAGTATTTGGTAGCATTGCCTTTAAATTGTTTAACTTGGTTCAAACGTTTCGGGTAGCCTTCCACAAGCTTCCCACAATAAGTTGGGTGAATTTTAGCCCATTCCTCCTGACAGAGCTGGTGTAACTGAGTCAGGTTTGTAGGCCTCCTTGCTTACACACACTTTTTCAGTTCTGCCCACAAATGTTCTATAGGATTGAGGTCAGGGCTTTGTGAAGGCCACTGCAATACCTTGACTTTGTTGTCCTTAAGCCATTTTGCCACAACATTGGAAGTATGCTTGGGGTCATTGTCCATTTGGAAGACCCATTTGCGACCAAGCTTTAACTTCCTGACTGATGTCTTAAGATTTATTTTGTGAAGTACACCAGTCCCTCCTGCAGCAAAGCACCCCCACAGCATGATGCTGCCACCCCCGTGCTTTTTCAGTTCTGCCCACAAATGTTCTATAGGTTTGAGGTCAGGGCTTTGTGATGGCCACTCCAATACCTTGAACTTTTCCACGGCATTTCAGCCCTGCCACAAAAGGACCAGCTGACATCATGTCAATGATTCTCTCGTTAACACAGGTGAGAGTGTTGACGAGGACAAGGCTGGAGATCACTCTGTCATGCTGATTGAGTTAGAATAACAGACTGGGAGCTTTTTAAGGAGGGTGGTGCTTGAAATCATTGTTCTTCCTCTGTTAACCATGGTTACCTGAAAGGAAACACGTGCCATCATCATTGCTTTACACAAAAAGGGCTTCACAGGCAAGGATATTGCTGCTAGTAAGAATGCACCTAAATCGACCATTTATCGGATCATCAAGAACTTCAAGGAGAGAGGTTCAATTGTTTTGAAGAAGGCTTCAGGGCGCCCAAGAAAGTCCAGCAAGCGCCAGGACCGTCTCCTAAAGTTGATTCAGCTGCGGGATCGGGGCACCACCAGTGCAGAGCTTGCTCAGCAATGGCAGCAGGCAGGTGTGAGTGCATCTGCACGCACAGTGATGCAAATACTTTTGGAGGATGGCCTGGTGTTAAGAAGGGCAACGAGGAAGCCACTTCTCTCCAGGAAAAACATCAGCGACAGACTGATATTCTGCAAAAGGTACAGGGATTGGACTGCTGAGGACTGGGATAAAGTAATTTTCTCTGATGAATCCCCTTTCCGATTGTTTGAAGTATCCGGAAAAAAGCTTGTCCGGAGAAGACAAGGTGAGCGCTACCATCAGTCCTGTGTCATGCCAACAGTAAAGCATCCTGAGACCATTCATGTGTGGGGTTGCTTCTCAGCCAAGGGAATGGGCTCATTCACAATTTTGCCTAAGAACACAGCCATGAATAAAGAATGGTACCAACACATCCTCCGAGAGCAACTTCTCCCAACCATCCAAGAACAGTTTGGTGACGACCAATGCCTTATCCAGCATGATGGAGCACCTTGCCATAAGGCAAAAGTGATAACTAAGTGGCTTGGGGAACAAAACATCAACATTTTGGGTCCATGGCCAGGAAACTCCCCAGACCTTAATCCCATTGAGAACTTGTGGTCAATCCTGAAGAGGTGGGTGGACAAACAAAAACACACAAATTCTGACAAACTCCAAGCATTGATTAAGCAAGAATGGGCTGCCATCAGTCAGGATGTGTCCCAGAAGTTAATTGACAGCATGCCAGGGCGGATTGCAGAGGTCTTGAAAAAGAAGGGTCAACACTGCAAATGTTGACTCTTTGCATAAACTTAATGTAATTGTCAATAAAAGCCTTTGACACTTATGGAATGCTTGTAATTATACTTCAGTATACCATAGTAACATCTGACAAAAATATCTAAAAACACTGAAGCAGCAAACTTTGAAGACCAATACTTTTGACCACAACTGTATGTCTATAGGCAGCAGCGTCTAATGTGCTAGTGATGGCTGTTTAACAGTCTGATGGCATTAAGATAGAAGCTGTTTTTCAGTCTCTCTGTCCCAGCTTTGATGCACCTGTACTGACCTTGTCTTCTGGTTGACAACGGGGTGAACAGGCCGTGGCTCGGGTGGTTGATGTCCTTGATGATCTTTTTGGCTTTCCTGTGACATCGGGTGCTGTAGGTGTCCTGGAGGGCAGGTAGTTTGCCCCCGGTAATGCGTTGTGCAGACCGCACCACCCTCTGGAGTTCCTTGCAGTTCCGGGCGGTGCAGTTGCCGTACCAGGCGGTGATATAGTCCGACAGGAAGCTTTTAATTGTGCATCTGTAAAAGTTTGTGATGGTTTTAGGTGCCAAGTCAATTTGATTTAGCCTCCTGAGGTTGAAGAGGCTCTGTTTAGCCTTCTTCACCACAGTGTCTGTTTCAGTTTGTCAGTGATGTGTACGACAAGGAACTTGAAGCTTTCTACCTTCTCCACTGCAGTCCTGTCGATGTGGGTAGTGGGGTGCACCCTCTGTTGTTTTCTGAAGACCACAATAATCTCCTTTGTTTTGATGACGTTGAGTGAGAGGTTATTTCCTGGCACCACATTCCCAGAGCCCTCACCTCCTCCCTGTAGGCTGTTCCATCATTGTTGGAAATCAAGTCTACTACTGTTGTGTTGTCTGCAAACTTGATGATTGAGTTGGAGATGTGCTTGGCCACACAGTTAAATCAAATCAAATCAAATTGTATTTGCCACATGCGCCAAATACAACAGGTGTAGACTTTACAGTGAAATGCTTACTTACAAGCCATTAACCAACAATGCCGTTTTTTTTTTACAATAAAAAAGTAAAATAATAAAGTGTTAAGTAAAAAAATAAAAGCAAATAACTAAAGACCAGCAGTAAAGTAAAATAACAGTAGGGTGGCTATATACAGGGGGTACCGGTACAGAGTCAATCTGCGGGGGCACCAGCTAGTCGAGGCTATGTACATGTGGGTAGAGTTAAAGTGACTATGCTTAAATAATAAACAGAGTAGCAGCAGCGTAAAAGAGGGGGAAGGGTGGGGGGGGGCAGTGCAAATAGTCTGGGTAGCCATGATTAGTTATTCAGGAGTCTTATGGCTTGGGGGTAGAAGCTGTTGAGAAGCCTTTTGGACCTAGACTTGGTGCTCCGGTACAGCTTGCCGTGCGGTAGCAGAGAGAACAGTCTATGACTAGGGTGGCTGGAGTCTTTGACAATTCTTAGGGCCTTCCTTTGACACCGCCTGGTATAGTCCTGAATGGCAGGAAGCTTGGCCCCAGTGATGTACTGGGCCGTACGCACTACCCTCTGTAGTGCCTTGCAGTCGGAGGCCGAGCAGTTGCCATACCAGACGGTGATGCAACCAGTCAGGATGCTCTCAATGGTGCAGCTGTAGAACTTTATGAGGATATGAGGACCCATGCCAAATATTTTCAGTCTCCTGAGGGGGAATAGGCTTTTTTATGCCCTCTTCACAACTCACTTGGTGTGTTTGGACCATGATATGTGTTGGTGATGTGGACACCAAGGAACTTGAAGCTCTCAACCTGTTCCGCTACAGCCCCGTCGATGAGAATGGGGGCGTGCTCAGTCCCCTTTTTTTTCCTGTAGTCCACAATCATCTCCTTTGTCTTGATCACGTTGAGGGAGAGGTTGTTATCGTTGTCGGTGATCAGGCCTACCACTATTGTGTCGTCGACAAAATTAATGATGGTGTTGGAGTCGTGCCTGGCCATGCAGTCTTGGGTAAACAGGGGTACAGGCGGGGACGGAGCACGCACCCCTGAGGGGCCCCTGTGTTGAGGATCAGCGTGGCAGATGTGTTGTTACCTACCCTTACCACCTGGGGGCGGCCCGTCAGAAAGTCCAGGATCCAGTTGCAGAGGGAGGTGTTTAGTCCCAGGATCCTTAGCTTAGTGATGAGCTTTGAGGGCACTATGGTGTTGAACGCTGAGCTGTAGTCAATTAATAGCATTCTCACGTAGGTGTACCTGTTGTCCAGGTGAGAAAGGGCAGTGTGGAGTGCAATAGAGATTGCATCATCTGTGGATCTGTTGGGGCGGTATGCAAATTGGAGTGGGTCTAGTGTTTCTGGGACTATGGTGATGATGTGAGCCATGACCAGTCTTTCAAAGCACTTCATGGCTACAGATGTGAGTGTTATGGGTCGGTAGTCATTTAGGCAGGTTATGTTAGTGTTCTTGGGCACAGGGACTATGGTGGTCTGCTTGAAACATGTTGGTATTACAGACTCAGACAGAGACATGTTGAAAATGTCAGTGAAGTCACTTGCCAGTTGGTCAGCACATGCTCGGATTACACGTCCTGGTAATCCGTCTGGCCCTGCGGCCTTGTGAATGTTGACCTGCTTAAAAGTTTTACTCACATCGGCTACGGAGAGCGTGATCACATAGTCATCTGGAACAGCTGATGCTCTCATGCATGCCTCAGTGTTGCTTGCCTCGAAGCGAGCATAGAAGTTATTTAGCTCATCTGGTAGACTTGTGTCACTTGGCAGCTCACGGCTGTGCTTCCCTTTGTAGTCTGTAATAGTATTCAAGCCCTGCCACATCCGAAGAGCATCAGAGCAGGTGTAGTACGATTCAATCTTAGTCCTATATTGACTCTTTGCCTGTTTGATGGTTCGTCAGAGGGCATAGCGGGATTTCTTATAAGCGTCCGGGTTAGAGTCCCGCTCCTTGAAAGCTGCAGCTCTACCCTTTAGCTCAGTGCGGATGTTGCCTGTAATCCATGGCTTCTGGTTGGGGTATGTACGTACGGTCACTGTGGGGACGACTTCATCGATGTAGTTATTGATGAAGCCAGTGACTGATGTGGTGTACTCCTCAATGCTATCTGAAGAATGCCGGAACATATTCCAGTCTGTGCTAGCAAAACAGTCCTGTAGCTTAGCATCTGCGTCATCTGACCACTTTTTTATTAACCGAGTCACTGGTGCTTCCTGCTTTAGTTTTTGCTTATAAGCAGGAATCAGGAGGATAGAGTTATGGTCAGATTTGCCAAATGGAGAGCTTTGTGTGTGGAGTAAAGGTGGTCTAGAGTGTTTTTTTTTCCTCTGGTTGCACATTTAACATGCTGGTAGAAATGAGGTAGAACGGATTTAAGTTTCCCTGCATTAAAGTCCCCGGCCACTAGGAGTGCTGCCTCTGGATGAGCGTTTTCCTGTTTACTTATGGCCTTATACAGCTCATTGAGTGCAACCTTAGTTCCAACATCGGTTTGTGGTGGTAGATAGAGAGCTACGAAAAATATAGATGAAAACTCTCTTGGTAAATAGTGTGGTCTACAGCTTATCATGAGATACTCTACCTCCGGCGAGCAAAACCTTGAGACTTCCTTAGTGTTAGATTTTATGCACCAGCTGTTGTTTACAAATATACACAGACCGCCACCCCTTGTCTTACCGGAGTCAGCCGTTCTATCCTGACGATGTAGCGTATATCCCACCAGCTGTATGTTATCAATGTCGTCGTTCAGCCACGACGTGAAACATAAGATATTACAGTTTTTAATGTCCCATTTGTAGGATAACCTTAATCGTAGGTCGTCCAATTTGTTTTCAAATGATTGAACATTGGCTAATAGGATTGATGGAAGAGGCAGTTTACTCGCTCGCCGTCGGATCCTTACAAGGCACCCCGACCTACGTCCACGATATCTCTGTCGCTTTCTCATGCGATTGACAGGGATTTGGGCCTTGTCGGGTGTCTGTAGGATATCCTTCGCGTCCGACTCTTTGAAGAAAAAAATCTTTGTCCAATATGAGGTGAGTAGTCACTGTCCTGATATCCAGAAGCTCTTTTTGGTCATAAGAGACGGTGGCAGAAACATTATGTACAGAATAAATTACAAATAACGCGTAAAAACACACATCATAGTACAATTGGTTAGAGGGTTGTAAAACGGCAGCCAACTTCTCCGGCACCACTCTTGGGTGAACAGGGAGTACAGGAGTACTATATTATCCTGTAAAATAAAGTTAATTTTGTACATGCTCTCTGTTTTCTTTCTCTACATGTGTAAATGTTGCATTAGATAGAAGTGTTAGGTTGAATTGATTAAAGATGATTCATATCTGTTTCGGTTTTGTTGGTCATACTTGCTTTACTCTGATATTTGTGGGCCAGACTATGATCTATTAATGTTTAGGGTACTTCATGTTCACACATTGCCAAAATTAGGGGGCAGGGAGGAAACTTGCCAGAAGTGAACATGGGTAGTACAGTATTAGCTAGCTAGCTATAATGTATAGTTTATTCACATCATTGCCCTACTATGTAAACAGAGGGCATCCAAGCAGGAAAATTAATAACTTCAGTGGGGTAAGGCAACGTTCAGCCTACTTGTTAGCCACAAAATTGTAATGTTTAACAGGTTGCAGTTGTCTAATATGCCACTTGTTTTAGTGTAGAAGGGTTGTTATAACGTTTTGAATATGTGTGTGATGATTTACGTATCCTATTCATGATGTTAGTGGCAAACGATGTCCGAACTCCGAAGGTTTGTGCTAGCTAGCTAGGCCGGTACTATGTAAAACAATAGATCATGATTCGTTCAATTCGAAACAGGGATATCCAACCAGTATAGGGTGCCGCCTTGAAGTCTTCATTATTGTTGCTTTGTGCCAACACGTCAAAGCAGCCGTTCCAGACTCTCAAGTCAAGGACGTAGAGAGGCTGGTGTTAGCAAGACTAACGCAGGACCACCCTACCGGCGAACGATGAACTGAAAACTCGAAAGAGTCAGGATTCTAAAAGCCTCTTGTTCACATAATTGGAGCTGTCATTAGTGACTGAGACTTGCAAAAGTGTGCTTTAAACAATGTACTTTTGTGATTGCTAGGCATACAAATAAGATTATTATTAGGATTATTTATTGATTCCTTTGAAACGAGGTCTAGTTGTGGCCTCAACCAGTTTTGACTAGGTGGTATACAGCTACGACTGGAAGTTACTTTTACATAGCAGGTTAGGTGAATTAACATAGCAGTTAAGGAGAAGTAGGATACGGTTAGGAAAACGGTTAGTGTTAGCTAAAATGCTCTCCTAAACTGCTACTCCATCAAGTCATAACCGTAGCAACCGGACTAGATTGTGAACAATTCTTTGCGTGAGGGTAATGAGCACAACATCATTCGCAAATTGTAACAGCCCCCCAAATGATTCCTTCTTAAGTTCGAGTTTGTTGAGCAGAGGCTTTGTATGTTTTGATTGTACAAAGTTGTGTCCATACAGTGGGGAAAAAAAGTATTTGGTCAGCCACCAATTGTGCATGTTCTCCCACTTAAAAAGATGAAAGAGGCCTGTAATTTTCATCATAGGTACACGAAAAACTATGACAGACAAAATATGAAAAAAAAATCCAGAAAATCACATTGTAGGATTTTTTATGAATTAATTTGCAAATTATGGTGGAAAATAAGTATTTGGTCACCTAGAAACAAGCAAGATTTCTGGCTCTCACAGACCTGTAACGTCTTCTTTAAGAGGCTCATCTGTCCTCCACTCGTTACCTGTATTAATGGCACCTGTTTGAACTTGTTATCAGTATAAAAGACACCTGTCCACAACCTCAAACAGTCACACTCCAAACTCCACTATGGCCAAGACCAAAGAGCTGTCAAAGGACACCAGAAACAAAATTGTAGACCTGCACCAGGCTGGGAAGACTGAATCTGCAATAGGTAAGCAGCTTGGTTTGAAGAAATCAACTGTGGGAGCAAATATTAGGAAATGGAAGACATACAAGACCACTGATAATCTCCCCTCGATCTGGGGCTCCACGCAAGATCTCACCCCGTGGGGTCAAAATGATCACAAGAACGGTGAGCAAAAATCCCAGAACCACACGGGGGGACCTAGTGAATGACCTGCAGAGAGATGGGACCAAAGTAACAAAGCCTACCATCAGTAACACACTACGCCGCCAGGGACTCAAATCCTGCAGTGCCAGACGTTTCCCCCTGCTTAAGCCAGTACATGTCCAGGCCCGTCTGAAGTTTGCTAGAGTGCATTTGGATGATCCAGAAGAGGATTGGGAGAATGTCATATGGTCAGATGAAACCAAAATAGAAATTTTTGTTAAAAACTCAACTCGTCGTGTTTGGAGGACAAAGAATGCTGAGTTGCATCCAAAGAACACCATACCTACTGTGAAGCATGGGGGTGGAAACATCATGCTTTGGGGCTGTTTTTCTGCAAAGGGACCAGGACGACTGATCCGTGTAAAGGAAAGAATGAATGGGGCCATGTATCGTGAGATTTTGAGTGAAAACCTCCTTCCATCAGCAAGGGCATTGAAGATGAAACGTGGCTGGGTCTTTCAGCATGACAATGATCCCAAACACACCGCCCGGGCAACGAAGGAGTGGCTTCGTAAGAACCATTTCAACGTCCTGGAGTGGCCTAGCCAGTCTCCAGATCTCAACCCCATAGAAAATCTTTGGAGGGAGTTGAAAGTCCGTGTTGCCCATTGACAGCCCCAAAACATCACTGCTCTAGAGGAGATCTGCATGGAGGAATGGGCCAAAATACCAGCAACAGTGTGTGAAAACCTTGTGAAGACTTACAGAAAACGTTTGACCTGTGTCATTGCCAACAAAGTGTATATAACAAAGTATTGAGAAACTTTTGTTATTGACCAAATACTTATTTTCCACCATAATTTGCAAATAAATTCATTAAAAATCCTACAATGTGATTTTCTGGATTTTTTTTCCTCATTTTGTCTGTCATAGTTGACGTGTACCTATGATGAAAATTACAGGCCTCTCTCATCTTTTTAAGTGGGAGAACTTGCACAATTGGTGGCTGACTAAATACTTTTTTCCCCACTGTATGTGTTATTTCATAGTTTTGATGTCTTCACTATTATTCTACAATGTAAAAAATACTAAATTGCATTTTATTGATGGCAATTTGAATCCACAGAGATACTGTGACGAGATCCTGAGGCCCATCACCTCATGTTCCAGCATGATAAGGCACAGCCCCATGCCGCAAAGATCTGTACACAATTCCTGGAAGCTGAAAATGTCCCAGTTCTTCCATAGCCTGCATACACACCAGACATGTCACCAATTGAGCATGTTTGGTATGCTCTGGATCGGCGTGTACGACAGCGTGTTCCAGTTCCCACCAATATCCAGCAACTTCGCACAACCATTGAAGAGGAGTGGGACAACATTCCACAGGCCACAATTCACAGCCTGATCAATCAACACTATGCGAAGGAGATGTGTTGTGCTGCATGAGGCAAACGGTGGTCACATCAGATACTGACTAGTTTTCTGATCCACGCCCCTACTTGTTTTAAGGTATCTGTGACCAACAGATGCATGTCTGCATTCCCAGTCATGTGAAATCCATACATTAGGGTCTAATGCATTCATTTAAATTGACTGATTTCCTTACATGAACTGTAACTCAGTAAAATCTTTGAAATTGTTGCGTATTGCGTTAATATTTTTGTTCAGTGTAGATACAGTATATCCAATCAAGACATGTTGCAATTCTCAATTTGAATGAGACTGTATGATACGTAATCGTAATTCTGTCTCTCTTTTTCTTTTTCTCCTTCAACAAAAATGAATTATTTTCCCTTAACATATGTGTTACCCCATGTAATGAATTAGCTTTCCTAATTTTTTTAAACGGAAAATATAGCAGAAGAAATATAGATTTTAATTAGTGGAATTTCTTAAATTTCTTCTGAGAGCTCACCTACAGGATAATGCACATTTTCTATCCATCCTTCCTGCAAGGAAACTAATAAACTGACCTCCGCGCCATCTGGTGACCATTTAGGGAATGAAGTTCTCAGTTGATGTGTGGATTTTTATTAGGGAAAATTGATGGAGAAAATAGGAGAGGAACAAGTATATTTAACATGAATTGATTAATCAAAATCTAATATACACGCGACTATCATCACGTCTATAATATCTAGCAAGTTTGTGGTTTACGTAAGTTTGTTACAATGCGATATTGCATTTCAAATTATCTGATTTGTTCACGCATCTCAAAATGGATTGCCTGTCAAGTCTCCCTGTCAAAGTCTCTTTCTTCATCACAGAACTAGAGAGAAAGGAAAATGTTTCCCCTGTATATATCCAAGTTGTTTCCACTCGCCATAAAAACCCATTAATTAGGATGTAATAAAAAAGTTGCCCAAATAACAATGTGAAAGTCCTGCATGCCCAGAACCATTCAAATACTTATCTCCTCTCGTACTGCTGCGAATGGAGGTGACACTACCTAGCACCCACAGCTGTAATCAGTTCTGTACACACCAGTTCGGCTTAGTGCTTTGGAGAATTTGTTTAATATGATTTCCCCTTCCAAGCTACTTCCCTCTTCCCTCTCGTTCCCTGTGCGAAATTCACAGCCATATTGGGGAGGAGATTTTCAGAGCTATTTCTATGAAATGTTGTAAATCTTTCATTCAAAAGAATTGTCACTTGTAGTTCATTGGCAGGCAAATTTGAGAAGGTTTAGGTTGAAGTCTGTTTGCATAAAACCTGATTAACAACTTATCACCTTGCATAGTTGAACATTTCTGTGAGGTTTGCATGCATAAAAAAAGCTCCCAAGACCTTAGAAGCCAGAGGTTTGCAGACAGACCACTTCGGACAGATACGATAAGAGCTGAGGCGATAGCTTTAGCCAGGTGGAGGAAAACCCCTACTCTGATGCAATATTAACTCTCTTTACATTCCCAGTCATGCTAGTGGAGATTGTAATTTGCATTACGTTAATCCAGTGACCTCAAACTGCCACTTTGAGCAGATTTGGGGCTCAAGCGCTGAAAGTGAATTGACCAGTTCAGAGCAGTTCAGAATGGATGAAGCAGACAGATTATCTCCTACTGTCAAGACTTAACTTATTAAACATGTCCGTCAGTGAGTGTTTCATTTAGCCACTGTTGTAAGCTAGCTATCCACTGTGCTTTACTTTGGGTGAATGGTACCCAGTGTGTTTCTCTATATTATATTCTAAATGAGCTCCAGTTAGAGTGTAAGCACAAGCCAACAATCACATCACACAGGACGACTGATTGAATGAGGAGTTCCATTTACTCATATGAAGCTTGAAATACTTTTAGGAAGGGAAGATGTACGAATGCACAAATCAAATGTTATTTGTCACATGCTTAGTAAACAACAGATATGATAAGATAGATATGATAAGAGCGAAATGCTTACTTACAGGCCCTTCCTAAAAATGCAGAGAGAAAGAAAATAGAGAAATAATAGAAATGTAAAACTATGGTAGCCATGCTGGTTAAGTGTGCCTTGAATTCTAAACAGTGTCACCAGCAAAGCACCCCTACACAATCACACCTGCTCCTCCATGCTTCACAGTGGAAACCAAACATGCGGAGATCATCCGTTCACCTACTCTGCGTCTCACAAAGACACGGCGGTTGGAACCCAAAATCTCCAATTTGGACTCCAGACCAAAGGACAAATGTCCACCGGTCTAATGTCCATTGCTCGTGTTTCTTGGCCCAAGCAGGTCTCTTCTTCTTATTGGTGTCCTTTAGTAGTGGTTTCTTTGCCACAATTCGACCATGAAGGTCTGATTCACACAGTCCCCTCTGAACAGTTGATGTTGAGATGTGTCTGTTACTTGAACTCTGTGAAGCATTTATTTGGGCTGCAATTTCTGAGGCTGGTAACTCTAATGAGCTTATCCTCTGCAGAAGAGGTAACTCTGGGTCTTAATTTCCTGTGGCGGTCATGAGAGCCAGTTTCATCATAGCGCTTGATGGTTTTTAGCGACTGCAATTGAAGAAACATTCAAAGTTATTGACATTTTATGGATTGACTGACTTGTCTTAATGTAATGATGGACTGTCGTTTCTCTTTGCTTATTTGACCTGTTCTTGCTATACTATAGACTTGGACTTTTACCAAATAGGGCTATCTTCTGTATTACACCCCTACCTTGTCACAACACAACTGATTGGCTCAAACGCATGCACTACCCTCTGTAGTGCCTTGCAGGATAGTCTCGAACAGAGCTCATCCAGTTTATTCTCCAGTGATTGCACGTTCACCAATAGAATGGACATAGTCTTGTCAGGTATCCTACACGCCAGACTCTATAACGCTGTCTCCTCCTCTTTCGAGTGTCGAGGATTTGGGCGTTCTCCGGGATAATCTATGTCTTTCGCCTCTGACTCATTGAAGTAGATAGAACTCCTCATACAAATAGAGGTTAGTGATCAATAGTCAAAGGTTTGGACACACCTACTCATTCAAGGGTTTTTCTTTATTTTTACTATTTTCTACATTGTAGAATAATAGTGAAGACATCATATATATGAAATAACACATATAGAATCATACAGTAACCAAAAAAGTGTTATACAAATCAACATACATTTTATATTTGAGATTCTTCAAAGTAACCACCCTTTGCCTTGATGACAGCTTTGCACACTCTTGGCATTCTCTCAACCAGCTTCATGAGGTAGTCTCCTGGAATGCATTTTAATTAACAGGTGTGCCTTGTTAAAAGTTAATTTGTGGAATTTCTTTCCTTCTTAACCTCTATGGGATCGGTTTCCCGTATACATGATGGTTGAGCTAATGTGCACTAATGTGATTAGCATGACTGTTGTAAGTAACAGCAAACTTTCCAGGACATAGACATGTCTTATATGGGCAAAAAGCTTAAATTCTTGTTAATCTAACTGCAGTGTCAAATTTACAGTAACTATTACAGTAAAGAAATACCATGCTATTGTTTGAGGAGAGTGCACAACAACAAAAAACGTATCACGGCAACTGGTTTGAAACATTCACCTCTGAAGGTAAATACTGTGCTTACATTCAATAATCTTGCTCTGATTTGTCATCCTAAGGGTCCCAGAGATAAAATGTAGCATAGTTTTGTTTGATAAAATCCATTTTTATATTCAAATGTAATAACTGGGTTCTACAGTTTGAACCCCTGCTGTCTCTGGCTCCACACCCACCCCGCCCGGCCATCTGATGTGCGAAAGTTAGTGTATAAGCTAATAATCCATCATGTATGACATTACTGAGAGTGTGCAAACATACATTTTGTATAACCATTTTTGTATGTTCTCTTTAGTTTATCAATTGACCAATTCGGCACATTTGGGCAGACTTGAAACAAAATAGTCCAGTATTGCACACACACTGCTCTCTTCTATTGGCCAAAATCTAAATTGCGCCTAAACTGCAAAATTATATTGTGGCCTTTCTCTTGCATTTCAAAGATAATGAAATTATTAACTTTTACCAAATGTAATGTGTTATATTCTCCGACATTAATTTCACATTTCCACAAACTTCAAAGTGTTTATTTTCAAATAGTATAAAGAATATGTATATCCTTGCTTCAGGTCATGAGCTACAGACCTGGCCTCCACAATCCCCCAACCTCAATCAAATTGAGATGGTTTTCGATGAGTCGGACCGCAGAGTGAAGGAAAAGCAGCCAACAGGTGCTCAGAATATGTGGGAACTCCTTCAAAACTGTTGGAAAAGTATTCCAGGTGAAGCTGGTTGAGAGAATGCCAAAAGTGTGCAAAGCTGTCATCAAGTCAAAGTGTGGCTATTTGAAGAATCTCAAATATAAAATATATGTTGATTTGTTTAACACTTTTTTGGTTACTACACGATTCCATATGTGTTATTTCATAATATAGTTGTGATGTCTTCACTATTATTCTACAATGTAGAAAATAGTTAAAATAAAGAAAAACCCTTGAATGAGTAGGTGTTCAACATGTTTTGACCGGTAGTGTATACTGCAGCAGTTAACTTCGATTGTAAACTACATCAAACCACATCCACTGCGCACGCCTGTTTGCAACACTATGTGGAGATGTTGGATCAGAGCATGACAATGTTCTATTTCATGCTGGCCAGGCTGCACACCGAGGCTTGATGGTTATCGAGGGGGAGTGTTGGAAAGATTTTTTCGCATTAAGAGAGGAACTGTTGTCATTCACAATGGATGTAAGAAAAAAAAGAGACTTGGTTGACTTTCTGTGTAATGAAAAGAAAATGTCTCCTTGCCTATGTAACAGACATATTTGGGAAACTGAATGAACTGAACGCAAGCATGCATGGGAAATACAAAAACATTATACAGATGAGTGACCAAATCAATGGATTCAGAGGAAATAATTATTATTGGAGAGAGAGTCTTTCAAAAGTGAACCATGCCCCCTTCCCTCGGCTGTGCATGTTTCTAACAGAAAACAGCATCAGTAAGTGTTCCACACGAGTGATGACTGCTCACCTCCAAGTCTTGGAAGAGCACTTTGGGACCTACTTCCAAATCCTTTTGGCTGTGATCCTAGCTCAGTTGTCATGCCGGTAAGTGAAATCGAACAGCTGATCTAGCTGTCATGTGACCGAATGCTGCAGACAACGCATTCATGGGTCACTACGGAGGACTTTTGGTTCGTGATTCATAGGGAATACCCTGCAGTCTCCCTCTGAACATTGAAACTCATGGTACCCTTCGCCAGCTCATATCTGTGTGATGCTGGATTCAGTGCTCTCGTCTGTATTAAAACCAACTATCGATCCAGGTTGGATGTGACAGCAGAGATGAGGTACGTACGGTCCACCAAGCCTCCTGACTTTGAGAAGCTCTGACGCGTCATGCATCAAGCACACCCATCTAATTAGTGGTGTTGAGATAAGAGACATTATGTCAGACTATTTTGCAATTGACTGTTATAGCCCCACATTAAAAGTATGTGATTGTGAGTTGTGAAGACAATAAGAAATATTATTAGAATGTTTTTCAATAGACTGCCATAGCCCCAAATAAAAATGTAAACATTGGCTGATAATTACATAATTATTTTCACATGGTTGGGGTCGTGAGTGTTGTTTGGATTTCAAAATGGGGTTGTGCGCTTAGTTAATATCAGCACAAAAAAAATACACAAAATAGCACAATTGGTCAGGAGCCTATAAAACGGCCTTCATTCCCTCCAGCGCCATTCTGACAAAAACATCCTTCTTCTAACGTCCGAGTGCAATTCCCTCACTGCTAGCTACTCACCCTGCCAACAAAGCTGGTCTTCCATGTTCAAGTCAATACAACTCACTTTATAATATCTCCATTCAAGGACAAATGAAGTATTTTAATGTGTGGAGGTCAGATTCAATCCTACTCCACACTGAACAGTGGAGATAAACTAATCTCACCTGTGCAGTTGGTAGCATACAATGGGTTTAAAAATCTCATCTCAATGATTTATCTAGTTATAAATCCACCTTGCCCATATTGGTTTCTTATAGTTTCTTATAGTACTTATTTCTTATTTTTTATAGTATTCCAATGATAAACTGGTCTATCTTTGGTCTCAAATGCCCTAATAAACATCACCATGTACTCTCACCTAGCCTTTTGGGGGCCCTGAGCAAAATTCTGTGCAGGCAAAACACTTCTGATGGCGTAAATATTGTTTTTATGGAGTTAATTTACTGCAATTCGACACATTTTGCCATGGGCGCAGATAAACTGTTGCAGTTTTAAAGCAAGTATGCTGTAATTCTACACGTTGCCATGGGATGGAGAGAAGATTTTGAAATTGTATGATTCATTTTGTGCAATTCTTCTCATTTTGCCATGGGGCAGAGAGAAAGATACGCAGTTGTAAAGCACATTTCCTGCAATTCTACACATTTTGCGATGACTTATGCCATGTTAACATGCTGAGTAAGTGACTAACAAAATCAATGGAGGCCCGCTGGAGGTCAGGGCCCCTGGGCACGTACTCTTCATGCCCTGTTGATAATTTGACCATGAATACAAGTTTAGATAGCTGGCTAGACTAACTTACCAATAAAACATTTTTTAGCTGACTTGGGCTTATTGAGTGACTGTCAATGACTGACATAACAAGAGAAAAACTGCTGATGCACAACCAAATGTCAAAATTGCACCTTGTGTATTCTACTATTCTAACTCTCAACAGTAAATTGAGACTAAGTCACCCCCCCCCGCCAAAAAAAAAGTAAAACACTTTTTTTTACTTTGGATTTGGCCGGCGCCATATTGGCCGAGGGCCCTAAGCGACCGCTTACAGTGGCTTGCGAAAGTATTATAATATGCCATTTAGCAGACGCTTTTATCCAAAGTGACTTACAGTCATGCGTGCATACATTTTTGTGTATGGGTGGTCCCGGGGATCGAACCCACTACCTTGGCGTTACAAGCGCCGTGCTCTACCAGTTATTCACCCCCCTTGGCATTTTTCCTATTTTGTTGCCTTACAACCTGGAATAAAAATTCATTTTTGGGGGGTTTGTATCATTACTTTACACAACATGCCTACCACTTTGAAGATGCAAAATATGTTTTGGGCTGAAACAAACAAGAAAAAAGACAAAAAAAGTCAATACTTTGTAGAGCCACCTTTTGCAGCAATTAAACCTGCAAGACTCTTGGGGTATGTCTCAATAAGCTTGGCACATCTAGCCACTGGGATTGTTGCCCATTCTTCAATGCAAAACTGCTCCAGCTCATTCAAGTTGGATGGGTTCTGATGGTGTACAGCAATCTTTAAGTCATTCCACAGATTCTCAATTAGATTGAGGTCTGGGATTTGACAAGGCTATTACAAGACATTTAAATGTTTCCCCTTAAAACACTTGAGTGTTGCTTTAGCAGTATGCTTAGGGTCATTGTTCTGCTGGAAGGTGAACCTCCATCCCAGTCTCAAATCTCTGGAAGACTGAAACAGGTTTCCCTCAAGAATTTCCCTGTATTTAGCGCCATCCATCATTCCTTCACTTCTAACAAATGTCCCCTGTCCCTGCCGATTAAAAACATCCCCACAGCATGATGGGGTGATGAGAGGTGTTGGGTTTGCGTCAGACATAACGTATTCCTTGTTGGCCAAAAAGCTAAATTTTAGTCTCATCTGACCAGAGTCCCTTCTTCCATATGTTTGGGGATTCTCCCACATGCCTTTTGGCAAACACCAAACATGTTTACTTATTTCTTTCTTTAAGGTATGGCTTTTTTCTGTCCACTCTTCCGTAAAGCCCAACTCTGTGGAGTGTATGGCTTAAAGTGGTCCTATGGACGGATACTCCAATCTCCGCTGTGGAGCTTTGCAGCTCCTTCAGGGTTATTATTGGTCTCTTTGTTGCCTCTCTGATTAATGCCCTCCTTGCCTGGTCTGTGAGTTTTGGTGGGCGGCCCTCTCTTGGCAGGTTTGATGTGGTGCCATATTCTTTCCATTTTTAATAATGGATTTAATGGTGCTCCGTGGGATTTTCAAAGTTTCTGATATTTTTTTATAACCCAACCTTGATCTGTACTTCTCCACAACTTTGCCCCTAACCTGTTTGGAGTGCCCCTTCGTCTTCATGGTGCCGCTTGCTTGGTGGTGCCCCTTGCTTAGTGGTGTTGCAGACTCTGGGGCCTTTCAGAACAGGTGTATATATACTGAGATCATGTGACAGATCATGTGACACTTAGAATGCACACAGGTGGACTTTATTTAACTAATTATGTGACTTCTGAAGGTAATTGGTTGCACTAGAACTTATTTAGAGGCTTTATAGCAAGGGGGGTGAATACATATGCACGCACCACTTTTCAGTTATTTATTTTTTAGAATGTTTCGAAACAAGTTATTTTTTTCATTTCACTTCACCAATTTGGACTATTTTGTGTATGTCCATTACATGAAATCTAAACTAAAAATCAATTTAAATTGCAGGTTGTAATGCAACAAAATAGGAAAAACATCAAGGGGATGAATACTTTTGCAAGGCATTGTATGCCTAGAGCCGGCCCTGCCTGTAAGCATTTCCTTGGGGATAATACGTAGAGGACCAAATGGGGGTGACACCGACCCACATGGCCCTGTGATCACCATCTGGCTCCTGCCTTGTCTCAACTTATTAACGAGCCAGGCAACTAGACCTGATAGGATGCATGGCCTGTTCTGTTACTCACTTTCACACTGGGCCTGGATGGTCACGCCGGCAGGAAGCTAACTCAGTGTGCATCATGGACAATTGTTTACTGATCTGTTGTTCATTAAAAGGTGTCTGTTTTGTCTAAAGGGGACCAACCCTAAGGTGATTCAGACCTCAATTTACTATTGTAGGATGGTAGGTTTGTTATTTTGCAATATTTACAGTGTCATTCAGCCTGTTATTGGATCTGTTTTCACTTGTGTGCTTGCATATATCACAGTTTAGTGTGAACCCCTTTTTACTCAAACTAACACAGGATTTAATTTTCTCCAGCACATGACCCCAACACAGAAGACCAGGACAGACAAGTATGGTCAAGGTAAGTTTTATTTTAAATTCATGGGTTAACATGGATCGGCCCCCTTTTCCCCACCTCCCACAGCAGACTGCATGATTTCCCAGACTGTGCCGACACAATAGAGCCTCCCCTCAGGTAGATTACCCTCCCCCTGACTCCCTCAGGTAAATATCGGGCATGCAATAGTGACACACTGCAACACACTGCACACTGAATTATTCTGATATGGCACTACAACAATATGGCAAAAGGCACTACAAATCTCACTCCACTGCACACTGAATTATTCTGATATGGCACTGCAACAAGATAGTTATTCTAAGGGAAGACACTGCAAACAATACGATGAAAGTCACTACAATCTTGCTCTGGTGCTGCACACAATGTGGGACCCACGGACTCTCTACTGCTATGGGACAAAATAGGAAGGGGGAAAGACAGACAAGACAATAAATAGAAAGGGTGGTGATAGGTTCTCGATTTCTAGGGCACGACGAAAACCATATCCCCACAAAATCTAAATAAACGTCTCTGTATGGCGATATCCAGATACGCACACCTCCCTCCCCATATAGGATCCCAACCATCTCACCTCTAGCCTCCTGAACCCTTGGGGGAGCAGCGGGCTATTCTATTCCAGAGGAACAGCAGGGAGTCTGACTGGGTACCATGTACAGTTGTGCCAGTCCGGTCTAGGGGCCTGGCTCAGCTGAACATTGTCTGGTTGGCGGGGGGGTCGGTGGAATTGCATCTGGGCGTGGTCTGAAGGTCAGATAGGGGCAAGGCCACACAAGGTTCCGATGAATTGTCTGTATTGGTCCCCCTCCCTCTGGTCGGATACCAAGGACTGGCAGTCAAGGCCGAAGGTCTCCTAGAATGACAAAAGACTGTGGTTGCCTTCGGGGTGCTAGTTTACCCTGATCACGTCTTCAGAAGTTCCTTAGGAGCACCCGTTCACCAGCTATCAATGGAAGGTCCTTCGCCCGCTTGTCGTACCGCTGTGTCTCGCTCCTACTGATGTCGGGTCCTTGCCTCGACCTAACTGTAGGCCCATCGTAGCTGGTCATGATGGTGCCTCACCCATCCATCTAGGTCCATATGCAGCCTCGGGGCCTCCACACCTGAAATCACATCAATAGGAAGATGGGCATGTCTGCCAAACATTACAAAGAATGGGGTAAGCCCGGTGCTGCTATGTTCACTGTTGTCGTATGCCTGGAGAAGCATGGATAACTGCGCTGGCCAACGCATCTGCTCATCTTGCCCCAGGGACCCAAGGAGAGATACAAATGTTTTATTAAACCGCTCACAAGCCCCATACCCTGAGGGCGGTAGGAAGTGGTTCAGATCTTGGCACAACCGTACAGGTGGCAGAACTGGGCTAGAAGTGCAGATTCAAAAGCTGTCCCCCAATCAGACAAAATCCGCTAAGGACAACCCCAATGTTGCACTACAACTGACCAGAGGGCTTTTACAGTGGTCTCTCCAGTCTGGTCTTTTTTGGGGACAGCCCACCATATCTGGAAAATAGATCTGTCATGATGAGCAGGTAAGGGTAAGTATCACTAGGCTGACCCAGGGATAGATAGTCATTGGCCAAAATCTCCAATGGTTAACTGGTAGTGATCGGCACTAGGGGTGCCCTTACCTCTGGTCCCGTTTTCCTCTGCACTCACTGGGGGAACTCAGTGATCCAATGTCTAACGTCATCTCCTAGCCGGGGCCAGAAGGATCCTCGCCTAAAAGCTGCTTCTGTTCGGCCGGCACTGAAGTGTCCAATTGAGGTGTGGTATCTCTCCCACAAGTCTTTGGTGGCAGTGTTAGACACCAGGATCTGCCACCTCCAGGTGTCCTCAACTTCATCCCATATTCTCCGGCCAAGGATATAATCCCATAGGGCTAGACGGTCCCATTCTCTCCACCATCGTCTCTCCTCCGGATGGGCATCTTTCTTGGATCCTCCTGTTGGATCCTCCCCCAGTCGGGTCCTTCCTCAGCAGTCTCCAACTGCTGTCCTTCCTCTTCCACCTCTTGGCTCAGACACACCTGCCCCTCCGTGCTGGGTAACCTGGAGAGAAAATCAGCATTCTGGTTATAGCGACAGGGACGGTGCTTCACCTGAAACTGGAAGCTGGCCATCTGGGCCACCTAGTGCTCGCTTGTCAGAAAATGTAAAAAAAAAAGGCATCATATTCTTCCTGGGTTTGTATACAGTGTATTTGTATTTGTATTTATTATGGATCCCCATTGCTCTTCCTGGGGTCCAGCAAAATAAAGGCTGTTCATACCATTTAAAAAACATTACAACACATTCACATATTTCACAACATACTGTGTGCCCTCAGGCCCCTACTCCACCACTACCACATATCTACAGTACAAAGTCCATGTGTAAGTGTGTGTAAAGTGCGTATGCTATTGTGTGTGTGTATGCTTGTGTCTGTGCCTATGTTTGTGTTGCTTCACAGTCCCCGCTGTTCCATAAGGTTAATTTCTATCAGTTTTTTAAATCTAATTTTACAGCTTGCATCAGTTACTTGATGTGGAATAGAGTTCCATGTAGTCATGGCGCTATGTAGTACTGTGCACCTCCCATAGTCTGTTCTGGACTTGAGGACTGTGAAGAGACCTCTTGTGGCATGTCTTGTATGCATGGGTGTCGGAGCTGTGCGCCAGCAGTTCAAACAGACAGCTCAGTGCACTCAACATGTCAATACCTCTCATAAAAACAAGTAGTGATGAAGTCAATCTCTACTCCACTTTGAGCCAGGAGAGATTGAAATGCATATTATTAATATTAGCTCTCTGTGTACATCCAAGGGCCATTCGTGCTGCTGTGTTCTGTAAAATAGCATTGTATCTGGTCAACACCATTTTTTCCAAAAGTTTACTAAGGGTTGGTAACAGGCTGACTGGTCGGGTATTTGAGCCAGTAAAGGGGGCTTTACTATTCTTAGGTAGTGGAATGACTTTTGCTTCCCTCCAAGCCTGGGGGCACACACATTCTAGTAGGCTTAAATTGAAAATATGGCAAATAGGACTGGCAATATTGTCCGCTATTATCCTCAGTAATTAGTTGCCTACCTGTAAATGGAATGAACAGATTTCTATACGATTTAACGTTGCTAAAACGCTGTCAGTTCCACTTTAAAACAATTCCATATGTTAGCTTAGTAGCTTAGTAGACCTTTAGAGTTTAAACACCAAATGGTGATCAGCAGTTGGCTATCAAGCGTTTTATCACCTTTAATGAAATGTACTGTTTGAGAGCGCGTATTCCAGACAACTCTAATCTGCAGGCCTATTCTAGTAATCTATGGGTCTATTGCTGTAGTTTTCAGGTCATCTGTTCTTCTCTCATGGTTACTGGCATATAAGGGTTGACATAGCTCAGGTAGGCTCTATATTTTAGGCCTAGGTTTAAGGTTATCATTGTCACTCATTGTGCATTCTTGTGCATGTTGCAGATGCCTCAGCTACTGCTTAGCAGTATAAGTACTAGCATTAGCCCCTAGAGTCGATGTCAACGCCCCCAGTGAAAATCTAATTAGCAGAATAAAAAAATCCCCATCAAATTCTGTCTGTTTAAGCTAGAGATATCTGTTTTTGTTGCAATCTACCGCATATGCCAATGGTGGCCTTCCATTGCGGTCTCAACTAGACCTCGTTTCAAATGTTTCAAGAAATAATCATATTTGTATACCTAGCAATCAACAAATGTACATTATTTAAAGCACACATTTTAAAAATTACAGCTCCAACGACGTGAACGAGTGGCTTGTAGAATCATGACTTGGATTTTGAGTGTTCAGTTTGCCGGTAAGGGGTCCATCGTGCTCTGGGCATTACTGACTCAAATGAACAAAATGAATCAAAATATATGTTATTTTGACTGAATGAGTCGAAAAGATCTGAGTCATTAAAAAGACATAGCAGCGACCAAGATGCATATCAAAGAGTATCTCCTCTCTCAGTAGCACAAATGTAATGTTAAAGAAATGGTGTTGGGTTTACACTGATGCTTTTCTAGAGGTATGATGGCTTTTATGGGTTCTTCATTCTGAAATACACAATGTTTCATCCCTTTAATATTTGCATGATCTCTCAAGTTCGGGTCATTCTATGGACACTCACATGTTAACTGTATTCTCATACACTAGCAATGACTAGCAAAGAACATCAGTTGTCATCACTAGAATTAACAATGCCTTCTTTATGTTATGCTACCTGCATGCTGACCACAGGCGGCACATGGCAAACCTCTGTTCAACATTGATGCTGGCAACAATGACAAGATACTGGAACTCATCATGGCTCTGGTCCCTTTGCCTGCATTGTGGACTAGCTTTGAGCTATAGACAGCCCACTCCAGCGCTGCTACCGCTTCTAAATCGGTCCCAGCTCACCCACAAGATCATGGGCTAATGATCCTCTGCTGCTTACAAACATTACATTTGATTAAATGTTCTGAGATTGTGGAAGCTAGATGAGTTCCTGCAGTAATTGCTAACTTTGTCATAACTTTCAGCCCTGTGGTCCAGTAGCTATGTTGCTTCTCTCTTACTGCATTGCAATCTGCTATATAACATTGTATATACTGTATACTGTAGCTGCAGGTGGTTGGCTGGGTTCATAGGTAGAATGTTGTCATGTACCAAGATGGCAGCTCATCTTGCTCAGCAAGGGCACCAGGCTATGCATCACATGAGGAATAAGGCCATAGTTTCTGAGAAGCTATGTCAGTATGGTGTATTACAGTGTGGTTAGATAGGTAGATTATTTTCCTTTACCAAGATGGCAGGTTCATCTTGCCTCAGTGAAGACACCGTCGGGTGGGTAACATGAGGAAAAGCCTACTTATAGTTCTGAGAATGGGGAATTATGGTATAGTATTAATAATACTAATTGCAGAGCGCTATATCCTCATGTGTACCTCTACACTGTGTTGTTGGTAATTTAGCCATACCTAAGAGACTACACTATAACAAGCAAAAACTGCCTCAGCAAAATAACCTCCTGCATCTTATTACTTAAGCGTGGTTACAGGACTTGGTGACTAGGCTACTAGGCCTATACTGTACATCATTGTACAAACTTGGCTCACTGGATTTAAAGGGGTGGTGTTTCAAGCCCCGCTGTAAAAAACGAGACAGTGGCCAATATTGATTGCGATAATGCCGGGTCTGCTGCTATATAGATAAAGTCAGAGTTGTATTAAACATGTGCTTTTAATGCATGAAACCATGAAATCGTAGTGATACCTAGATTTCCCCCTTGCATTTACCACTCTCTATACTTGGTTTAATGTAATTGTCAATGTATAAAATCCCACATCCTGTTCATTTGGTCCATGTACTGTATGTGTTTACCACGTCTTTGTTAGCCCCACAGGGTGGTTGCAGTTCAGTGTGAGAAGCCACACACACATCTGTTCACATTTGCTTATTCACTTAGGGCGCAATTCCTCAAATTACAGTAAATCGCAGAGTAAGAGGGGAATAACAGTTATTGTATCCTCTCAAATCACAGTGAAATCTATATCCACTTGTAGAATAGAGAGACGCTTCACACAATGCTAACTGGTCAAACAAGTGGCAATTCATCACAGTGCATTGAACAAACGACAGGTTGAATGTACAATTTTGTTGCGTCTATCACCTACATTATTAAAGAAAAGTTGCAACATAAATTGCAAGTTGCAGTATTCTTAACTCTCCTTGGGTAATGTGCCATCCAGTATATTTAAAGGCCGGATCCATAGTTGCTTTTCACAACAGAAGCCGTCCCACTGCTTTTGAGAGAGAAGAAAATACGAGTTTGAATGAAAACATGGGGGGTTTGGTCCAGCCATAGCCGCTGGTCTGGCTTTGGGGAAAGATGTGTCTTTGCGCTAAATCCCGCCCACTCAAATTAACTTTATTGTCCTTTGCTCTGGGAGCCAGTGGAGTGAGAGGAAGCGGAAGGTCTATAGCTGCTACTACTGCTGCCAGACTCAAACACAGCAGACACAGCCAACACGCACTGACAAGTGACAAATTCACAAATAAATGGTTCTCCTGTTCAGGGCCCAGTTTTCTGATAGCGATGCAACTCAGGCTTACGAGTGTTTTAACCATGCATCTTTCCTTTAACGGCTGAAAATGTAACAAAAGTTTTCCAAAACACCATGCAGGGAGAACGTTCGCTAAGTGTGTCGTTGGAGCATAGGTCAATACTGAAAGGATCGAAAGAAAGGCACCACTGCTCTCGGATCAGCTTTCTATGTTCCAATCTTACCTTAACATTATAATTATTTCACAATACTGACGACAGATCAGCAAATGGCTGCAAATATTGAGGCGGATTATTCTAATGCTTACCTATTAATAATTCACTAAATCATCATTGCGTTGTTACACATAATGAAATACACTGAGTATACAAAATATTAGGAATACTTTCCAAATGTTGAATTGCACCTAATATATAAGCCTATGTAGACTATACTGTATTTTATATTTTAATGCAGTCATGTCGGTTTAAAAATGAGTAATTTGTGGTAGAAAGGAGTTGGAGCACTCAACAAAAAAAATCAGAGCTTGATTTATTTTAGCTCACTTTTTTGTCAGTTAACCTTTTCACACTTGAAAATATCTCTAACGGTCACCCCAGCGTGAGTTTTTTTGAATGCGTGTGATGTCAGAATGCACTCACTTTGATTGTTACGCAACAGGACAGTTAACCCATGCTGCCATCAAACCAAGGCATGCTGCCTGCTTACTATCTATAGGCTATGTTTCAACTTGTCAATTTAAATCATTTTCTAACAAGTTTTATTTTCTAACAACAGTTTGAATTGAGGTGTTGTTGTTTTTTAAACTTATTTTACCAGGTATGTTGACAGAGAAACACATTCTCATTTACAGCAACGAGCTGGGGAATAGTTACAAGGGAAAGGAAGGGGGAAGAACGTACTGCACGTCACTTCCTGTTGAACACAGAACGAGGGAGAACTTGGTTTGTTCTTTTGGAAAGTTTGTTGTTTTGGAAAGTTTTGAAAGTCTATTGGAAAAGTTTCATTACTAGGTACTGTGCTACCTTTTGAGTTTGGATCCCGTGACGCGGTTGGCATCAGTTGCTGGGACCGCTACTATCTGTCTGGTGATCCTGCCGACCAAGGCCGGGTCTGAGAGCTGCTTGGCGTAGCATCAAGCTAGTGGGGTTTTCTTGAGGGCTTGAATGCAGCCCGTGAAACGGTTAGCCATTGTGGCTGGGACCGTGGATTGTTCCGGGCTTGTGGCTGTCTAGATCCCTGCTGTTTATTGTTGTTGTTTCAAATCTTCTCTGCGACCTGCTCTGTCTGGAACTGCGAGGAGTAACAGCGTAACCTACGTTGCTACCATGACAAAGAGAAAAGCCAGCGGGAGTACCGTTGAGGACAGTGGTGTCTCTCTATCACAAGTGAAGGATTTTTTAAACAAACAAAAATAGTTCTACAAGCAGTTGTGACAACAACAAAATAGCTTCTAGTGTTGTGTCCAAATACTGGTGGAGTCTAGGGCTGTTACAGTGACCATATTACTGTCACACCGGTGGTCATGAGTCATGAAGGCAGTCAAACTCCACGTGACCGTTTAGTCACGGTAATTAGGCTTCTCCAAGCTCTGATGCTGCTGATGGTCATTAGTAGCCTACCAAACTTGCTAACTGCCTGGTACTCCGCACTCTATTGTCCCTCTAATCACTCTGACATCAATGCAAATGTAATAGAAAATCTAATCAAACACTTCATGAGAGCCCATGAGCTCATGTTGCGCAACATTTCTATAGCCTATGCAATTGTGTGAGAAAACAGAGTGATGACCTGTATTAAAAAGAGGAGAATCCCATCAGTTTTCTATAGGCTTACTATATTTATTTCTCAATTTTCCTAATATTAAGCACATTGCTTCTCTTTACAACAGGAGTATAGCCTAGCTGGTGTCCACCATTCGCTGTTGAAGTGCAAAGATGACATGTATTTTTTTCCCCTGAACCTGTTTCGAGACAGGTGCATGATAATGGTCCAGTCTAAATCAAAACAAATTTCACACATATTATTTAGTATATGTAAAGACAAGATTAGCCTATCACTTGTGAATGATATATTATCACTTGTGAATGATGCCCAGCTAAAGGCAAGAAACAATGCATAATTTTTTGTTGTTGACTTTTTCAAATCATAGTCCCACACCTCATGTAGCCTAGCCCATAGGATTATATTTTTTGATAAGGTTTGTATCACAACTAAAGTGACCAAATAACTTCTTGAAATTTAGCACATTAATCCACTTTACAATGGGTGTAGAGCCTAACTGGTATTTATACGCAGCGCGTGAGTTTCAAGTTTGGAGAAGATAATTTTCACCATAAAAAATGCACCTGTAATGACGCTCCAGGAGAGTGAGGATCCATTTGCAGTTTTATTACAAGCTTGGTCGTACAAACAGGGTCAATCGCCAGCAGACACAACAGTAGGGATAAGGCAACTCGTAATCCAGGTACAGGCATAAGGTCAGTGCAGGCAGCAAGCTACAACAATCAGTCCAGTAAAGAATATAGTCCAAGGCAGACAGCAAACAATCACGGAGGGAAAAACAGTCCAGAGTAAATCCACGGGTAGACAGACACAGGCGAAAACGCACAGCAATGATCACCAGGGCTAACAAGACTTCGCAAAGAGAGAGAGTTAGAGAGCACCTAAATAGTCTACTGATGGGAGTCAGGTGCAACGGTAATCAGAGCCAGGTATGTGGGAAATGAAGTTCAGGGGTTTAATACTCAGGAGAGGGTTCCCTCTGGTGGTGAGCAGGAGGAACAGCGAGAGCCTCGTTTGTGACAGAGCCCCCCCCCTGCGAGCGGCTCCTGACGCGAAAAAGGCGAACGACGCCGGGGTCTTCCTCGAGGTCGGGGGGCCGGTTTCTCCGGGTGCGTTCTATGGAACTCAGTCATGAGTGCGGGGTCGAGTATGTCCTCTGTATTAACCCAGGATCGCTCTTCCGGTCCGTACCCTCCCAATCCACCAGATATTGGAGGAGCCTGCCCCGGCGTCTGGAATCGAGTAGATCTCGAACCTGATATGCCTCCTCGCCGTCCACCAAGATGGGTGGGGGGCCCTGATCACTGGTCTGCTCCTCCTCCTCCGCTCTCGGACCACCAGCGGGTTTGAGAAGTGATACATGAAAAGTGGGAGAGATACGATAATTAGAGGGTAATGCCAAACGGAAGGAAACTGGTGTAATCTGTTTAACAATTTGGAAGGGACCTACATACCTGGGACTGAGTTTCTTGCAAGGAAGTCTGAGGCGTAGGTCTCGAGTGGATAGCCAGACCCATTGACCTGGAGTATATTCGGGATTGGGGCGACGGTGACGATTGGCCTGCAACTTCTGTCTCCTGACAGCACGTAGCAGGTGGGTGTGAGCCTGACTCCAGATGTCCTCGCTTCTCTGGAGCCAGTCGTTGACAGAGGGTACCTCGGTGGGTTCCCCTGACCATGGAAATAGGGGAGGTTGGAAGCCCATTACACATTGGAATGGAGTTAGACCGGTGGAGGGTTTCTGGAGTGAGTTCTGTGCATACTCCGCCCACATGAGGAATCGACTCCAATCTGCTTGGTTCTGATGACAGTAGGTTCTGAGAAACCGGGTGACTTCCTGATTGAGGCGTTCTGTCTGACCATTAGATTGTGGGTGATATCCTGACGTGAGGCTAATGTTGATGTTGAGTTGTTGGAAGAATGCTGACCATACTCTGGATGTGAATTGGGGCCCCCGATCCGACCACGATGTCCTCAGGCAGGCCATAGAAGCGAAACACAAGGTTGCACATGAGTTCGGCTGTTTCCAATGCAGTAGGCAATTTGGGAAGTGGAATCAACCGGCAGGCCTTGGAGAAGCGATCTATGACAGTGAGTATTGTGGTGTTCCCATTGGACTTGGGAAGATCGGTAATAAAGTCTATGGCAAGATGGGACCATGGTCGGTGGGGAACTGGCAGTGGTTGCAGTAGGCCCGATGGTAGTTGTCTGAGATGTTTGCTTGTGTTACAGGTGGTGCATTCGTTAATGAATTTTATTGTGTCTGCCCGCAAGGTTGGCTACCAAAAGCTGTTCTGAAGCAGGTGAACAGTGGCAGCGATTCCAGGATGACCGGAGCTGAGTACGGAGTGAACTTGCTGTAGCACTTTCTGACAGAGATCTTGAGGTACAAAAGTTTTGTTAGGGGGCATTCGGGAGGAGGGGTCCTTTGTGAATTGGCCTGGGTGAGCTCTGTCATGATGTCCCACTGAATAGGGGCCACGATTAATGACTCAGGAAGCAGGGTTTCCTTGGATTCAGTGGGAACTACACCGTCGTGTTGGCGTGACAATGCGTCTGCTTTGGTGTTCTTTGAACCGGGACGATAGGTAACGGTGAAGTCAAATCGTGTAAAGAAGAGAGCCCACCTCGCTTGTCTGGGATTCAGTCTCTTGGCAGATCGCAAGTATTCCAGATTCTTGTGGTCAGTTAGAATCACAAACGGGTGTTTAGCTCCCTCCAGCCAATGACGCCACTCCTCCATAGCTGCTTTCATGGCCAACAGTTCTCGGTTACCGACGTCGTAGTTCTGTTCGGCTGGACTAAGTTTGCGGGAGTAATAGGCGCACGGATAGAGCTTGAGTGGGGATCCGTGCCGCTGTGAGAGGATGGCTCCAATGCCCGTATTAGAAGCGTCCACCTCAACTGTAAACGGGATTTCAGGATTAGGGTGGTGGAGGATGGGGGCCGATGTGAAACGTGACTTGAGTTCTGCGAAAGCCTCCTGTGCTGTAGTTGACCAGGTGAGGTGTCGTGCATTTCTCTTAGTCATAGAGGTTAAGGGGAGGCTACCGAGCTGAAATTCCTGATGAAGCGTCGGTAGAAGTTAGCAAATCCCAAGAAGCGTTGTAACTCCTTTAAGGTTACTGGCAGTGGCCAGTCTAGAACGGCCTTGACCTTCTTCTCGTCCATGGCGACTCCTTCCTGGCTGATGATGTAGCCCAAGAAAGACGTGGAAGTCTGGTGAAATTCGCACTTCTCTGCTTTGGCATATAATTGGTGATCAATGAGTCGTTGTAATACTGTTCTCACGTGTTGCACGTGTTCCTCATAGGTGTTGGAATAGACGAGAATGTCATCGATGTAAACAATTACCCAACGATTAAGCATGTCCCGAAAGACGTCATTGATAAACGACTGAAATACGGACGGACTATTGGACAGCCCGAAAGGCATAACCAAATACTCATAGTGCCCAGTGCTGGTAGAGAAGGCTGTCTTCCATTCATCACCGTCCCGGATGCGAATGAGATTGTAGGCGCTGCGGAGGTCCAGTTTGGAGAAGTACTTGGCTTGCGGAGTTGTTCTAGGGCAGCTGGTACCAGCGGTAAAGGATATCGAAACTTGACGGTGATGTCGTTGAGACCCCGGTAGTCGATACAAGGCCGTAGGCCACCGTCTTTCTTTTTAACAAAGAAGAAGCCAGAGGCTGCAGGTGATGTCGACGTTCTAATGAACCCCTTCGAAAGTTCCTCCTCGATGTAGTTGTTCATGGCTTCTGATTCGGGTTGTGATAGAGGGAAGATTCGACCCTTAGGTGGTGTTGTGCCTGGTAATAGTTCGATGGAACAGTCGCTTGATCGGTGGGAAGGGAGTTCCATCGCCTTGGTCTTGCTAAAAGCTTCGATGAGGTCAGAGTATTCAATGGGAAGAGTGGGGAAAAGGACCGGCTCGTCCTTTAGCGTGACGGTCTGAATGGAGAGTGAAGGGCTGCCAGTTAAGCATTTGGAGTGACATGACGGGTCCCATTCGATGATACGACCCTCCCTCCATGAGATGAGGGGATTATGTTGACATAGCCAGGGGAGTCCAAGAATAACCGGGTTATGAGGTGATGAAATGACGTAGAAACGAATTACCTCAGTGTGAAGGGTACCGGTCTGTAGTTGAAGGTCCACGGTGGTATGCAGGACCCTCCCATCGCCGAGAGGCCGTCCATCTAGCGCCTCCACTGCCAATTGAGAGTTACAGGAGATTAATGGGAGTTGTTGTTGTTGGGCAAACTCGTGAGACATAAAGTTCCCGGCTGCTCCTGAGTCTAATAGAGCTGATGTGGATATCTGATTGCCCTCTAGAGATAATACTATAGGTACTTTGATGCAGGAACTGGAGTGATGTGCTTGAACACAAGGACTCACCGAAGAGGGATTACGAGGAGGTGGTCTGGTGGGGCAAAACGCCCTCAGATGGCCCGGTTGACCACAATAGAGGCAGAGATGTTGACGTATGCGGCGTTCTCGTTCTTCCGGAGTCAGGTGAGTATATCCGAGCTGCATGGGTTCAGTTTGAGACAGAGTGACCGGGTATTGTGTGCTGGTGGGTACCGTTCTGAGTGGACGACGTGAACGAATCAGATTGTCAATCTGAATGGTTAGTTCGATGAATTGATTCAGCGATCTCCCTTCATCTCGGCAGGCCAGTTCGGATTGCAACTCCAAGCTGAGTCCCTTGCGAAAGAGCAGTTTAAGTGTGCTCTCCACACAGTCGGTTTGAGCTGCTAGAGTGCGAAATGTCAAAGCATATTCTGCTGCGGTATTCCTGCCCTGGCTCAACGCCAGTAGTCGGTCATCAGCTCTCATACCTCCCTCCGGGTGTTCAAATATTTCCCGGAAGCGTTGAAGAAAGGTACCAAACGATGGGAAAGCAGTGCCATCCTCTCTCCAAACCGCCGTCACCCACTCTAACGCCTTGTCAGTGAGGAGTGAGCATACCAAGGAAATCTTGCTGGCATCGGTGACATACATCGCTGGTTGTTGATCAATGAATAATGAACATTGCAGTAGAAATCCCTTACTTTTAGTTGGGTTGCCGTCGAATTTATCAGGGAGAGCCAGACGTGGGTTAACTGTGAGTGACGGTGGTGGAGAAGCGCCCACACTCGCGTTCGGTTGAGGAGGGGCTGGGTTCGTTAGCGATACCGGCAACCTCTGTAGCGTCCTGACGAGTTCCTCTGTTACTGTAGTTAAATGGGTTAGCTGCTGTTGATGAATGGCGAGTTGGTTAGCTTGAGTGGAGATCTCCGTGGACATCTGAACCAGAGCTGCTGGATCGTGTGTTGGCGAAGTCTTCTGTAATGACGCTCCAGGAGAGTGAGGATCCATTTGCAGTTTTATTACAAGCTTGGTCGTACAAACAGGGTCAATCGCCAGCAGACACAACAGTAGGGATAAGGCAACTCGTAATCCAGGTACAGGCATAAGGTCAGTGCAGGCAGCAAGCTACAACAATCAGTCCAGTAAAGAATATAGTCCAAGGCAGACAGCAAACAATCACGGAGGGAAAAACAGTCCAGAGTAAATCCACGGGTAGACAGACACAGGCGAAAACGCACAGCAATGATCACCAGGGCTAACAAGACTTCGCAAAGAGAGAGAGTTAGAGAGCACCTAATTAGTCTACTGATGGGAGTCAGGTGCAACGGTAATCAGAGCCAGGTATGTGGGAAATGAAGTTCAGGGGTTTAATACTCAGGAGAGGGTTCCCTCTGGTGGTGAGCAGGAGGAACAGCGAGAGCCTCGTTTGTGACAGCACCTTTATATTACAATCACTACATGCACTATCGCATTTGCTGTCACTTTCCCCGCTAATGGAACATTCACGCTCATAGCCTCCTGCCGTGTACGCATTGCTGCGCTTATAATGTGAATAAATAGCCTAATAGTTTATCAACATTTTAAGCTGAACGTTCTGATCTGTTGCGTCACCCTCATTGCTTAAAAAATTATGCTAATTTGGGATCTATCGCATCCCACAACTGTCCCAGACTATGTTTGAAATATTTATTTCTCGCACAGAATAGAACAGGTCAACTTTTGTACTATGGGGGATAGCAGATTGACATAGGCTATTGCTTTTGTTGTTCGTTAGGCCTACATATCTTGTTGGCTGATGAAAAGTGGACAGTTCTTCTAATACCTTCAATATGCGCCTCGGAATTGGATAAGGACGCGCGCAGTTGCATCTGCCTGTGAGAAAGACCCTATCACATGACGGAGAGCCATGTGAGTGAGAGGTGCTTTGGAGCACACAGCATGCAGGGAGAAGGGTATAAAAATGATTATATTCAGCCCAAGAACACAACGGCCACTGGCCGGAAAAGCATGGATTTTTTTAGGGGGCATTACGGCCACACAAAGGGGATGCCACCAGGAATTTCGAGGCATTATCAAGTACTTGTCAAATTGTGAATGAGAGACTGATAAAGTGTGTACAGCCTGCACAAAAAATAAAGCATAGCTCATGACTTTCATACAACTTTTCTCAAATCATCATTAGAGTTGCATCATGCAGCCTTAGAACGTATTAAAAATCTAAACATATAGCCCGTTTGTATCACAACTAAAGTTAGTTTAATAACTCTAAATTTAGCATATAGGACTAGCTGTTTCTTTGTTAACCGCTCAACATTTTCTTCATATCATGTTTCTTCAGACCTGTCTAAAAAAATAATGGATTTATTGTGAAGGTGTAGGCAATATTACATGGATTTATTATACTTTTTTAAATGTAGATGTTCCAAAGGTCTGCATCAGTGGCTTGTAGGCTATGTGTGGAAGCCAGTAGATGCTAAATGTATTTATGTTAATTAACGGTCAATTACCGTGAGACCGGCAGTTATTTGCTTGATAGTCACCGGCTGATGAAATTTCGTGACCACAGCACTAGTGGAGTCAACTAATAAATGAATGGACAACCACCCCAGAGAGTTCCAGGACCTGAAGAACAGTTTGCAGTTCTCCCAGAGTCAGCTCGATTAGTTTAAACAGGAGAAAGGGAAGATGACAGCAATCTGTAAATTATAGAGAGAGGACATTAGTTCTGTATGTGAATCCATGATAATGTTGAAAGAGTAATCAGATTATCTCGAGGGACAATCAAGGCAGAACAACATGGTTGTGGACTGAATTGCAGAATCTCCACATGAGACCTGGATGGAGTCTGAGGACAAAGTGTAGGAAATGTTCTAGTACATATGTTATGAAATTATAAGGGCAAAACAAAATAAACATGATTGACACTTTGTAATCCAGATTCATGCCTGGATATGTAATTGTCCTTAATGTATGTATGTATATAATTTTTTGCCAAAGTGTCCTAGTCACACCACCAATATAATGAGATAAGAGGCAAAGGCCCTGCCTAGAGAAACAACACTTGGACTTTGGAAGTAAATGGTGCGTGGCACTTGGACTTTGGAAGCTAATGGTGGCGTGGCACTGAAAGATGTAAATCATTTACATAAAGAGGAGTAACTATATATGTTGTATAAGCATGACTATGCATGTTATGTAAGCATGAAACTGTATAAAAGGAGAGCTCCGAGTCAGGGCAGACAGTTGCTCCATGGACCAGCTCAGTTTTGTTACTTTGTAATAAAGTCTATACTGAATTCACAATCTCCGGTTTCTGAGAGATATTATTGAACTAATATTTCTACCACATAAATGGCGAGCTTACCAGGAGTGGCAAATAGGGATCAGAGACGGTGAACACCTGTGACTGTGGACGGCTTGGACGGACTACACAAACAAGTGGCCACTAAAAAAGTAAGCAAAGTTTTTGCTTAATAGTATAAAATTTGTGTGGTTCGCTCCGGGGCCTCAGCAGCAGGACACCAAGTAGGTCTCTCCAAATTTAAGAACTAGAAAAACAGAAACTGGGAGCTTTTGAATTCAAAATGCTTGAAAAATAATAAAGAAATAAAAAGCCTTGAGGGTTGTAATACGTAGAAAAAGCCTAGGTAGGAGTAGATCTGCTCAGCCCGAGCAGGTGTGTGGTTTGCTTGAGCGGCTGTGATTCATTCAGCTGTGGTCAAGTTGGATGTTTCGTCTGTCTCATTCAGGTTGCTCATCTGATCAGCTTGATCAATCCGTTTGATTCGATTGAAAGGCAGGTGAAAGGCAGGCTGGATGATGTGGTAGGACTAACCTCAAAATCACACAAAGAATTCTGTGATCTTGTGATACATGCAGTAGAAAAACACAGTAACAGCACCTGTGCCTGAGACAGGAATGGTGGCTGCAGTCTCCTCCGGAGGGCCACAACTGCTTCCTGTGCCACAGGCCCAAGTGCAACCCACACCACCAGTAGTGAATTTGTATGCACAACAACCCCAGCAATGGAATAATAACAATAGACAACAAAAACCTCTGCAAAACAATCAGAGAGGAGGAAACCGGGGCCCACAAGGGCCACCAGTATCTGCTGGGGATGCCAACAGCCGGGACATACCAGACAAAACTGCTCTACAAACCCCTGGCAACAACAGGGGAACAGAAACCGAAAAAACTGGAAACAAACTGGTGGCTGGCAACAAAATCAAAAATAATAACAAGGTCCTGTGAACCCATGGGCAGGGCCCAATCAGGGGTACTAGAGGTGCCCATAGAGTCTTACAGGGGAGGGTCAGTTTCCAGTGCTAAATATGCGAGCTGATCAGGAACCTATGCTGCAGGTTCAAATAGAAAATAGAGGCACACCCATGATGATAGATACTGGAGCTACTTACACTTGTGTAAGTCCAAATTATGCCTTTCACCTCCCCATGTCTGGCAAATACGCCAAAACTGTAGGATTCTCGGGACAAACGCAGCTAATTCCAATGACAGCTCCAGTTCGCTTGACAGCTGACGACAAATCCGCAACCCTCCCTATACTAGTATCAGAACACACCCCTGTCAACATATTAGGAAGAGATGCTCTATGCAAAATGAGCATACAAATGTGGTGTTCCTCTGAAGGGGTGATTATAGATAAAGCAGGGTTGAACTTGCAAATGGTAATGACAAAGGGCACAGCAAATGTATATTGGTTAGGGGGCATTGAGACAGAAGTGGATAAGACAGTCAAGAAATGGGGTAGGTTTATCCAGGCTCAGATACCAGAAGCAGATAGAGCAAAATCAGAATATCATTGCACAATACAATATGATCGCTATCGTGATAATCTTTTGGAACAGCTGTGGTTATTAAACGCTAACGGGAAATCAGTACCAATCATGTCCCAGTCCATAATTATAGGAAAACAGGAAGCGGCAATGGAAGTAACAGACAGAGACAGCTCAGACTTTGTGGCAAAATGGTGTAATGTTTCCGGTGCTGCCCCACACATTACTTTACTAGTAAATAAGGGAATGGAGGCTAAAGATCTGGGCCCCATGATGAAACGAGCAAAAACAAGTAAATGGGACAAAACAGACAACCCATTGATTTATCACTCAAAATATAGCTTTCATTAAAATATTGACTACCACAGCAATGACTGGAGACCCAAGGAAGGTAGAAGTTACAGCCAAACAACAAATACAGCTAGGGGAAGCAGCAGAACCAGAAAACCAGCAAAAACAGGAAATGGAGAGAAACATACCGGATGGGGTATGGTCACAACATGATACAGATGTTGGATTGGTAAAATCAGCAAGTCCTATATGTGTCAAGATAAAACCAGATGCTAAGCCCCCTTGAAAGGCTCAATACAATATGAAACCTGAGGCAGAAGAGGGATTTAACATGACAATCGAGAGACTAATAAAAGCAGGAGTGCTGACAGAAACACAAAGTTGTTGCAACACACCTCTGTTGCCGGTTCTTAAAGCAGATGGGAAGAAGTGGAGGCTAGTCCATGATTTAAGGGCCGAAAATGACATAGTACAGGACTGGCCTGCTGAAGTTCCAAATCCTAACACGCTGCTGACCAATGTTCCCCCGGAAGCCAAGTACTTTACAGTAACTTATCTATCTGGAGCATTTTTTAGTGTGCCCCTGGCGGAAGAATGCAGACATTTGTTTCCATTTACGTACAAAGGAAAACAATACACATATACCCGCATGCCACAGGGGTTTAAGCACTCGCCTCATGTGTTTAATCAGGTGGTAAGAGCAGACCTGGAAGATCTAATACTTGAAAGAACATGATTCAGTATGTAGATGATCTGTTGATCTGTACCTCCTCCTTGGAACAATGCCATGCTGATTCTATGAAGGTCTTAAAGCGATTGGCAGAAGGAGGACACAAGGTGTCAAAAACAAAACTCCAGTACTGCCAATCCCAAATTGAATACCTAGGATGAACAATAGCACATGGAATAAAGGCAATATCACCAGGACAACTAGAAGGGATTAGCAAAGTGCTGCTTCCTCAAACAATGGCCCAGATGACATTCTTAGGAATGACTGGATTTAGCTCAGACTGGATGGAGGAGTATGCGGTTAAAACAGCTCCCCTGCAAGAAATTATGAAGGAAGCAGGACAGCTAGACCTTAGAGCGAGTCTTGAATGGAACAGTGATGCCCTAATTTCATTTGAAACAATGAAAAAAGAGATGCAGTCCACTCCGGCTCTGGCAGCCCCAGATTATACAAAACCATTCCTGCTGTATGTGGCAAATAGATGTGATAGGTATGCGGTGGCAGTACTTATGCAAGAAGCATGCTGTGGAAGACGTAAACAGCCCATTGTGTATTATAGTACTAAATTGGACTCTGTCGCCCAGGGCTACCCACCCTGTTATCAAGGTTTAGCTGCGCTACAATATGCATATGATGAAGCATCCACCATTACTATGGGATATCCAGTAACAATACACACACACCATAAAATAGTGGAGTTAATAGAAAAAGGAAAATTTGTCCTGACCAATGCTAGAACCTTAGAATATATGACCATACTGACCTATCCAGACGTTTCCATTAAACGGTGCAGTACGGTGAATCCAGCTGAGAGAATTCCTTTAGAATTTGAGGGACAAGCACATGACTGTGTAGGAGACTCCTTGACATTTACCAGACTTAGACCAGACCTAGAGCCAACCCCATTGCTTAACATGGGGGAAGTAAATAATATTTTGTGGATGGGTCCTGTTATAAAGATCATATGGGAAATCATGCAGGTTATGCAGTAGTACAAAAACAAGGAAAGGAGTTTAAAGAAGTGATAGCAGAATACTGTCCACAGCCATGCTCAGCTCAGTTAGCCAAACTAAAAGCACTTACCGCGCGCGGTCTGCACTCTAGGAAAAGGAAAGACAGTTAACATCTACACTGATTCGTCATATGCACATGGGGTATGCCAACTACAGTGAGGGAAAAAAGTATTTGATCCCCTGCTGATTTTGTACGTTTGCCCACTGACAAAGACATGATCAGACTATAATTTTAATGGTAGGTTTATTTGAACAGTGAGAGACAGCAAAACAACAAAAAAATCCAGAAAAACGCATGTCAAAAATGTTATAAATTGATTTGCATATTAATGAGGGAAATAAGTATTTGACCCCTCTGCAAAACATGACTTAGTACTTGGTGGCAAAACCCTTGTTGGCAATCACAGAGGTCAGACGTTTCTTGTAGTTGGCCACCAGGTTTACACACATCTCAGGAGGGATTTTGTCCCACTTCTCTTTGCAGATCTTCTCCAAGTCATTAAGGTTTCGAGGCTGACGTTTGGCAACGCAAACCTTCAGCTACCTCCACAGATTTTCTATGGGATTAAGGTCTGGAGACTGGCTAGTCCACTCCAGGACCTTAATGTGCCTCTTCTTTAGCCACTCCTTTGTTGCCTTGGCCGTGTGTTTTGGGTCATTGTCATGCTGGAATACCCATCCACTACACATTTTCAATGCCCTGGCTGTGGGAAGGAGGTTCTCACCCAAGATTTGACGGTACATGGCCCCGTCCATCGTCCCTTTGATGCGATGAAGTTGTCCTGTCCCCTTAGCAGAAAAACACCCCCAAAGCATAATGTTTCCACCTCCATGTTTGACGGTGGGGATGGTGTTCTTGGGGTCATAGGCAGCATTCCTTCTCCTCCAAACACGGCGAGTTGAGTTGATGCCAAAGAGCTCGATTTTGGTCTCATCTGACCACAACACTTTCACCCAGTTCTCCTCTGAATCATTCAGATGTTCATTGGCAAATTTCAGACGGGCCTGTATATGTGCTTTCTTGAGCAGGGGGACCTTGCGGGCGCTGCAGGATTTCAGTCCTTCACGGCGTAGTGTTTTACCAATTGTTTTCTTGGTGACTATGGTCCCAGCTGCCTTGAGATCATTGTAAAGATCCTCCCGTGTAGTTCTGGGCTGATTCCTCACCGTTCTCATGATCATTGCAACTCCACGAGGTGAGATCTTGCATGGAGCCCCAGGCCGAGGGAGGTTGACAGTTCTTTTGTGTTTCTTCCATTTGCGAATACTTGCACCAACCTTCTCACCAAGCTGCTTGGCGATGGTCTTGTAGCCCATTCCAGCCTTGTGTAGGTCTACAATATTGTCCCTGACATCCTTGGAGAGCTCTTTGGTCTTGGCCATGGTGGAGAGTTTGGAATCGGATTGATTGCTTCTGTGGACAGGTGTCTTTTATACAGGTAACAAGCTGATATTAGGAGCATTCACTTTAAGAGTGTGCTCCTAATCTCAGCTCATTACCTGTATAAAATATACCTGGGAGCTAGAAACCTTTCTGATTGAGAGGGGGTCAAATACTTATTTCCCTCATTAAAATGCAAATCAATTTATAACATTTTTGACATGCGTTTTTCTGGATTTTGTTGTTGGTATTCTGTCTCTCACTGTTCAAATAAACCTACCATTAAAATTATAGACAATTTCTTTGTCAGTGGGCAAATGTACAAATTCAGCAGTTGATCAAATACTTTTTTCCCTCACTGTATTTGGGGCAGTCTGGAAACAACAAACATTTTGGAAAAGTGATGGTACACCCATACAACACCACAAGCAGATTGTAAAATTAATGACGGCATTAATGTACCCCACAAAACTGGCGATAATAAAATGTCTGGCGCACAAGAAAGGAAATGAATAAAGGAAATAATGATAATGAAGCTGCCAAAAAAGCATCTAAATGCACCATCCCGGTGTTAACGGCACCAATGGTCATTATTGAATCTATACCACAACCAGATGATATAATTAGGATGCAGGAAAGAGCAGGACCTTATGAACAAACAATGTGGCAAAAAAGAGAAGCCACCAAAGATGCAACAGGCCTATGGAGGTATCATGAAGGAACCATAGTAGCACCCACTGTGTTGCTCAGTCTATTGATAACTGATGCGCATGGTTTTGACCATTGCGCAAGGGGGGAAGTGATAAGGAAAATGTAAAAACAAGGATACCGGTCACCATACCTACAGGTAACGGTAGATGAGGTATTAACAAAATGTGAGGTGTGTGCACAAAACAATGTACGAAAATAGATAACCACACCTATAGGTCACATACCAGTCCCAAAAGGACCATTTCGACACCTAGTCATGGATTATGTGGATATGATAAAAAAAGGTGAATGGCAAAAGAGACATGCTAGTGATAATAGATAGATTTAGCAGATGGGTAGAGGCGGTATCATCAGTCGATCTAGGATCAGGGACAGTAATCAAATTTCTAACCAGAGACAATGGATCAGCAATTATTCCGAAAACGGTGAAGCAAGTACTACAGCAGTTAAAGATTAAGCAAAGACTGGGATGTGTATATCACCCACAGTCGCAAGGGATGGTTGAGAGAATAAATGGAATCCTCAAGGCTAAATTGAATAAAATCTGTACCAGTGCAAAGCTCATCTGGGTGGATGCACTGCCACTTGCTTTAGTGAGCTATCGAAATACGCACCTAACCCTTCATGAAATGCTTTACTGGTAGACCCATGCCAGTGCCAGTTCTGAGAGGGCCCTACAAAGGACCCTCATTGGAACAATTAGAGATGGAGCTTAAAGCATATGGAAGACAACTAACTGCTATACATACAGTTATTTATCTCCAGGAAAAAAGGCGAGAACCGGAACCCAGACCAGAGGAGCCAGGACCGGTGACACCAGGGGACCAAGTCTACATCCGAGTGTTCCGCAGAAATTGGAATAAGCCCAGGAGAGAAGGACCATACACGGTGATTCGAGCAACACCCACGGCAATACAGGTGGAAGGAAGTACGACGTGGTACCATCTGAACCACTGCACCAGGGTCCCGAAAGGAACTGGCCTGCCACCGGCGTGCCATGAGGAAGCTGAGGATATTGAGGCACCAGGCAGGGTCCAAGAAGAAGAAGAAGCAAGTATGAGCCTTAGCACAAACATCAAAGGCCAGCAGGCGCTCCCTCCTGAAAATCCGGAGAGACTGATGACGTGGGGAATACTGCTAATGGGATACCTGTTATGGCAGGTGCCCCAAGCACAGGCAATGACCCAGGCAATGGAGGGACAACAGGAGATAGAGGGGAAAGTGACCTCCCTACCATCGAAGAAATTGACTTCCCCACCATTGACTTCTTTGCCCTCACATGATCCCCCTAACAGAAATTGGGGAACAGAACAACTGAAAAGCTGTGGAGTGGCTCTAACACTAATAGCAACCTAGGAAAGATGGTAGTGAGTCTGCCCACAACTATACAATATTCTAGAGATAGCCTTACCAAACCAGGAAGAATATATATTATGAACAGGGATCAAATATTGCACACAGGCTGGCCCAGACTAGGTAGATGTCAGATAGAGGGAAATGCACTGTTTAGGATTAAATGCCGAAAAAATAATTGTGTGGAAATTAAGTATAAAATACATCGAAGTGGAAAACCTGTAGGGAATGAACAAGCAAAAATAATGGATATAAAACAAGCCAAACATCTTATGATCCCACCAATACCTAAGGAACTAGCCCCTGAAGCTAGAATGAAAAGCAGAATAAAAAAGCAGGTACCATTGGAAACGGCCCGAACTATTATTTTTATTCCAGCCCAAGAAATAACAGGTACAGAAATTCAAAGATCCTTTTCAATATAGAGGAACAAACCTCTGCCAGAACAATCACTCTGTTGGTGGGCCAATCATCAAACAATGGGAGAAGCCATCTGGGATGAATATGGTAGCAAAATAGAAATTGACAAGTGAAACACCAGTTGGGTAATTACGTTAGAGGAATTGACACAAGAGAAAGATGCCAAATATGTTTTGGAAATAGTCAGTACTGAATGGTCAGAAGGAAACAATATAACAATGATTGACTTTACTCCTATTCCCACACGTCAACCTAGACAAGAAAGAGAAACTGGGACAACTAACGCAACCATGGCAATCACCCAAGGACCGTCAATTGTCGTAACAACTAAACCAGCAATGACAGAATTTGAAACAACAGAACCGACTGGGTTTTTCAAAATGTCTGGGAGTTTTTGACTAATTGGAGGAATCAGAAAAATAAGCAACCTAGCTCAGCCCCCACAGCAGTACCGGAAACAATGGAAGCACCGACAAAATTGAAGGGACTATGGGGAAAAGCTAATAAAAATGATTGGTATAAATGGATGCCGTATACAGCTAAAAACCATACTAGATCAGATTGTTGGACCTACTCTAAAGCAGAGCAAACCGATTTGATGGTAGTCCATGTAAAACAGGGATGGAAAGAATGCTTAGCACAAAGCAATCACAATAATAAATCAGGAAATACAACTCAACAACCTAGGAATTTATGCCCCGTGGAATGTATGATGTACCTAGGAAGTAAAGAAAAACTAGCAATAATGAATAGTAATTTCACTATAGTTCCTGAGTGTAAAATAATAGATGTTAGAATAAGCAATAAGGTAGCAGCACACTCACTTCCTGAGGTAGGAACTAAAATGATAGGCGAGCATGAATGCTACTGGAATAATGAAAACATATCAGTAGGCAACTTTCCTAAATGCAGCCGTACCCTGAACGTAACAAAGGGAGAAATAATAGTGACACGCTCAGGGAAAAATTACTAATTATACCAAGCTGATAATTGGACAAGCACATTTGAAAGTCAGGATCAGACAATATCTGACACTTTCTGGATGTGTGGTCAAGGAAAAGTTAGAGCAACATTACCTAAGGGGTGGTCGGGAACATGTGCTAGGATTAAGGTAGCCCATGAAATAGTAATAATAACGGGATATATTTTTGCACAGAAAACCGAAGAAAGAATTGCAAACTTTAAAAAAAGAGCACATGAACATGACCCCAATGTGTATTTAGGCTCAATAGGTCAGCCTAGAGGAATTCCACAGGAATATAAAGCAAGAGAAAGTTAAAGCAGGATTTGAATCAATATTAGTCTGGATATCACCCAATAAAAACCTATAATGGATCAATTATATTAACTATAATCAATATAGGTTTATTAATTACACAGACTCTGCGCTAACATCTCTGGGAGAGCAAGTACAGGCAACAAGTAGGATGACCTGGCAGAATAGGCAGGCTCTAAACTGGCTTTTAATAAAGGTGGGGTTTGTGTTATGTTTGGGGATGAGTGTTGCACCTTCATTCCCAATAATACTGCTCTGGATGGCTCATTCACTGAAGCTTAAAGGACTACAGAAAGAAGTTAAGGACAATGCTGGGCATGATGCTCACACCTGGGATTGGATGGACTTAACCCGGGAAAGGGTGGAGCAACGTTTGCAAAAATGGCAATCATGATAGGCATAGCACTGGTGGTAATGGGAGTGGTCTTTTGCTTTATACTGCCTTTGCTGAAATCCCTCTTGATCCAAACCACAGTAAAACAAATGACTGTACAGACAATTGTTAACAATTCACCCAAATAAATATACCCCGCCCCGGGAGCTCCAGGACAGTATGTTAACGAATATGGAAAGCCCTGCAATATTAAAGGAGGACAACTGGACTGCCCGTTTGGGAATCCTGAATGTCTGTTTGGTGTTGTCCCTGTCTGTCATGACTACAAAACTTGACAGCAACAACTGGGGGTTAGCCCTTAAGGAAACTTCCTGGACCTAAACCCAATACCTGACTGGGCTCCTCGCCCTCATCGTGATGGGTCAGATAATGAAGAAGATACATTGATCTGAATATAGTCTCATAAAACAAAATCACAAATGGCAAGGCTAGGAATAAGTATATGCACATGCTTACACTCATCTTATATTAACTTTTGTTTGATTGGTTGGGACTTACTAAGTCCCAAAGGGGGGAATATATGGGTAATTTTCTAGTACATATGTTATGAAATGATAAGGGCAAAACAGAATAAACATGATTTACACTTTGTAACCCAGATGCATGCCTGGATAGTGACTATAATCAACACACTATGTAATTGTTCCTAATGTATGTATGCATATTATTTTTTGCCAAAGTGTCCTAGTCACGCCACCAATATAATGAGATAAGAGGCAAAGGCCCTACCTAGAGAAACAACACTTGGACTTTGGAAGTAAATGGTGCGTGGCACTTGGACTTTGGAAGCTAATGGTGGTGTGGCACTGAAAGACGTAAATCATTTACATAAAGAGGAGTAACTATGTACGTTATATAAGCATGACTATGCATGCTATGTAAGCATGAACTTGAGAGGAATGTACTTCTTCCTCAATGAAGACTATCCTGAAGCTGTGAGCCAGAAGAGGAAAGAACTTATCCCAGCCATGAAAACTGCCAGAGTGCATGGGGACATTGCTTACATCCGCTATGACAGGCTCATTGTCCACCCTCCCTCCCATAGCCAAGCCTATGGGTTCGTAGCTTCAACCCCACAGAGCACACACACACTTACACACACCAACTGACTAATGTATATGTTTTCTATTTTACATATAATGTCCATCTCTGATAAGCTACCCAGGAAAGGGCTGAAAATAGCTCATTTTAAAATGAGTAGCTTTAGAAATAAAGTTAATGGGCCTCCTGAGTGGCACAGCAGTCTAAAGCAGTGCTTGAGGCGTCACTACAGACCCGTGTTCGTTCCCAGGCTGTGTCACAACCGGCCGTGACCGGGAGTCCCATAAGGTGGTGTACAATTTGCACAGCGTTGTCCGGATAAGGGGATGGTTTGGCCGGGAAGGCTATACTTGGCTCATTGTGCTCTAGCGACTCCTTGTGGTGGGCCGGGCGCATGCAGGCTGACTTCAGTTGTCAGTTGAACGGTGTTTCCTCCAAAACATTGGTGCAGCTGGCTTCCGGGTGTTAAGGAGCGCGCATTGGTGGGTCATGTTTAGGAGGACGCATGACTCGACCTTCGCCTCTCCCGAACCCGTTGGGGAGTTGCAGCGATGAGACAAGATCGTAATTGGATCGCAATTGGATATCACGAAATTGGGGAGAAAAATAATTTTAATAGGAAATAAAGTTAATGAAATAAATAGCTTGCTAATATCAGATAACATTGATATATTAGCCATTTCTGAGACTCACTTAGGTAATTCATTTGATGATACAGCAGAAGCATTACAAGGATATAACATCTATAGAATAGACAGGAATGCTTATGGGGGAGGTGTTGCTGTATATATTCAGAGCCATATCCCTGAAATACTTAGAGAAGATCTTATGCCAAGTGTTATTGAAGTGTTGTGGTTGCAGGTTCACCTGGCACATCTAAAGCCTTTTCTTTTGGGGTGTTGCTATAGGCCACCAAGTGCTAACAGTCAATATCTAAATCTAAATAAGTAAATTTCTGTAATTTCTTTCCTTCTTAATGCGTTTGAGCCAATCAGTTGTGTTATGACAAGGTAGTGGGGGTATACAGAAGATAGCCCTATTTGGTAAAATACCAAGAATGGCAAGAACAGTTCAAATAAGCAAAGAAAAACGACAGTCCATCATTACTTTAAGACATGAAGGTCAGTCAATACGGAACATTTCAAGAACTTTGAACGTTTCTTCAAGTGCAGTCGCAAAAACCATCAAGCGCTATGATGAAACTGGGTCTCATGAGGACCGCCACAGGAATGGAAGACCCAGAGTTACCTCTGCTGCAGAGGATGAGTTAATTAGAGTTACCAGCCTCAGAAATAAATGCTTCACAGAGTTCAAGTAACAGACACATCTCAACATCAACTATTCAGAGGGGACTGTGTGATTCAGGCCTTCATGGTCGAATTGCTGCAAATAAACCACTACTAAAGGACACCAATAAGAAGAAGAGACCTGCTTGGGCCAAGAAACATGAGCAATATACATTAGACTGGTGGAAATGTGTCCTTTTGTCTGGAGTCCAAATTGGAGATTTTTGGTTTCAACCGCTGTGTCTTTGTGAGAATGATGATGTCCGCATGTGTAGTTCCCACCGTAAAGCATGGAGGAGGTGTTATGGTGTGGGGGTGCTTTGCTGGTGACACTGTCTGTGATTTATTTAGAATTCTTGGCAAAGGGTGGCTATTTGAAGAATCTAAAATTTAAAATATATTTTTGATTTGTTTACCACTTTTTTGGTTACTACATGGTTCCATATGTGTTATTTCATAGTTTTGATGTCTTCACTATTATTCTAAAATGTAGAAAATAGTAACTATTATTCTAAAATGTAGAAAATAGTAAAAATTAAGACAAACCCTTGAATGAGTAGGTGTGTTCAAACTTTTGACTGGTACTGTATTTAGTATAGTTTTATCTAAAAATGATAACCTTTTAAATGTTTTATCATTTTAATTTTTATGAAATTCACTGAGTAGGATGGTTCTCCCCTTCCTCCTCTGAGGAGCCTCCACTGGTGGACAGTAATAAACTGGTCCTGAACATCTCTAAAACTAAGTACAAATCCTTCCCTAAATTCTAGACCTCAGCTTAATCTGGTAATGAATACTGTTGAACAAGTTGAGGAGAATAAATTACTTGGTATTACCTTAGATTGTTAACTGTTATGGTCAAAACATATAGATTCAATGGTTGTAAAGATGGGGAGTAATAAAGCGATGCTCTGCTTTTTTGACACCACACTCCACAAAGCAAGTCCTGGAGGCTCCAGTTTTATCTTATCTCATAGTCAAATGGTCAAGTGCTGCAAAGAAAGACCTAGTTAAGCGGCAGCTGGCCCAGAACAGAGCCGCACGTCTTGCTCTTCATTTTTAATCAGAGGGCTAATATTAGTACTATGCATGCCAGTTTCTCTTGGCTAAGAGTTGAGGAAAGATTGACTGTGTCACTTATTGTTTTTTATTAGAAACACTAATCTGTTGGAAATTCCAAATTGTTTGCATAGTAAACTTACACACAGCTCTGACACACACACTTACCCCACCAGACATACCACTAGGGCTCTTTTCACAGTCCCCAAGTCTATAACAAATTCATGGAAACGTACAGTATTATACAGAGCCATGAGTAAATGGAACTCCTCTTACTGTATATAGCGCAATTGAACAACAAACCTTTTTTTTTTTTACGAATAGCGCAACACCTCATGGCACAATGCCTCTCCTTGTTGTGCATATGTACTGATCTGTATTTGTGACTGATAGATGCACACACACACATGTTCCTGTTTTTTAAATGTATGTAAATTGCAAAGTATTTTGTCTGTAATGTCTTTTTCGTTACATGTCAGACCCAAGTAAGACTAGCTGTTACCGTTGGCGTCGGCTAATGGGGATGCTAATGAATCAATTCAATTGAAAGGAATGAGCCAATTGGAAAATGGGGATGATTAAGTGGCCATGATGGTATAAGGGCCAGATTGGGAATTTTGCCTGTGTGTTCCGCCTCTTCTTTAATTCACATAGAAGTAGCCCATTTCTCTGTTGCGGACAATTCACGTTTGAGGCATTACCGAGCCGGACAAACTTCTCTCTTCGACGAGAGCCCAAGCACTTACCCAATGTTTCCCCAGATCAAGTATGCAGACATTTGTGCTTCTGCAGTCAGAACAGAACTTGCACTAACTTTTTCCCACCTGGCTGGCGCATTGCCTTCATTGTTGTTTTCCTTACTAATAATAATCAAATCAAATCAAATCAAATTTTATTGGTCACATGCGCCGAATACAACAGGTGCAGACATTACAGTGAAATGCTTACTTACAGCCCTTAACCAACAGTGCATTTATTTTAAACAAAAAAAGTAAGAATAAAACAACAACAAAAAAAAGTGTTGAGAAAAAAAGAGCAGAAGTAAAATAAAGTGACAGTAGGGAGGCTATACATACAGGGGGGTACCATTGCAGAGTCAATGTGCGGGGGCACCGGCTAGTTGAGGTAGTTGAGGTAATATGTACATGTGGGTAGAGTTAAAGTGACTATAAATAAATACTTAATAATAATAATAATAATAAGCCATTTAGCAGACGCTTTTATCCAAAGCGACTTACAGTCATGCGTGCATACATTTTTGTATATGGGTGGTCCCGGGGATCGAACCCACTACCTTGGCGTTACAAGCGCCGTGCTCTACCAGCTGAGCTACAGAGGACCACCAGCAGCGTAAAAAGGATGGGGTGGGGGGGCAGTGCAAATAGTCCGGGTAGCCATGATTAGCTGTTCAGGAGTCTTATGGCTTGGGGGTAGAAGCTGTTGAGAAGTCTTTTGGACCTAGACTTGGCACTCCGGTACCGCTTGCCGTGCTGTAGCAGAGAGAACAGTCTATGACTAGGGTGGCTGGAGTCTTTGACAATTTTGAGGGCCTTCCTCTGACACCGCCTGGTATAGAGGTCCTGGATGGCAGGAAGCTTTGCCCCAGTGATGTACTGGGCCGTACGCACTACCCTCTGTAGTGCCTTGCGGTCAGAGGCCAAGCAGTTGCCATACCAGGCGGTGATGCAACCAGTCAGGATGCTCTCGATGGTGCAGCTGTAGAATTTTTTGAGGATCTGAGGACCCATGCCAAATCTTTTTAGTCTCCTGAGGGGACTTGCCAGTTGGTCAGCACATGCTCGGAGTACACGTCCTGGTAATCCGTCTGGCCCTGCGGCCTTGTGAATGTTGACCTGCTTAAAAATCTTACTCACATCGGCTACGGAGAGCGTGATCACATAGTCATCCGGAACAGCTGGTGCTCTCATGCATGCTTCAGTGTTGCTTGCCTCGAAGCGAGCATAGAAGTGGTTTAGCCTCGTCTGGTAGGCTTGTGTCACTGGGCAGCTCGCGGCTGTGCTTCCTTTGTAGTCTGTAATAGTTTTCAAGCCCTGCCACATCCGACGAGCGTCAGAGCCAGTGTAGTATGATTCAATCTTAGACCTGTATTGACTCTTTGCCTGTTTGATGGTTCGTCGGAGGTCATAGCGGGATTTCTTATAAGCGTCCGGGTTAGAGTCCCGTTCCTTGAAAGCGGCAGCTCTACCCTTTAGCTCAGTGCGGATGTTTCCTGTAATCCATGGCTTCTGGTTGGGGTATGTACGTACGGTCACTGTGGGGACGACATCATCGATGCACTTATTGATGAAGCCAGTGACTGATGTGGTGTACTCCTCAATGCTGTCTGAAGAATCCCGGAACATGTTCCAGTCTGTGCTAGCAAAACAGTCCTGTAGCTTAGCATCTGCGTCATCTGACCACTTTTTTATTAACCGAATCACTGGTGCTTCCTGCTTCAGTTTTTGCTTATAAGCAGGAATCAGGAGGATAGAGTTATGGTCAGATTTGCCAAATGGAGGGCGAGGGAGAGCTTTGTATGCGTCTCTGTGTGTGGAGTAAAGGTGGTCTATAAGGTGGTCTGTAATAATACATTTGGACATGTGCGCGTTCCTATCAAAGTAAGTGCCTTATTATTTTATTGGCTGTGTCCCAATCCAAAGGCAACTGCCTGCTGCCTACCTGCCTCGAAAGGCAGCATCCTTGTCGATTGGGACATGGCCATCATTATAATTTCTGGCCGATGGCCGATCTGTAGACAAAGTTTTTCCCGTTTTCGAGTGGCATCGAAACTGGATAAGGAGATGGCGTGGTGCAGGTGAATGCACTACTTTATGCAATGGGGAAAGATGAAGAGATTGTCTACAATGCATTCTCCTTTGATTACTTTAATGATGACTTCCACTATGATGTGGTGATCGAAAAACAGAATGAACATTTTGTGCAACAGCGCAATGTGATTCACGAACGAGCATGCTTCCATAAACGGATTCAAAAAGGGAGAAAGACAGTGGAATCTTTTTTGAGGAATCTGTATGAGCTAGCTAAACACTGCGAGTTTGGAACTACAAAGGACAAATAAATATGGGACAGTGATGTTTCACAAAAGCTACAGCTTGAGCCAGACTTGACACTGGAGAAGGTGATACAAATCGCACACTGGTCAGAGCAGATAAAGAAGCAGCACGCGGACATGCATGCGGGAGCTGAAATGACGGTGAGATGCAAACCACAGCGTTACAACAACAATTCTAAGCAGACTGCAGGTGGCCAGAACAAACAGTTTAAGCAAAGAAACAGTCAATCAAAACAGGGAAATTGCTCAAGTTGTAACCGCAGCCATGATGACATTGTCCAGCATGCAACAACAGATACATGAAGGTCACATGGGGCTAACAAAGTGCAGAGAAAGAGCCAAGCTGTCGGTGTGGTGGCAAGGCATCAGCGCCCACATCGCAAGAAAAGTGATGTCATGCAGGTTCTGTACAGAGAACAAAACCAACTCAAAAGAGAGAACCCCTTGTCACTACACCTTTACCTAAGGGTCCGTGGCAGAAGCTCGTGTGAGCTAGAGAGCAAGAAATACCTCATAGTGGTGGACTACTATTCTAGGGACATAGAAATAGCTCACCTGCCCACTACACTAGCCAACAGGTCATCGCCCACCTCAAAGGTATGTTTGTAAGATGGGGGATACCTACCGAGCTCGTTAGCGACAATGCTACTCAGTTTGTCTGTGCTGAGTTCAAGGAGTTCAGAAGGAAGTATGGTTTCGCTCATACCACCTTCAGTCCCCATTTCCCGCAGGCAAACAGAGCTGCGGAGAGAGCTGTACAGACATCTAAGCGAATTCTTAAACAACCAGACCCACACATGGCTCTGATATGCTACCAAGCCACACCCATCAACGCAACAGGAGCAAGCCCAGCACAACTCATGACTGGATGTCACATCCGTACGACGGTCCCAGTGCTGGAAGGGAAACTCCAACCAGAACGCATCAACCACGACAGTGTTAAACAGAAGGAACAGAAAGCCAAACAAGCTAACCAGTTTTTTTTAGGGAACCTGAGGTTGTGGTTGTGTAAAACTTAACACTGAAAGAGAGGTGAGAAATGCTATAGGATTTGTTTTGTTATGCTTTGTGATTGAATAATTATATGGTTGGCAGTTGATCTACCAGCACCTACAGTACAGCATGGATTCTTACTGTGAACTACCCCACCAGAACGACTGAATGAGTATTCTACATGGACAGGCTATGGGCAATTATCTAAACAATAGCTTTATCTGCATGACAATGACAATGGGCAATCAATAATATGATGGTTCATTAGCATGACACATGTTACACTGGTTACAGCACACCACATCCTATGTAAATTACACTATTGTGACACTGACTTACTGTTGTGACAGTGGGTGTATACAGTTACATAAAGTGCTTACCTTCAACATAGCAGTAACAATTTGAATCATGTTCCCGCACAAAGAGCCAACAGTCCCCATAGACATGGACTCATCCCTCATGTCCCAAGCAATAAGCGCTCAAGGAACATCAAAGGCAATGGCTTGGTAGGAAACATTTGTTCCCAGAATGGCAGACATTACACTCATTTCTCAGTACTATATTGCAATTGATTTCCGTTTTCTGATGACAATTGAGAAATGTATATACAATTACATTGAGTTAGAAACAATAATATGAAAACTTGGTTTTGAAAGGTATTTGAAGCTAATAAGTCATTTGAGGGATGTGATTGTTTTCTCTCCGCATCAGCATCAACACTGCCAGAGTAACAGAACCATAGATGACTTGGACTACTTGCTTCATGATAAAAACTGACCACATATTTGATAATATAATATTGATGGAATAGGGGTATCCTGGCTACCAAGCCCTCACTTTGGTGTTTCCGGAGCACTTATTGCTTTTGACAGCAACAACGAAACACGTGCCATGCTAATGTACCATCCTATTAATTGATTGCCCATAGTCAACCAATATGTCATCTAAATTAAGTTATTGAGATGATTGCCCATAGCCTGTCCATGTGGAATATTAATTCAGCCGTTCTGGTAGGTAGTTCACACTAGGAATCAATGCTGTACTGTATGTGCTGAACAGGAAAACATAGCAAACTACACTGAACAAAATATAAATGGAACATGTAAAGTCTCTGTCCCATGTTTCATAAGCTGAAATAAAATATCCCAGACATTTTCCATTCGCACAAAACAATTATTAATGTCAAATTTTGTGCACAAATGTGTTTACATCCATCTTAGTAAGCATTTCTCCTTTGCCAAGATAATCCATCTACCTGACAGGTGTGGTAAATCAAGAAGCTGATTAAACAGCATGATCATTACACAGGTGCAGCTTGTGCTGGGACAATAAAAGGCCACTATAAAATGTGCAGTTTTGTCACACAACACAATGCCATTGATGTCTCAAGTTTTGAGGGAACATGCAATTGGCATGCTGACTGCAGGAGAGCTTTTGCCAGATAATTTAATGTTAATTTCTCTACATAAGCCGCCTCCAACATTGTTTTAGAGAATTTGGCAGTACGTCCGACCGGCCTCACAACCACAGACCACGTGTAACCATGCCAGCCCAGAACCTCCACATCCGGCTTCTTCACCTGCGGGATCATCTGAGACCAGCCACCTGGACAGCTAATGAAACTGTGGGTTTGCACAACCAAATAATATCTGCACAAACTGTCAGAAACTGTCTCAGGGATCTGTGTGCTCCTTGTCCTCACCTGGGTCTTGACATGACTGCAGTTCGGCTTCATAACCGACTTCAGTGGGCAAATTCTCACCTTCGATGGCCACTGGCATGCTGGAGAAGTGTGCTTATCACGGATGAATCCAGGTTTCAAGTGTACCTGGCAGATGGCAGACAGCGTATATGGCGTTGTGTGGACGAGCGTTTTGCTGATGTCAACATTGTGAACAGAACGCCCCATGGTAGCGGTGGGGTTATGGTATGGGCAGGCATAAGCTACGGACTATGAACACAATTGCATTTTATTTGAATGCACAGACATACCATGACGAGATCCTGAGGCCTATTGTTCTGCCATTTATCCGCTGGCATCACCTCATGTTTCAGCATGATAATGCACGGCTCCATGGATAATGCACGGCCCTATGTCGCAAGGATCTTTACACAATTCCTGGAAGCTGAAAATGTCCCAGTTCTTCAATGGCCTGCATACTCACCAGACATGTCACCTATTGAGCATGTTTGGGATGCTCTGTAGAGGAGTAGGATAACATTCCACAGGCCACAATCAACAGCCTTATCAACTCTAAGGCGAAGGAGATGTGTTGCGCTGCATGAGGCAAATGGTGGTCACACCAGATACTGACTGGTTTTCTGATCCACGCCCCTACCTTTTTTTAAGGTATCTGTGACCAACAGATGCATGTCTGTATTCCCAGTCATGTCAAATCCATAGATTAGGGCCTAATAAATGTATTGAAATTGACTGATTTCCTTATATAAACTGTAACTCAGTTAAATCTTTGATATTGTTGCATATTGCGTTTATATTAATTTGTTCAGTGTATTTTGTTGATTACCAACCATATCATTGTTGAATCACAAACCATATAAAAAATTTGCATAGCATTTCCTACCTCTCAGTGTTGAGTTTTACACAACCACAACTTGTACAGCTTCAGGTTCCCTCGAAATAAGACTCCACCAGATCCCTGAGAAATACATGTTTGTGTGATGTTATTGTACCAAATTATATATTGCTGAGGCGAGAATCCTGCCAACCACCGAATTAGCTAGCATTATCATCAACAAACCATATGTAATGTCATGTTGAAACAAAGTATTAGTCATTTTATAACTTTTTCTTGGTAAGCCCTTGCATTAGGGCATCTTGTGAGGTTCATGCATTTAAGACGATGTAGCTAGCTAGAGTAGACTCCTTATTAGTACAAAACAATCAGAATACAAGACACAAGCAGGTGGGGTCATATTGAAAAGTCAATACTAAGTGGTCATGTCAATTGTAATCATATTATCATTGCTTAATTATTTTTACTCAATTTTAGCTAATCATTTTAGCTAAACACTAACCTTAAAACAAAATACATGGTCCCTAGAGAACATTCTCTGGGAGACCTTTGTCTTGTTTTCAGGACGTCACAGAGAACCATGTCAGGACATGTTTATGAATAATATAAGCATGTTCTCAGGACGTTCAACAAATATGATCTTTCATGGTCTTGACTAGAGGACTTTGGTGTGTGTGTGTGTGTGTGTTTGTCACAGTACTGAATTAATACAAATCGTTCACAGTTTTAATTCCCTTCAACCCTAGATAATGTCATTAAGGTCTGTGGTGGTGATCGGGTACATCTAATCGTCCACACTCTTCTATCCCTGTGTGTTGAATCTTTGTGGTAGAGATGTGTGTTTCTGTGTGTGTGTGTGCTTGTGTGTCTGTGCATGCCTGTGTGTGTGTCCGTGCATGTGTGTGCCTTCACGTGTGTGTGTGTTTGTTGTGTGTGTGTGTGTGTGTGTGTGTGTGTATGTGTGTGTGTGTGTGTGTGTGTGTGTGTGTGTGAGAGATATATAACCACTCAGGTGTTCTCCCCTGGGCCTCCCAGATATCATCAGTCATTATCCTCGTCATCCATCAAACTCTGCAGGTGCACATGAAACACGTACGCCTCGCCAACACCTCTCTCCATCTCTTCTGCTGTTCTTTTGTTCACTCGCCCATGGGGCCTGTACAAATGCAACTCACCAGGGGCCTAAGGTGATGCAAATTTGTACATTCTTCTGGAGCATGGTAATTCTGTGCACAGTGAAGAGAGACCAAAGGGGAGGGAGGGAGGGAGGAATGGAGGTGGAATATTTAGTCCTTTCTTTTTGTGCTGTGTCTTGTGATCGATTAATTTCCCCTGGTTAGGAATAAAAGGTTGAAGTTACTACAAGCTAAGATCATAGGTTGAGGTGAGGTTCATGATGTACTGTAAGGGAGAGTGGGGTAAGTTTAGCCAAAAGGGGTAAGTTGAGCCATCCGTGTTTCTAGGAAACCATACACAAAATGTATAATTTTACCAAATATTTAGGAAGAGGTTATCATTTCATGGAGTATGTGAAGGAAAAAAACAAGTGGAAAAAGAGGTAAGCAAGTTAAGTCCAAAAAACAGATTTTCACCAAGTCAAATGAATTTATTGTGTTAGAAGTTTCATGATGCTTGTATCTAAACTAAAGTTGATCATTTTAAGATTGTTCTATACATAATTTGGGGTCTCTATCAGCTTCAATATGAGGTCCTAAACCTAGCATGAAAGTGCATCCTTGTAGCTGTGTGGGCTAATATATGTTTGCCTTGGGGTAAGTTGAGCAAATGGCCATGGTGAAAGTTGAGTCAATGGTTGAGCCAATGGCAAGTTGAGCAAATTGAAGCAGTTTCTTCCCAGACATAATGCAAAGAATTATCGCTGGGATATGAGTTAACAACAGGGCCTACGTAAAAAGTGTTAAAAAAAAGTACGAAGTGTTTATTAAGACTTTTTAAAAATATGCTTACAATTATATATATTTTTTAAGCAATTGTGATTTTGTTTAATTGTGTTTGGGAGATAAAGATAGACATTGTTTTAAATAGGTAGTAGTAATATTTCATTGAGTACAGAAATGTGTAGGTGGCTTAATTTACCCTGTCCCCAACTTCAACTTACCCCATACCCCGTAAATTGTGCAAAGAGACCACTTTTTTTGGACAAGCTATGTTTTCAAAACTGTACTGTTTACATGAATACTGAATATTTCCAGGGATACACAACATTCTGAAATATATGTACACTAACATAAATATGAATGCAACATGCAACTATTTCAAAGGTTTTACTGAGTTCATATAACGAAATCAGTCAATTGAAATACATGTATTAGGCTCTAATCTATGAATTTCACATGACTGAGAATACAGATATGCATCTGTTGGTCACAGATACCTAAAAAAAAAGGTAGGTTTGTGGATCAGAAAACCAGTCGGTATCTAATGTGACCACCATTTGCCTCATACAGCGTGACACATCTCCTTCGCATGGAGTTGATAAGGCTATTGATTGTGGCCTGTGGAATGTTGTCCCATTCCTCTTCAATGGGTTTGCGAAGTTGCTGGATATTGGCGGGAACTGGAACACGTTGTCTTACACGTCGATCCAGAGCATCCCAAACATGCTCAATAGGTGACATGTCTGGTGAGTATGCAGGCCATGGAAGAACTGGGACATTTTCAGCTTCCAGGAATTGTGTACATAACCTTGTGACATGGGGCTGTGCATTATCATGCTGAAACATGAGGTGATGCCGGCGGATGAATGGCACGACAATGGGCCTCAGGATCTCGTCACGGTATCTCTGTGCATTCAAATGCCATCAATAAAATGCAATTGTGTTTATTGTACGTAGCTAATGCCTGCCCATACCATAACCCCACCACCACCATGGAGCACTCTGTTCACAACGTTGACATCAGCAAACCGCTCGCCCACACGACGTCATACACACTTGCCATCTGCCCGGTGCAGTTGAAACCGGGATTCATCCGTGAAGAGCACACTTCTCCAGCATGCCAGTGACCATCGAGGTGAGCATTTTCCCACTAAAGTCAGCTACGACGCCGAGCTGCAGTCAGGTCAAGACCTGGTGAAGACGACGAGCACTGAGATTCCTGAGATTCCTGAGACAGTTTGTGACAGTTTGTGCAGAAATGTTTTGGTTGTGCAAACCCACAGTTTCATTAGCATTCCGGTTGGCTGGTCTCAGACCATCCCGCAGGTGAAGAAGCCGGATGTGGAGGTCCTGGGCTGGCATGGTTACACGTGGTCTGTGGTTGTGAGGCCGGTCGGACATACTTCCAAATTCTCCAAAACAACATTGAAGGCGGCTTATGGTAGAGAAGTTAACGTTCAATTCTCTGACAAAAGCTCTGGTGGACATTCCTGCAGTCAGCATGCCAATTGCACACTCCCTCAAAACTTAAGACATCTGTGTGACAAAACTGCACATTTTAGATCAGCCTTTTATTGTCCCAAGCACAAGGTGCACCTTTGTAATGATCATGCTGTTTAATCAGCTTCTTGATATGCCACACCTGTCAGGTGGATGGATTATCTTGGCAAAGGAGAAATGCTCATTTACAGGGATGTAAACCAATTTGTGACATTATTTTTTGAGAAATATGCTTTTTGTGTAAATGGTAAATTTCAGGGATCTGTTATTTCAGCTCACGAAACATGGGACAACACTTTAAATGTTGCGTTTATGTTTTTGTTTAGTGTAGATAACTTTGTTAGAAAGAATACTATACACTGAGTGTACAAAACATTAGGAACACATGCTCCTTCCATGACATAGACTGACCAGTTGAATCCAGGTGAAAGTTATGATCCCTTATTGTTGTCACTTGTTAAACCTCTAAAAGTCTAAGCCGTTAACTACGTTCACACGGCACATGTGAGCTGTCCTGAGCAAAAAGAAGTGCCCATCAATGTACTTGCTGAGCTTATTTATTTTAGGGGAAGTGATTTTAAGATGGTCATAACATGGATCATTTTGAAATTACATTTTGAATAAAACATTTTTTTGATAAACTATTTAATTTGGCCTTTACTACTATAGCCCATAGAAACACATTGAATAACACATTCATAAATGTAAACAAAGTCAGTAAAAAAGTTTTGACACACCTACTCGTTCCAGGGTTTGTTTATTTATTTTTACTATTTTCTACATTGTACAATAATAGTGAAGACATCAAAACTATTAAATAACACTTATGGAATCATGTAGTAAACAAAAAAGTGTTAAACAAATCAAAATATATTTCAGATTTTAGATTTTCAAAGTAACCACCCTTTGCCTTGATGACAGTTTTGCAAACTCTTGGCATTCTTGATACAGAGAGCTGCATACAGAGAGAAGGCCATGCATGACCACAATCCATTTAAAAACTACACCATGTCCGGGCCAGTAGAGTTTTACCTGACCAGGTCATGAGATCAGCAAAAACTCCAGGCCCCAGAAAAGACACGTACAAATTTTGACTCACCACTTTTGAACCTGTGGTGCCACCTTTGGGCTCATCTTACCCCACTCTCCCCTATATATGGTATATATTCCCACATAAACCATCTAGCCATTATACTTGTGGTCTTCTGCAAGATAAACCTTTCCAGAAAATCATTCAAAACCATACAGTCAATTCTGGTGAAAATCGCCCAATAACAACTAGAGTATTTTTCTTATACTGTTGTCTACCTAGCTATTATTTGAGTCTGTAGCTGGCCGCTGGATGCTCTCTCTGTCTGCCTCCCCCTCTCCTCCTCCTCTCTCTCCCTTCCTCCATCCCCTGCCTTCATCCCTCTCTCCCCCAGACTGACTTGGCTGCAGCCCAGCCTGAATGCAGCTCGGCGGCTGATTTAAACACTTTAATTGAGGCCTGGGAAAGCGGAGCCAAGTACATGTGCCTCTGCTCCATGAGCCACAATGGTGGGGCTGCAGGGAATGTTTTTCCACTACTGCAAGCCTGGGAGTGGAAACTGTAAACACCACACTAAACATGGGGCTATTACTCAGTGTGGGCACTGCGGCGATGATATACTAGTGACTGGGTACTCCGACAATGGTTATCTAGCCTCAGTTGATTTACATATCGTTTGTGGCCATTTAAACCCCTTCCCTTAGCCTGATATAGTTCAATAAATTGTGTATGTTCCGTTTCTGGCAATACAATGTTTTAAATGTTGTTCTGAAGTGGTGATTTTATTCACTAATGAGAAAATATTCGCTCCACTCTAAAGGTTTTTAATATAACAGCAGTGTTTCCTTTATGTAATGAATCCGCTTTCAATAAAGCCAACCACACACTCACACACACAGATTGTAAATGCTAAATGAAGACATCAACTGCTTTTCAAGTGACCCAAATGCGGACCAGTAGAATTATTCGTCCAAACAAATGATCTCTGAAAGCCCAATGTACAGATTACATTTCATATGTAGATTGCACCTCTTTTTAATGTTCAGCTTAATGTTTGAGAACTATAGCGAGGGATAGCGAGAGAATAAGAGAGAGAAAGAGAGAGAGGGAGAGACAGAGTGAAAAAGATAATGAGAGAGGGAGAGAATGAGATAAAGAGTTTTAGTATCTTTGTGTATATGAGTTTGGAGCGATTTCAGCCGTCACATAGAGATACAAACTAAATGTGAATGTTCACAGCCATATCCAGGGTGCCACCCGCAGCAAAGCGTGTAAAAGCTAAGTGCCCGACGGTCTCTGCCTGCCTGCATGTCCTTGGCCCCTGGCCAGGTGAAATTACGTGGAAAGCCACCATCTCCTACTCCCAATAACCCTCCCATTTTCTGCAACTTATGTCGCAGTTGCAAGCAATACTTTTGGCTGGTGAGGGCTACAATCTGTAGTTTTGCAATGGAATGGGGGAAAATGGAGATATGGGGAAAGAAATGGGGAGAGAGAATTTGAGAGAGGGAGAGAGAGTGTGAGAGAGGGAGAATGGTCTCAGAAGAGATAGCTTTGGAGTGCAGTTAAACTCCCCTACACACACACACACAGCCGATTCCCACTTCACCTTTATAACACTTCTGCGTTACAGGTACTGTTGATTGTATAATTGCTTAATATATACTGATACAGTACCTGATACATTGTGGGTGTTTAGGCATGTTCCAGACCATAGGCTTAGTCTTTCTCTGTCACTCCTACAATTCTCTCTCTCTCTCTCTCTCTCTCTCTCTCTCTCTCTCTCTCTCTCTCTCTCTCTCTCTCTCTCTCTCTCTCTCTCTCTCTCTCTCTCTCTCTCTCTCTCTCTCTCTCTCTCTCTCTCTCTCTCAGTAAGACTTTTCTGTTATTTTCACAGTAAAAGGGTAGGTTACAACACATCTGCCACGCTGATCCTCAACACGGGGGCCCCTCAGGTGTCCGTGCTCAGTCCCCTCCTGTACTCCCTGTTCACCCATGACTGCATGGCCAGGCACGACTCCAACACCATCATTAAGTTTGCTGACGACACAACAGTGGTAGGCCTGATCACCGACAACGATGAGACAGCCTATGGGGAGGAGGTCAGAGACCTGGCTGTGTGGTGCCAGGATAACAACCTCTCCCTCAACGTGATCAAGACAAAGGAGATGATTGTTGACTACAGGAAAAAAAAAGAGTACTGAGCACACCCCCATTCTCATTTACGGGGCTGTAGTGGAACAGGTTGAGAGCTTCAAGTTCCTTGGTGTCCACATCACCAACAAACTATCATGGTCCAAACACACCAAGACAGTCGTGAAGAGGGCACGATAAAGCCTATTCCCCCTCAGGAGACTGCAATTATTTGGCATGGGTCCTCAGATCCTCAAAAAGCTCTACAGCTGCACCATCGAGAGCATCCTGACTGGTTGCATCACCACCTGGTATGGCAACTGCTCGGCCTCCGAGGGTAGTGTGTACGGCCCAGTACATCACTGGGGCCAAGCTTCCTGCCATTCAGGACCTCTATACCAGGCGGTGTCAGAGGAAGGCCCTAACAATTGTCAAAGAATCCAGCCACCCTAGTCATAGACTGTTCTCTCTGCTACTGCACGGCAAGCGGTACCGGAGCGCCATGTCTAGGTAAAAAATGCTTCTCAACAGCTTCTACCCCCAAGCTATAAGACTCCTGAACAACTAATCATGGCTGTAGCTTAGTGGTTAAGTAGCGGCAGGTAGCTTAGTGGTTAAGAGCATGGTTAGTGGTTAAGAGCGTTGTGCCAGTAACCGAAAGGTCGCTGGTTCTAATCCCTGAGCCGACTAGGTGAAAAATCTGTCGGTGTGCCCTTGAGCAAGGCACGTAGCCCTAATTGCTCCTGTAAGTCGCTCTGGATAATAGCGTCTGCTAAATGACAAAAATTGTATTTGCACTGCCACCCCATCCCCCTCTTTTCTGCTACTCTGTTTATTATTTATGCAAAGTCACTTTAACACTACCCACATGTACATATTACCTCAATGACCTCGACTAGCCGGTGCCCCCGCACATTGACTCTGTACCGGTACCCCCCTGTATATAGCCTCCCTACTGTTATTTTATTTTACTGCTGCCCTTTAGTTATTTGCTTTTATTTTTTTACTTAACACTTTTCTTTATTTTACTTTTTCTTTAAAAAACTGCATTGTTGATTAAGGGCTTGTAAGTAAGCATTTTACTGTAAGGTCTACACCTGTTGTATCCGGCGCATGTGGCAAATACAATTTGATTTGATTTGATTTAAAACACAGTAAATGTGTTTTACAGCATTCATGCTGTAGATTGGACTGCATTATGGGTACAGTGCTAAACAATACCGTTATTAACTGTAATTGGAAACCTGTACAAATTACTCTTACATAATGTATTTCTTTACAGTAATAGCTTTTGCCTACTGTAGATTTCAGGCACCAACCTCATGCTGTTGAGTGAGACACCTGAAGCTCAGACTTTTTTACTAAATATGTTCTTGAGGCAGCTGGGAAGTGAAAGAATATGTTCAGCAGTTGCTGGGTAGGTATCTTGACTTGTTTATAAACTATCTTTATTGCTAGCCAACGTTGAATTGCTGCATGTTTTCTTAGCTTTAGCTTTCTAGCTAGCTGAAGTTTGATAGCTAGTTAGCTAGCTCAAGTTGACACAAGGGACACACTCTTTTCCCAACATTTCACCCGGTGGGTGGTGCTATAAGTCACTGTGGGTGTGGGTTTCAACGTGCAAAGACTGTTTGGATGAAAGAAGGAAAAATACTTAAACAATACATATATGGGGGATTGGAAATGATGCAAACAATTACATTGATAGAACCCACAATCTATCTGCAATATTAAAGCTGATTTTTGGCACCAAACAGTCTCGATATATACAAACTGTTCAGACGCTACAGACAGAAGTTGGCAGATCGGTTTTACCGATTTCAGACGAGTCCCAAGTTGCTTTTAAGGGTCGTAGAGCAAAACGGAGAACACCATCGTGTTCGTGAGAGTCTCATCTTTCCATAATAGTTTGTAGGCCAAACCATTCGGACGCTACAGACCATTTTGTGAGAAGACCGATTTTCGGGATGTCTCATGGTCTGACAAACACCGCTCTAGCTGTCACCTTTCACCGCAGATGCGGAAGTGTGACATACTGTAGGTGGATGCAGTGGATTGAGACGCATCCAATGCAAAAAACCACATCTCTAGCTTAAACTTTTATTATGCTAATTAGATTTCCGCGGGGGAACGGACATCGACCTTAGGGGTTATACTTTATAGTTTTCAACAGGGTCTGGAACCGGTTCAGGGAACAGAACAGAAAACTGGAAAAGAACGTGTTCTACATAGACGGAACCTGGAACGAAAGTGATCCATACTGTTCCGGAACAGAACCGTTATTTTAAAAGCATGGGAACCGGTTAATAACATTATTTTACATTCCAGGCATTTTTTTCTAGTCCCACAACAAAACGCAACAAAGAGCCTTTGCAAATCCATCACTCTGTCACTCAGATGCTTATTTGTGTCTGCCTGCAAACTGAAAATCTTTGTCTGTGCGTGTGAGTGTTAAGGCTACGTGCCCCTCCCCTTCCGAAGCATAGGCTACTGTACTGATGTTACAAGCTTGACTCAGAAGATAGGGAGAGAGATTTTTTATTAGCCACATAAGAATGGATTCACTTTTTCAATGCTAGTTGAAGGATACAATAGGCCTAATTATCACGTTTCACATTGGATTTATTAACTGACAAAAAAGGTGGTGCCGCTCTTCACACACAAGCTTGTTGTCTAGCTAGCTCAAGCTTGTTAGTTAGCTAGTTAGAAGCCTCACCTCCTAGGTATAGTTCTGTGGACCTAATTCAGATAGTGCATGTCATAACAAGATGCCCAGCGCTTCAAGCCTCCTCCTCAAAACTCTCTCGCTCTCTCCTCACCTGCAAAATGTCTGTCGTATCTTGCGTCATAAGTTAGGCTACACTTGTCTGTCCATCACACAAGTCAACAACTAAACTTCCAAATATCTCTAACGGTCGCCCCCAGTGTGAGTTTTTTTATGTGCGTGATGTCAGAATGCACTCACTGTTCCAAAATGTGATCGTTATGCAACAGGACAGTTAACCCACGCTGCCCTCAAACCAAGGCATACTGCCTGCTAACTATCTAAAGGCTAAATTAGTTTCTAACAAGTTTGATTTTCTAACAACAGTTTTAATTGAGATGTGTTCAGCCTCCTCATTAATTCATATAAGAAGTAGCCCATTTCACTGTTGCGGACAATTTATGTTTGATGAGAGCCAAAGCACTTCCCCAGTGTTTCCCCAGATCAAGTATGAAGACATTGCGCATCTCTAGTCATAACAGGCCTTGCACAAACGTTTTCCCCCTGGCACATTTTCTGGTTGGCGCCCGCATTGCCTTCATTGTTGTTTTCCTTACAAATAATAACTCTGGACATGTGTGCATTCCTATCAAAGTGCCTTATTTTCTGTATATTGTGTTGTCATCTCTACTGTAGCATAATGTATGTATACATTTTACATTTACATTTTAGTCATTTAGCAGACGCTCTTATCCAGAGCGATTTACAGTTAGTGAGTGCATACATTTTTCATACGTATGGATCATAATGTATTTACAGTTTTATTCACATATTTTCAAGTACTGGTGACAAATCATGCATTCCGACACTTGCATAAATTGTAATGGACACATATGATATGTGTAAACTACTTTTTTGAAGGTTGTACTGATTATGATGAGCTAATGCTAAGCTATTTGCCAGCTTTGTGTGGCGCCATGTTTGTTGACATCATACAATGCATTCTGGTTGTCACGTAAGCGTCTGTCAGACCAAAGATCTTATAAAAAACGAGGCGAAGGGATAGTGCTTTCAAGACAACTGGGAATTCTGAAAATTACGAGGTCAAATCATGACGTCAGTGATCTTTTGGTCGGAAAGTCAGAGGTCTAGAAAGAGGCCCGAGTTCCCGAGTTGGAATTCCGAGTTGGATGAATGTTCAAAAGTATTTTTTCCAGTGGGAGCTTGTTTATTTCAGAGTTCCCAGATGTCTTGAACCCACTGAAGTCGGAGATTTCCCAGTTCCCAGTTGTTTTACATTACATTTTAGTCATTTAGCAGACGCTCTTATCCAGAGTGACTTACAGTTAGTGAATACATATTTTTTTATACTGGCCCCCCGTGGGAATCAAACCCACAACCCTGGCGTTGCAAACGCCATGCTCTATCAACTGAGCTACATCCCTGCCGGCCATTCCCTCCCCTACCCTGGACGACGCTGGGCCAATTGTGCGCCGCCCATGAGTCTCCCGGTCGCGGCCGGCTGCGACAGAGCCTAGATTTGAACCAGGATCTCTAGTGGCACAGTTAGCACTGCGATGCAGTGCATTAGACCACTGCGCCACTCAGGAGAGTTTTGAATGCGGCATTAGATTGTAACTTTGGTACTTCAGGGTTCCCAGCTCAGACCCCCCTTTCCAGGGGTTTTATTTTGATTTAGCGTATAAATCCCCCATCATAGTAATATTTCCTGCATCATATCCCCCCACGATACCAGTCAAGTCATGTGCTCCGGTTCTTGTATACACTATAACAGTACATCGAAGTTCATATTTTTCAGGCAATGCATGCAGCCATCTTTGACTTTGACTTTGTTTATTTGAGTCTTATAATGAGTGGCATTCTGGGTTAGGGAGTTTTCGCTTGTCAAAGATAAACAAACATGGCTACCATCCGAAAGAATTTAGCTGCTGTTAGCTTAGCTGACAAGCATTTCTTTTCTAAACAATATTATATTACTCCCTTGTGCTCACCGGAGATGTGGTACATTGTAAACAATTCTAGTTGTTAGGTCGCTATCTTATGTTTAGATTTTTTTCAGCACAACCTGTTATTTAGAATGGTTTATGGAATGAGTTTAGCTGTGGATGTGTTCCGTGTGATGTTTGGATGTTGAAGTTTGCATTTATATTTTACAATAAAAGGTTGAAATTGAGGAATAAAGTTGTGAAGACCTTTATTTCCCATCAGTACAAAACATTGTTTAGATGCTTTCAGACAACAATGCTGTTTAGACCCATTTGTTGCATCATACATTCTGTTGCTACTGGTCCAATCACATACAGTTGAAGTCGGAAGTTTACATACACTTAGTTTGGAGTTATTAAAACTCGTTTTTCAACCACTCCACAAATTTCTTGTTAACAAACTATAGTTTTGGCAAGTCGGTTAGCACATCTACTTTGTGCATGACAGAAGTAATCGTTCCAACAATTGTTTGCAGACGGATTATTTCAGTTATAATTCACTGTATCACAATTCCAGTGGGTCAGAAGTTTACATACACTAAGTTGACTGTGCCTTTAAACAGCTTGGAAAATTCCAGAAAATTATGTCATGGCTTTAGAAGCTTATGATAGGCTAATCAACATCATTTCAGTCAATTGGAGGTGTACCTGTGGATGTATTTCAAGGCCTACCTTCAAACTTACTTGACATCATGGGAAAATGAAAAGAAATCAGTCAAGACCTCAGAAAAGAAATTGTAGACCTCCACAAGTCTGGTTCATCCTTGGGAACAATGACCCCAAGCATACTTCCAAAGTTGTGGCAAATTGGCTTAAGTACAACAAAGTCAAGGTATTGGAGTGGCCATGACAAAGCCCTGACCTCAATCCTATAGAAAATATGTGGTGCAGAACTGAATAAGCGTGTGCGAGCAAGGAGGCCTACAAACCTGACTCAGTTACACCAGCTCTATCAGGAGGAATGGGCCAAAATTCACCCAACTTATTGTGGGAAGCTTGTGGAAGGCTACCCGAAACGTTTGACCCAAGTTAAACCATTTAAAGGCAATGCTACCAAATACTAACTGAGTGTATGTAAACTTCTGACCCACTGGGAATGTGATGAAAGAAATAAAAGCTGAAATAAATAATTATCTCTACTATTATTCTTAAAATAAAGTGGTGATCCTAACTGACCTAAGACAGGGAATTTTTACTAGGATTAAATGTCAGGAATTGTGAAAAACTAAGTTTAAATGTATTTGGCTAAGGTGTATGTAACTTCCGACTTCAACTATCTTTGCGATGGAACGCTGCAGGGACTACTCATCACAAATATGTGATCGTTCGCGTGAAAGGGTTATTAAAGGAACAATATAGACCGTTACTTTTCTGCTGGTCGGAACAGTGGAAAATAGTGGTTCTGTTCAGAACGAAACGGTCGAAAATAATTTTGACACCAACCCCTGGTTTACCATTGCACTTTCATATTACATAATTTTGCTTTATTTGAACTAATGATAGATAGCTACCAAGTGGCTGGACCAGTTTTCCCAAAAGTTAACGATGTGTAACGTCAAGTCCCCTGTAGCTCAGTTGGTAGAGCATGGCACTTGCAACGCAAGGGTTGTGGGTTTGTTTCCCACGGGGGGCCAGTATGAAAATGTATGCAGTCGCTAACTGTAAGTCGCTCTGGATAAGAGCGTCTGCTAAATGACTAAAATTTAAATGTCAAGTTTTGCTTGCTAGCCAACCAATGTCAATGTCACTATCAAGCCAATCTACTAAATTTAAGTGAATAAAAAATATGAAACTGATCATGACTATATTTAATCTAATTTCACAGTGATTGGTTAGTCAACATGAAATAATACCTGTATACTGTCAATCACTGAGATAAATTGTTTACGTTATTGGCTTCGTTAAAAACAGTTAATCCTTAAGAGTCGATTGACGCACCCGTGCTTTAATCTAATTACCATAATAAACAAATCCCAATCAGAATCTGTCAGTTTAAGACAAAGATATCCGGGTTTTTTTGCATTGGCTGCGTCTCAATCCACCGCATCCACCTATGTTGGCCTTCCACATATGCGGTGGAGAGTGGCAGAGCTACAGAACTGTTTGTCAGACCAGGTCTTCTCTAGGCCAAACCGAACGGTTTAGCCTACTAACTGATATGGAAAGAGAAGACTCTCACAAACACTATTGTGTTAGTTGGGAAGAGATTTTCAATGTGTCGATTCCATGGCACATAGTTTATGAACTGATACGCAAAACGATGCCGGATTCAAAAATTTGAATTGTTCAATTTAAATTATTATACAAAATTCTTGCAACCAATAGAATGTTATATATATGGGGGATACAACCTTCCCAGCTCCACAGATTTTGCTGCAAAGAGACAGAGTCATTAGATCATGTATTTTGGTACTGTCCATATGTAGCTTGTTTTTAGTCACAGGTCCAGGAATGGCTGAAGAATTGCAACATTTACCTGGACCTAAATATGCAGATAGCACTACTGGGTGATTTGAAAAGCCATAGTCAATCGATCAATAATATAATAATACTTTTAGAAAAATGTTTATCTTTAATTTACAATCTGTAGAAACTATGAGAATAGAAAGGTTCAGAACTTTTGTGAAACATCACAGCACAGTTGAAAAATGTATTGCAAATATAAATACAATATGGATGGTGTTAAGAGATAGATGGGAGGGGTTGAATTGATCTGAAGGGTGGGACTAATAACAACTAGATAACTAATGTAAAATATACTGTGTCAGTAAAATGTATATAGGTTAAGAACTTTTGTGAAATAACACAGTTAAAAATATATGGCAAATATAAATCAAACTGGATGGGAGAGGTTGAGGGTAGAGGAAGGACAGGACTAAAAACAAACAAAATATAACTATTGTAAAATAGATTGTGTCCGTAAAATGTATATAGAATGTATAAGCTGGAAGTAGAAGCCTAAGTGTTGCTGTTCATTAGTTTACTCCAATTAGGGGAGGGGTGGAAGGAATAGTGGAAAATAATAAAGGAAAATATATTTAAAAAAGATATGGGACACTAGACAGGATCGAGGATCGAGGGATAGATGAACGGAGCAAAGTACAGAGAGATCCTTGATGAAAACCTGCTCCAGAGCGCTCAGGACCTCAGACTGGGGCTAAGGTTCACCTTCCAACAGGACAACGACCCTAAGCACACAGCCAAGACAACGCAGGAGTGGCTTTGGGGCAACTCTCTGAATGTCCTTGAGTGGCCCAGCCAGAGCCCGGACTTGAACCCGATCTAACATTTCTGGAGAGACCTGAAAATAGCTGTGCAGCGACACTCCCCATCCAACCTGACAGAGCTTGAGAGGATCTGCAGAGAAGAATGGGAGAAACTCCCCAAATACAGGTGTGCCAAGCTTGTAGTGTCATACCTAAGAAGACTCGAGGCTGTAATCGTTGCCAAAGGTGCTTCAACAAAGTACTGAGTAAAGGGTCTGAATACTTATGTAAATGTGATATTTCAATTTTTGTATTTTATAAATTTGCACAAATGTCAAAAAACCTGGTTTTGCTTTGTCATTATGGAGCATTGTGTGTAGATTGATGAGGTAAAAAAGCAATTTAATCACTTTTAGAATAAGACTGTAACGTAACAAATTGTGGAAAAAGTTAAGGGGTCTGAATACTTTCCGAATGCACTTTATGTGTCATTTTTTTTCCCTGAGCTTTCTTATATCGCCTAGATATAGGACAGCCACTTCAAAACCTTATTCCTTATTATTTATTTTTTGACTGTCTTTTTTTGCCATTTATGAATGTGTTTTTCTATTGGCTATAGTAGTAAAGGCCAAATTCAATCCATATTTTTTTTATACATACACAGGTCCTAAAATTCCAAATCAAATAGCTAAATGATCTAGGGTACGACCATCTTAAAACAATTCCATCTGTTAGCTAAGTAGACCCCCCCCCCGCCCCCACCCAGATTAAGAAGACATTTTCATTAAAAAATTATGTTTTCTCAAAAACACGGCAATTCTGGTCTTCAATTTGACAGTTTGTTATAAAAGTGATATGTTTTGGTCTTTTAGTAGTAAATCTAGTTCTTTTTGCACTTAGTGCTTCAACTCTACATATTGAAATGCCTCTACGTCATCTCAAGGAAGGGGTTCGGTATGAAATACACTCCCTTCCAGGTGTGCTGGGTGGTACCATCTCATGGCTTACTATTAAAGCAGGTGACGGGCATCTTATTTGGCAATGGTCTTGGTAAGTGGAGTGTGCCAATATATACTGAGTATACCAAACATTAAGAACATGACATAGACTGACCAGGTGAATGCAGGTGAAAACTATGATCCCTTCTTGATGTCACTTGTTAAATCCACTTCAGTGTAGATGAAGGGGAGGAGACACGTTAAAGAAGGATTTTTAAGCCTTGAGACAATTGAGACATGGATTGTGTACGTGTGCCATTCAGACAGTGAACGGTCAAGACAAAAGATCTAAGTGTCTTTGAATGGGGTATGGTAGTAGGTGCCAGGCGCATCGATTGGTGTCAAGAACTGCAACGCTGCTGGGTTTTTCATGCTCAACAGTTTCCCGTGTGTATCAAGAATGGTCCACCACCCAAAGGACATCCAGCCAACTTGACAAGACTGTGGGAAGCATTGGAGTCAACATGGGCCAGCATCCCTGTGGATTGCTTTCGACGCCTTGTAGAGTCCATGCCTCAACGAATTGAGGCTGTTCTGAGGGCAAAATTCCACATAATTATTCAACCCCTTTGTTATGGCAAGCCTAAATAAGTTCAGGAGTAAAAATTATCTTAACAAGTCACATAATACGTTGCATGGACTCACTCTGTGTGCAATAATAGTGTTTGACATGACTACCTAATTTATGTACCCCACACATACAATTATCACATAAAATTGTCTGTGGGGTGACAGGTAGCCTAGCGGTTAAGAACATTGGGCCAATAACCGAAAGGTCGCTGGTTTAAATACCTGAGCCGACTACGTGAAAATCTGTTGATGTGCCCCTGAGCAAGGCACTTAACAGTAATTGCTCCTGTAAATATATCTGGATAAGCGCATCCACTAAAATGGAAATGTAAAATGTCCCTCAGTTGAGCAGTGAATTACACACACAGAATTAACAACAAAAACCAGGGAGGGATTCCAATGCCTCGCAAATAACGTCAACTATTGGTAGATGGGTAAAACCCCCCATAAAAGCAGACATTAAATATCCCTTTGAGCATGGTGAAGTCATTAATTACACTTTGAATGGTGTATCAATACACTCAGTCACTACAAAGATACAGGTGTCCTTCCTAACTCAGTTGCCAGAGAGGAAAGTATCCACCCAGGGATTTCACTATGAGGCAAATAGTGACTTTAAAACAGTTACATAGTTTAATGGCTGTGATAGGAGAAAACTGAGGATGGATTAACAATATAGTAGTAACTCCACAATACTAACCTAATTGACAGTGAAAAGATGGAACCCTGTACAGAATAAAAATATTCCAAAACATGCATCCTGTTTGCAACAATGCACTCACTATAGTAATACTGCAAACAATGCAATTAAGTTTTTGTCATGAATACAAAAGTGTTATGTTTGGTCCAAATCCAATTCAATACATTACTGAGTACCAGTTTCCATATTTTCATGCATAGTGGTGGCTGCATCATGTTATGGGTATACTTGTAATCATTTGTCAAGATAAAAAAATTAATGGCATGGAGCTAAGCACAGGCAATATCCTAGAGGAAAACCTGGTTCAGTCTGCTTTCCACCAGACACTGGGAGATCAATTCACCTATAAGCAGGTCAATAACATAAAACACAAGGACAAATCTACTCTGAAGTTGCTTACCAAGAACACAGTGAATGTTGCTGAGTGGCCAAGTTACAGTTTTTACTTAAATCTACTTGTAAATCTATTGCAAGACCTGAAAATGGTTGTCTAGCAACAACCAATTAATCAGAGCTTAAATAATTTTTAAAATAATAATTGGCAAATGTTGCACAATCCAGGCATGGAAAGCTTTTCGAGACGTACGCAGAAAGACCCATAGCTGTAATCGCTGCCAAAGGTGCTTCTGACTCAGGGGTGTGAATACTTACTGTACCAGTCAAAGGTTTGGACACACCTACTCATTCAATGGTTTTTCAATATGTTTACATTTTCTACATTGTAGAATAATAGGGAATATATCAAAACTATAAAATAACACATATGGAATCATGTAGTAACCAAAAAAGTGTTAAACAAATCAAAATATATTTTATATTTGAGATTGTTCAAAGTAGCCACCCTTTGCCTTGATGACAGCTTTGCACACTCTTGGCATTCTCTCAACCACCTTCACCTGGAATGCTTTTCCAAAAGTATTGAAGGAGTTCCCACATATGCTAAGAACTTGTTGGCTGCTTTTCCTTCACTGCGTTCCAACTCATCCCCAACCATTTAAATTGGGTTGAGGTCGGGTGATTGTGGAAGCCAGGTCATCTGATGCAGCACTCCATCACTCTCCTTCTTGGTCAAATAGCCCTTACACAGCCTGGAGGTGTGTTGGGTAATTGTCCTGTTGAAAAACAAATGATAGTCCCACTAAGCCCAAACCAGATGGGATGGTGTATCGCTGCAGAATGCTGTCGTAGCCATGCTGGTTAAGTGTGCCTTGAATTCTAAATAAATCACTGACAGTGTCACCAGCAAAGCACTCCCACACCATCAAACCTCCTCCATGCTTCACGGTGGGAACCACACATGCGGAGATCATCCGTTCACCTACTCTGTTTCTCACAAAGACATGACAGTAGGAAACAAAAATCTCTAATTTGGACTCATCAGAACAAAGGACACATTTTCACCGGTCTAATGTCCATTGCTCGTGTTTCTTGGCCCAAGCAAGTCTCTTCTTATATTTGGTGTCCTTTAGTAGTGGTTTCTTTGCAGCAATTCGACCATGGCCTGATTCACGTATTCTCCTCTGAACAGTTGATGTTGAGATGTGTCTGTTACTTGAACTCTGTGAAGCATTTATTTGGGCTGCAATTTCTGAGGCTGGTAACTCTAGTGAACTTATCCTCTGCAGCAGAGTTAACTCTGGGTCTACTTTTCCTGTGGCATGAGAGTCATAATATGGACTTGGTCTTTTATCAAATAGGGCTATCTTCTGTATACCACCTCTACCTTGTCACAACACAACTGATTGGCTGAAACGCATTAAGAAGGAAATAAATTCCACAAATTAACGTTTAACAAGGCAAACCTGTTCATTCAAATGCATTCCAGGTGACTACCTCATGAAGCTGGTTGAGAGAATGCCAATAGTGTGCAAAGCTGTCATCAAGGCAAAGGGTGGCTACTTTGAAGAATCTGAAATATAAAATATATTTTGATTTGTTTAACACTTTTTTGGTTACTACTATGAAGACAAATCCTTGAATAAGTAGGTGTTCAAACTTTTGACTGGTACTGGATGTAAATTAGATTTTCAATTAATTTGCTAAGATTTCTAAAAAACATTGTCATTATGGGGTATTGTGTGTAGATAACAACCTCCGTCCTCTGTAGCTCAGCTGGTAGAGCACGGCGCTTGTAACGCCAAGGTAGTGGGTTCGATTCCCGGGACCACCCATACACAAAAATGTATGCACGCATGACTGTAAGTCGCTTTGGATAAAAGCGTCTGCTAAATGGCATATTATTATTATAAATAATGTTTTAATTCAGGCTGTAACACAACAAAATGTGGAATAAATCAAGGGGTATGAATACTTTCTGAAGACACTGTATGTTTATATTCATAGCTACATCCATCGTAACAAGACATAGATGACAATGGTGGTCATGTCAAGTCGTTGTATTTTTTCGCAACTGCTATAAATGATTGGTGGCTCAGTCCGCTAAGACAGTTGGTTCATAGTTCAATGGTTGTGAGTTTTAATCCCACATGGGGAAGATACCTTTATTTACAATATTCTTCCCATGCCCACAGTTATAATTCTGAAAAGTGAAAGCATACCTGTGAGAGGGGTCGCCATGGTAGTAGTTGTAGGTTTTTATACCATACCCAAGACCAATCTGTGAGTTCATTTGACCATTGGAAAAGGAGCTAATGTGTAAATACTGCAATGTGGGTTGGATTGAATTGAGCCCCTTTCATCCCAACACAATACCGCAAAAAATGTGTCAACATTTCAAATATTTTTTTTTTACACCCCATGGGGGATTCAAAATTACACCACAAGTGGCAATGTCAGGAACTCGGTGCTTTACCACTGTGAGCTAACTGTCCAGAGTCATAGTTGCCTACAATGCACATCATTTTCTTATCGGAGAGTGCCAGTGGACTTCTAGTAAGTATGATTTAGTGAGAAAGTGTTTAGTTCAGGTACAACTCACCCACCACCAAAATTAATATTTATGAGCAACTTCTCACCTGAATATATACATATATATAATATATTTTTTTAAGGGTTGGGCAAAAGCTGAAATTGGGCTTGAGATGTACCCTTTAATCTGACGTATTTTGGATATCCTTGGTCTTATTTTTAAAATTTTTTGAGGGCCTATACATGAGTACAACTTTACAATATTGTCCTGGAGGTATACTTACCATCCAGTCTCATTACTTTTTGTGAATTATATATCTCAACTTGAAACAATGCAAAATTCTAATACAAAATCTGTTATGTGGGCAGCTTGTCTCTCCCTTTTCTGTTTCCCTTCCTCCTTGTTTTGTCCCCTCTTTGTCTGTTGTATCTGTATGTGTGTTTGTCCCCTTTATGTGGGTGTGTCTGGAGTGGATCAGGGGGCGTGCTCAGGATCTGCCTCTCCTGTGCAGCTGCGGGTTGTTTCCAGTGATTCCTGCCTACGCAGCTGCATCCTATTCTCTAATCAACCTGCACTACTAATTCCGGGGCATGGCTCTCCACCGGCGCCAGATCGTTGTTCTTACCAGAGCGTTTCGGACATACCTCCCAACCTGCCTGCCTTCCTGCCTGTCGGCCTGCCTGCCTGCCTGCCCGCCTGCCTCAGCCTCTCCTTCCTCCGGAGCCGACTAGCCCACTCTGTTCCTTTACTTCAGTTGTTTTTGGACTAAGACAATTTTAACTTTTATTAAATATTTTTGTTTCTTCCACTCCCTTTGTCGTGTTTGTTTCTCTGAGTGCTGGGTTGAACCATAGCCTAACAGAACGATCTGGCCCTGGACCCAACAGAGAGACAGCACGGGGCAAACGAAGACAGCTTCCAACAAGCTATCCAGGCTCAAGGAACGTTGCTAGGACAGCATGACCAACTGATTCGGACTCTTTTGGAAAATAATCATCAACTGCTGAACCAGGTGACTCAGTTAACTACACAAGTCTCTAAATTGTCTGTTATCAGTTCTCCATCTCTCTCTGACCCCCAGTTTGATGCACCCCAAGTTGGTTCCTCGGACATGATGCAGGCTTCGTTCCATCGGGAACCCCCTGTCACGTCGCCTGAACCGTTCAATGGAGAATTGGACAAGTGCCGGGGATTTTTGCTTCAGTGTGACTTGATTTTTCGGCAGAGACCACTGTCATTTTCTACTGATTCCTCTAAGGTACATTATGTTCTGGGGCTGTTAAGAGGGAGAGCTCTGGTTTGGGCTGAGGCTGTGTGCTCAAATCAAACTTTGACTGGATTGACTTTCGCTGATTTTTCTGCTAAATTGAAGACTGTTTTTGACCATCCTGACCATGTGGGTAATTCCTCCAAGATACTTTTTAATTTGAGGCAGGGTTCTAACAGTGTGGCTGAGTACTCTATTGAGTTCTGGACTTTGGCAGCGGACTCCAAGTGGAACAATGTGGCACTTCAAGGAGCATTTCTAAACGGTTTGAATGAAGCCATTAAGGATGAACTGGCTGCTAGTGACGAGCCACATGATTTACATTCTCTCGTTTCCCTGTCCATTAAGCTAGACAACCGGTTGCGGGAGAGGCGTCGGGAGAGAGGCGGTCGGCCGCATCTAGGAGGACGAGTTCCCCAGCCTTCAACCACTCGAGTCTCGCCTCCCCGGAGCCGGCAGCTTCTTATTCCTGATTCCATCCCGAGCACAGAGGAGGAACCTATGCAAGTGGGTCGAGCTCGACTACCTCCAGCAGAACGGCAACGGCGCCTCCAGGCGGGTGAGTGCCTGTACTGTGGAGACGCCACACACATTCTGGCTACATGCCCTAAGCGGCCAAAAGACAAGGCTCGCTCGTAACGGTGGGTCTACTTGCGAGCCCAGAGTTAGATCCTGAACCCATCATTCCCCGATTACAAGTACCTGTAACCTTACGTTTCCAGAGTCATTCCCTGCCACTCTCAGCTCTCATAGACTCAGGTGCAGAAGACAACTTTATTAGCCACCAGTTCGTTACACAAGCTCGTATCCCCATGGAGCCACTACCTACCCCCATTCGGGTCACAGCCCTTGATGGGCGCCTCCTCGCGGAGATAACTCATCAAACCACCCCCGTTTCCCTAGTGATTTCTGGCAATCATTGTGAAAGCATTCAGCTAAGAGTTATGTCTGGCTCAGCTACCTCCCTAATCCTTGGCTTCCCCTGGTTGGCTCTTCACAACCCACAAATTGATTGGACACGTCACACCATTCTCAGTTGGAGCACTAACTGCCATTCAGAGTGCCTTAGGTCAGCGGTTCCCCCCACTAAGTGTAACCCAACTCATCCCTCAGCTCCTCTTGATCTGTCATCTGTCCCCAAAGAATACCATGACTTAGCGGAGGTTTTCAGTAAGGACAAGGCTCTGTCTCTACCACCACATAGGCCTTATGATTGCCCTATTGAACTGCTTCCTGGTGCTCCCTTGCCCTCTAGTCGCTTATACAATCTGTCCCGACCGGAAAGAGAGGCAATGGAGCAGTACATTGGTGATTCTCTGGTCTCGGGCATAATCCGTCCCTCGTCGTCTCCTTTGGGTGCAGGTTTCTTTTTCGTGGAAAAGAAGGACAAGTCGTTACGCCCCTGTATCGATTTCAGGGGGTTTAAACAACATAACTGTTAAAAACAAGTATCCCCTTCCACTCATCAACTCTGCTTTTGAACCTCTGCATGGCGCCACAGTTTTCTCCAAGCTCGACCTCAGGAACGCTTATCACCTTGTCCGGATCCGTAAGGGAGATGAGTGGAAAACCGCTTTCAACACTCCACTGGGACATTTTGAGTATTTGGTCATGCCCTTTGGGCTCTCAAACGCCCCTGCTGTTTTCCAAGCCATGGTGAACGATGTTCTTAGGGATTTTTGAACCGTTTTGTCTTTGTATACCTGGATGATATTCTTGTTTTTTCCAAGTCACCCGAGGAGCATGAGTCACACGTCCGTCAAGTCCTTCAACGGCTCTTGGAAAACAAGCTGTATGTCAAAGCAGAGAAGTGTGAGTTCCACAAACAGTCTACATCGTTCCTTGGTTTCATCATTGAGAGCGGGCAGGTGAAGGCGGACCCCGAGAAGATCCGGGCAGTGACGGAATGGCCCATACCCACCACCCGTAAGCAACTTCAACGATTTTTGGGCTTTGCTAACTTCTACCGTAGGTTCATTAAGGGTTTTAGTAAAGTGGTGGCACCCCTTACTAGACTCACATCCCCAAAAGTCCCTTTTCTGTGGTCCCCTGAGGCGGAGCAGGCGGTAGGGGTTTTGAAGGAACTGTTTTCCACCTCCCCTGTGTTGATACACCCCAATACCTCTCTGCAGTTTGTTGTGGAGGTGGACGCGTCGGACTCAGGTGTGGGAGCCGTCCTCTCCCAGCGCTCCCCCACTGACCAAAAGCTTCACCCCTGTGCTTTTTTCTCCAAAAAATTGTCACCCACAGAACGGAATTACGACGTTGGAAACCGAGAACTGCTGGCGGTCAAGCTAGCACTGGAAGAATGGCGGCACTGGCTGGATGGAGCTGAACTGCCGTTTGTGGTCTGGACAGACCACAAGAACTTGGCTTACATCCAAGCCACTAAGAGACTCAACTCACGCCAAGCCAGATGGGCCCTGTTTTTAGTAGGTTTAACTTTATTCTTACATACAGACCGGGGTCAAGAAATGTTAAACCAGATGCTTTGTCCCGCCAGTTTGCTGACCCTTCGGAGACCAGCGAGCCTGAGGCAGTCCTGCCTTCCTCATGCGTCGTGGCGGCTGTTCAGTGGGAGATCGAGTCTCTTGTGAAGACTGCACTTGCCACGGACCCGGGACCGGGTGATGGACCTCCCAACCTACTCTTTGTTCCCGAGACGGTCCGGTCTCAGGTGTTGCAGTGGATTCACACCTCCCGTTTTGCTGGTCACCCTGGGATGAGACGCACGTTGACGCTGCTTAGGAGACATTTTTGGTGGCCTTCAATGGAAACTGACGTTCGGGCTTTTGTGGCAGCCTGTTCAACCTGTGCTCGGGGCAAAGCCTCCCATCAGTCCCCTTCGGGGCTGCTGCTACCCCTCCCAGTTCCCAGCCGTCCCTGGTCCCACATAGCCATGGATTTTGTCACCGGCCTACCCAAGTCTGAAGGTAATGATACTATACTTACCATTGTGGACAGATTCTCTAAATCTGTTCATTATATAGCATTACCAAAATTACCGTCTGCCAGTGAGACAGCGGACCTCCTAGTCCAACATGTATTCCGTCCCCATGGAATACCTGTGGACATCGTATCTGATAGAGGCCCACAGTTTACTTCCCGTGTTTGGAAGGTTTTCTGTTCTGCTTTGGGTGCTTCCGTTAGTCTGTCCTCAGGGTTTCATCCCCAGACCAACGGTCAAACAGAAAGAGCCAATCAAGACCTCGAAGCAACCCTTCGTTGTGTGGCTGCTCAACATCCATCATCCTGGGCCAAACATCTGCCTTGGATAGAGTACGCCCACAACTCCCTCACCACCTCTGCCACTGGTCTTTCACCCTTCGAAGTTACCATGGGTTATCAACCCCCTCTGTTTCCTGCTCAGGAGAAGGAATTGGCTGTTCCTTCGGTTCAGGAGAACCTCCGCCGCTGCCAGAGAGTGTGGCGCGACGCTCGGGAAGCGTTGCTTCGGACCACCGACAGGAACAAGATGACAGCGGATAGGAGCAGGACTCCCGCACCTGTGTTTCATCCTGGTCAAGAGGTTTGGCTGTCGTCTAAGAACGTACCTCTTCGTACCAAATCACGCAAGCTGTCTCCTCGGTACCTGGGTCCGTTTGTGGTGGAGTCCATCATTAACCCCGCTGCGGTTCGTTTGAAGTTGCCTTCAGCCATGAAGATACACCCTACTTTCCACGTCTCCCAACTGAAACCTGTGTCCTCCAGCCTTTTGTGTCCGCCGGCTGTTCCACCTCCACCTGTTCGTCTCATTGACGACCATCCGGCCTACACCGTCAGTAGGCTACTGGACTCTCGGAGGCGGGGTAGGGGTCTCCAATACCTAGTCGATTGGGAAGGTTATGGACCAGAGGAGAGGTCTTGGGTCCCTAAGCGTTTTGTGTTGGATCCTCAGTTGATCACGGACTTCCATCACGACAACCCTGACAGGCCTGGTGGGTCGCCAGGTGGCGACCATTGAGGGGGGGTACTGTTATGTGGGCAGCTTGTCTCTCCCTTTTCTGTTTCCCTTCCTCCTTGTTTTGTCCCCTCTTTGTCTGTTGTATCTGTATGTGTGTTTGTCCCCTTTATGTGGGTGTGTCTGGAGTGGATCAGGGGCGTGCTCAGGATCTGCCTCTCCTGTGCAGCTGCGGGTTGTTTCCAGTGATTCCTGCCTACGCAGCTGCATCCTATTCTCTAATCAACCTGCACTACTAATTCCGGGGCATGGCTCTCCACCGGCGCCAGATCGTTGTTCTTACCAGAGCGTTTCGGACATACCTCCCAACCTGCCTGCCTTCCTGCCTGTCGGCCTGCCTGCCTGCCTGCCCGCCTGCCTCAGCCTCTCCTTCCTCCGGAGCCGACTAGCCCACTCTGTTCCTTTACTTCAGTTGTTTTTGGACTAAGACAATTTTAACTTTTATTAAATATTTTTGTTTCTTCCACTCCCTTTGTCGTGTTTGTTTCTCTGAGTGCTGGGTTGAACCATAGCCTAACAAAAATCATTTGTTTAGCTTCTTTCTATTCTGTGGCTGCATGAAATAGCAAACATAACATGAATTCAGCTATTACATTTGTTTACTTCATCTTTGTGGCTCCCTGATGACACATTAACATTCATTCCTGTAGTTAGGCTTAGCCAACCTGTACTCTATTGCTTAGCAGTGTGTTGAATAGATTCCACGATCTGGACATGAGCAGCGGCTCCAGAGGGTGTGCTCAGACCACCAAGAACCAACTGTCTGTCATATGCACTCAGGGAAATAGATCATGAGCAGTGGCGATTTTAGCATGTAAATCTTGGTGGGGCAAAAAAATAAAATGTAGGATGCATGCCAGCAAAGACACTACACAACACAACACTAAACGATACATTAATTGCACTATAACGGTGACAAATGGTGCACACAAACTGTTAGGGCCTACATAAAGCTGTCCCAAAAGCAGAGTCCCAACAGCAGTCCCAACAACTTACCAATGCTACACCTGGCTATCAGCGGAGCCTTGTCTGGCAGCGAAACAGTTCATTCAGCCTCATTTACTGCCTTTAAGAAAAACATAGCTGATATGGCTGACTTGCTTAAACAAATTTGGTTTATACTGACAATTGAGATGTACAAACTATTGCATAAGGGGACAACAATCGGATAAGAGGCAATCCGTAATTTAGATTAAGACATTAATGAGTGAGCCAGGACGGACGTAGTCAATATACAGTGGGGAGAACAAGTATTTGATACACTGACGATTTTGCAGGTTTTCCTACTTACAAAGCATGTAGAGGTCTGTAATTTTTATCATAGGTACACTTCAACTGTGTACCTATGATAAAAATAGGTAAACTTAATTAATTAATTTGCATTTTATTGCATGACATATGTATTTGATCACCTACCAACCAGTAAGAATTCCGGCTCTCACAGACCTGTTAGTTTTTCTTTAAGAAGCCCTCCTGTTCTCCACATATTACCTGTATTAACTGCACCTGTTTGAACTTGTTACCTGTATAAAAGACACCTGTCCACACACTCAATCAAACAGACTCCAACCTCTCCACAATGGCCAATACCAGAGAGCTGTGTAAGGACATCAGGGATAAAATGGTAGACCTGCACAAGGCTGGGATGGGCTACAGGACAATAGGCAAGCAGCTTGGTGAGAAGTCAACAACTGTTGGCGCAATTATTAGAAAATGGAAGAAGTTCAAGATGATGGTCAATTACCCTCGGTCTGGGGCTCCATGCAAGAGCTCACCTCGTGGGGCATCAATGATCATGAGGAAGGTGAGGGATCAGCCCAGAACTACACGGCAGGACCTGGTCAATGACCTGAAGAGAGCTGGGACAACAGTCTCAAAGAAAACCATTAGTAACACAGTACGCCGTCATGGATTAAAATCCTGCAGCGCACGCAAGGTCCCCCTGCTCAAGCCAGCGCATGTCCAGGCCAGTCTGAAGTTTGCCAATGACCATCTGGTTGATTCAGAGGAGGAATGGGAGAAGGTCATGTGGTCTGATGAGACAAAAATATAGTTTTTTGGTCTAAACTCCACTCGCCGTGTTTGGAGGAAGAAGAAGGATGAGTACAACCCCAAGAACACCATCCCAACCATGAAGCATGGCGGTGGAAACATCATTCTTTGCGGATGCTTTTCTGCAAAGGGGACAGGACGACTGCACCGTATTGAGGGGAGGATGGATGGGGCCATGTATCGCGAGATCTTGGCCAACAACCTCCTTCCCTCAGTAAGAGCATTAAAGATGGGTCGTGGCTGGGTCTTCCAGCATGACAACGACCCGAAACACACAGCCAGGGCAACTAAGGAGTGGCTCCGTAAGATACATCTCAAGGTCATGGAGTGGCCTAGCCAGTCTCCAGACCTGAACCCAATAGAAAATATTTGGAGGGAGCTGAAAGTCCGTATTGCCTAGCGACAGCCCCGAAACCTGAAGGATCTGGAGAAGGTCTGTATGGAGGAGTGGGCCAAAATCCCTGCTGCAGTGTGAGCAAACCTGGTCAAGACCTACTGGAAATGTATGATCTATATTTTTGACTTTATGTTTTTTTTTGCCCCATATGTAACTCTGTGTTGTTTTTATTGCACTGCTTTGCTTTATCTTGGCCAGGTCGCAGTTGTAATTGAGAACCTGTTCTCAACTGGTTTACCTGGTTAAATAAAGGTGAAATAAAAAAAATAAAAATAAATATGTAATTGCAAACAAAGGTTTATGTACCAAATATTAAGTTATGCTTTTCTGATGTATCAAATACTTATGTCATGTAATAAAATGCAAATGAATTACTTAAAAATCATACAATGTGATTTTCTGGATTTTTGTTTTAGATTTCGTCTCTCACAGTAGGATAAATAAAGTGGGCATATAAGCAGACAATGAAAGCTTTTACAATATTAGATGATTACATTTCTCAAAAACAGGTTATAGGCTACATGTGCACCACCGAGTCAGAACTGTAGGCGAAATTAAGAGGTGAAAATAGACCAAATGATTAGGGTGAGGCACATGGGCTACTAACAGCTTTCTACACAACATACACTTTGTATTACTTTCTTAGCTACAGTATACATATCTCCCTGGCATAATACATAATTTATGCAGCAGAATATAAGACATTTTTGGACTCACCTTGATGTGATGTGCTCACTTGAACAGGAAGGTGGCGCGGTGGTCCTCTCTTTCTTTGTCATCAAAGAAAGAGAAAGAGGCTGGTTTACAATTCTGAGTTGGATGACAGTTCAAAATGTATTTTCCCAGTCTGAGCTCGTTTATTCCCGACTTCCCAGTTGCAATGCTTGCAGTTAGCCACTGTCACCGATTCCTTCCAAACCACTCATTGTTGAATTTGCGGTTTCCAACTTGTTGTGTAATGTTTATGTCCAATGACCGATGAGCACCGATACGTTTTATCTATAATTTCTCTTCATTATTTCTCTTCATATTACAAGGATTAAAAAGGATTTGCCAGTAGATTGTCAACTTGATTCATGATGATGACTGCTAGCTAAGATTTTGAAAGTAAGATGTTGACATGATCAGTCCAATCAAAGCTACTATAACGTGATTTGTTGTCATTTTATCTGTGGTCAATGACCTTGAGCCTTCTTGGAAGGGCACTTCTAATGTAACTCTATGGCAGGACCCAAAGGGCTTGAATTTTCGATGTCTACCCTTACTAAGGACTCAGACTTGGCGGTGGCGTAGTGTCCCCATGAGTGACAGAACACTGAGCCAATCACGGCGCAACGCTCCTATTTTCTGCTGGCTTGCCCCACCACCACAGAAAGCACTGAGCTAGGCTGAAACACCTGCATTTTGGAGCTGCCTTACTCAAGAAAACAAAAAAGAGGCCATGTTTGTACGCAACTTTATTAACTCAATGATTGTTTATTTATTTTTATTGTTTGCAAACTGATATGTGACACATATTAATGCCAAAATAACATGCAAAACAGGCAAGCCCAATAAATAAATAATGCTCCCTGATCCATTATTATCTCTCTCTGTCTAATGGATAACTGACATTTACTCTTAAGGTACAGAACTGTTGCACTCTCTACAACAACTGTGATTATTATTTGAACCTGCTGGTCATATTTAATTAGGCAAGTCAGTTAATAACATGTCCTTATTAACAATGACGGCCAGAAAGCAGTTGTCATAGATGTATCTTTGCTCGATCATTGTACCAGAAATCCCAGTGACATGTAACAGTGTAGAGAACAAAGAGAGTTCAGGTTCCTTCTCCACATGTTAGTACATGGATATCTCTGTTTGTTCTTTTCATGATTTGTTTACAATTTGTGACAGTTACAACCACTTCTATATGTGTGTGCATGTGTGAAGGTCTCCTTCACAGTCCAGGAGCTTGTCTTTCTTTGCTAACAGCCGTGTGGCTTCCATTAACTGCTTTCTCCTGGTCCCGCAGATTCTGCTCCCCGCCTGTGAAGGGGGTGTCCTTCTACGCAGCTGGAGTCACCGGTGACAGGAGCACTGCATAACACACACACACACACACACACACACACACACACACACACACACACACACACATCCAATAGCAAATGCAAACTCGGAGAGCATGCAGCTCTTTGAGGAATCGCTCAGTGAAGCGTAAATGACATACAGGGTACATCCATGTGTAAGGCCTTCAAGCATTCCCTGTATTTTGTTTTGGATAGTTTCTTGACATTTGAAAACAAATGCATAAGAAGACATCGAAACCTCTATACTATTCTGGTCATAATTTCTACATTGTTATAATTTTGGCATCGTTGACTACAAAATCAAAGCATATACCCTGCCTTTGATAATAATAATTATCCTGCCTTCGGTAGTAAATGGGAAAAACTACAATCAAAATGGCATTTGGGTTACGATGCCCTTCCTATCTCTTTTTCTTCACTCGGGCTGGTGAAATCTAACCACTATATTTGTATTGTACTAAGATCATAAGGCACTATTCCATAATCAATTAATAAATATTATCGAACATCAGTAGATATTGCTGTGGCTTTAAATAGGATTTATCAGTTATGTAAGTATTGTATTTTCTTCTTCCCCATCTACAGATACTCCAGGGAGGGAGATAGGAGGCTGTGAACACCTGGGCTGCAGGCAGGCAGGTGTGTCCTGCTATGGGGAGAGGAAGCCCCAAGACAGGTGCTCCATGTCAGCAGTAGGGTGGCTGGTACATGGTGGGAGCCTTAAATAGAGAAAACATAACATCCTAAGGCATTTTGAAGCCACCTTGCTGAACATTGGCATAGCATAACATATCTGGAAAGATGGCTGGATGATTAGTTGATGTACTGGACACAATTACAAATGTAGAGTCTGTGGATATCTGTGAATCTTTATGTGGCTGTTAAATCAGCAACCAGAGCTTTTTATGCTTAAGCACTTGAAAAAGGTTGAAGTGCATGTATGTATTATATTCTGGTGTATTTCTTACCAGCTCAAGACTTTGGCCTCATGCATTAAATCAACCTCCCACACACTTTAATGGGAGAAGATAATTGGCCAAAGCAGTACCGGGCTTTACTTACTTGTGGATCTGTGCAAAACTGCTACTACAACACCGGGGACACGCCCGACACAGCTCTGAGAGGCTACATTGAATCTAACACGCAGCCGGGCCGGTGCATAGCAAGGAACAGCCGGCGACCTGCCACTGACAACCGACCCAGGCATCACCCGCCCCCCTGCGCTTTTCTCTCGCTCTTCACATTCAACAAGAGACAGACAACAACGTCCACAGCCATGGATGAAGCATCTAAGTCCCCGGTAGAGCCGGGAAATGTTTGTTCCTTTGGCCTGTTGGCGTGCAGCAGTGAAAACTCATTTTAATCTGCTGGGGACTCGCGTGCTATTAAATGTATAATCTGCGACATGTTTGTTGTTGTCACGGGGAAAGGTTCGATGGATACCTTAATTTCTGAAAAGGTATTGAACTTGATGCAGCTAAATAAAGGATTATTACTCTTCATGAAGAAAAATAATATGTGACCAAGCGCCTTGTACTGAATAAGGATTCTATGAGACTTTCGGCATCTTTAAATGCTTCCTATGAAAACATCCAAGAGGATCATAAAGGGACCTTCCTGGACTATGATAAATGTACGCCACTGCACCCCTCTACTAGCTTGAACCAGAAAATGACTGCTCATTGTTCAATCCCAGGTGAGCGTAAATGGATGCGTGTCAGAACCAGAAAGAAAGAGATGAATTGTTTTCGGCGCGCCTGCCTTCTTCCTCCGTGTCAGAACTTAAGACTTTCAAATCACTTCGAGCCCCTGTACCAGTGGTCTTCTGCCTGGGGCTTGGGTGTTCCCTTCATGGCTGTGGATGATCCTCCAGCTCCTCTCCTTGTCCTAGTCAATCAACTGCCTGGGCACAGCCTGGACCACCGCGCATATATCTGTACCTGGGGCAAAGACTTTGTGTTTTCCTGGGGCAAAAGTTCAGGATATCACCAGGTTGCTTCCCGAGGCTGTGAGTCAGTCACCGGGTGCTGATACTGTCATGTTTCATGTGGGGTCAAATGACATTATCAAGGGCAGCTCAGAACAGCTGATGATGGATTTTAAAGAACTGATTGGGTCTCTACTTGACACCAATGAATGTCCCATAATATCTGGCCCTCTGCCCTCCCTACATTGTGGCATTGAACGGTTCAGCAGACTTTTAGCCCTCCATAACTGGCTACGAGACTATTGCAGCTCTGTGGGTGTAACATTTGTTGACAATTTTGATACCTTCTGGAGAAAAAGCTCAAATTATAAGGAGGATGGGATCCACCCAAATCATTTGGGTTCCTGGATCCTTTCACAGCATTATAAGGCTGTGTTGAGACAATGACTTATCAATGAGCCAAGTCCAGCAAATGTAATCCCTACCATTGTGTCGCAAATGTACATTATCCTAGGGGCGTTGGAAGACACAATGTAAGTAACCTAATTTATGTCCCTCTCATTAACCTGAATGCCTCTACTGATCCTACAGCTATTGTATGCAGTAATCATATGCCTATGAGCCAGAGTAATGCTGTTAGCACTGAGGTGATGTGCCCTAGTAGGAAGTCCACTGCGTGTAGCTCTTCCTGCACTAATAGAAATAACCTCAGCATGGCTACCTCTGCTAAACTTCCCAGTAAGCTTGAAAAACAATCAAGCATCCCAGAAAAGTGTTAAAAATAGCCCACGTTAACATACTGTGGGGAGAACAAGTATTTGATACACTGCCGATTTTACAGGTTTTCCTACTTACAAAGAATGTAGAGGTCTGTAATTTTTATCATAGGTACACTTCAACTGTGAGAGATGGAATCTAAAATATCCAGAAAATCACATTGTATGATTTTTAAGTAATTAATTTGCATTTTATTGCATGACATAAGTATTTGATCACCTACCAACCAGTAAGAAATCCGTCTCTCACAGACCTGTTAGTTTTTCTTTAAGAAGCCCTCCTGTTCTCCACTTATTACCTGTATTAACTGCACCTGTTTGAACTTGTTACCTGTATAAAAGACACCTGTCCACACACTCAATCAAACAGACTCCAACCTCTCCACAATGGCCAAGACCAGAGAGCTGTGTAAGGACATCAGGGATAAAATGGTAGACCTGCACAAGGCTGGGATGGGCTACAGGACAATAGGCAAGCAGCTTGGTGAGAAGGCAACAACTGTTGGCGCAATTATTAGAAAATGGAAGAAGTTCAAGATGACGGTCAATCACCCTCAGTCTGGGGTTCCATGCAAAATCTCACCTCGTGGGGCATCAATGATCATGAGGAAGGTGAGGGATCAGCCCAGAACTACACGGCAGGACCTGGTCAATGAGCTGAAGAGAGCTGGGACCACAGTCTCAAAGAAAACCATTAGTAACACACTACGCCGTCAAGGATTAAAATCCTGCAGAGCATGCAAGGTCCCCCTGCTCAAGCCAGCGCATGTCCAGGCCCATCTGAAGTTTGCCAATGACCATCTAGATGATCCAGAGGAGGAATGGGAAAAGTAATGTGGTCTGATGAGACAAAAATAGAGCTTTTTGGTCTAAGCTCCACTCGCCGAGTATGGAGGAAGAAGAAGGATGAGTACAACCCCAAGAACACCATCCCAACCGTGAAGCATGGAGGTGGAAACATCATTCTTTGCTTTTCTGCAAAGGGGACAGGACGACTGCACAGTATTGAGGGGAGTATGAATGGGGCCATGTATCGCGAGATCTAGGCCAACAACCTCCTTCCCTCAGTAAGAGCATTAAAGATGGGTCGTGGCTGGGTCTTCCAGCATGACAACGACCCGAAACACACAGCCAGGGCAACGAAGGAGTGGCTCCGTAAGATGCATGTCAAGGTCCTGGAGTGGCCTAGCCAGTCTCCAGACCTGAACCCAATAGAAAATCTTTGGAGGGAGCTGAAAGTCCGTATTGCCCAGTGACAGCCCCGAAACCTGAAGGATCTGGAGAAGGTCTGTATGGAGGAGTGGGCCAAAATCCCTGCTGCAGTGTGTGCAAACCTGGTCAAGACCTACAGGAAACGTATGATCTCTGTAATTGCAAACAAAGGTTTATGTACCAAATATTAAGTTCTGCTTTTCTGATGTATCAAATACTTATGTCATGCAATAAAATACAAAAATTAATTACTTAAAAATCATACAATGTGATTTTCTGGATTTTTGTTTTAGATTCTCTCACAGTTGAAGTGTACCTATGATAAAAATTACAGACCTCTACATGCTTTGTAAGTAGGAAAACCTGCAAAATCAGCAGTGTATCAAATACTTGTTCTCCCCACTGTATGTGATATCAATAGAGAGGTATATTTTAAAAAATGACTGGCTTTCATCAAACTGCCCACTCAAGAGAAAGCTTCAAACTATAACGAGTGCCTGCAACCTGGTTCAGGTTATCAATCAACCTACCAGGGTAGTTACAAACAGTACAAGTATGAAATCATCAACATCTATTGATCATATCTTTACTAACACTGCAGAAATTAGGTTGAAAGCAGTATCCAAATCCATTGGATGTAGTGATCACAATATAGTAGCCATATCTAGGAAATCAAAGTTCCAAAGGCTGGGCCTAATATTGTGTATAAGACGCATACAAAAGTTTTGTAGTGATTCCTATGTTGTTGATGTGAATAATATTTGTTGGTCCGTGGTGTGTAATGACGAAGAACCAGACGCTGCACTTGACACATTTACGAAATTGCTTATCCCAGTTACAAATAAGCATGCACCCATTAAGAAAATTACTATAAAAACGGTTAAATCCCTGTGGATTGATGAGGAATTGAAAAATGGTATGGTTGAGTGGGATGAGGCAAAAGAGATGGCAAATAGGTCTGGCTGTAGAACCAATTGGCAAACGTACTGCAAATTGAGAAATCATGTGACTAAACTGAATAAAAAGAAGAAGAAACTACACTATGAAACATAGATAAATGACAAAGAATGATAGTAAAAAGCTTTGGATCACCTTAAATGAAATTTTGGGCAAAAAGGCAAAGTCCGTTCCATCATTTGTTGAATCAGATGGCTCATTCATCACAAAACCCACTAATATTGCCAACTACTTTAATGATTTTTTCATTGGCAAGATTAGCAAACTTAAGCATTCCATTCCAGCAACAAACGCTGACACTACACATCGAAGTATATCTGACCAAATTATGAAAGACAAGCATTGTAATTTTGAATTCCGTAAAGTAATTGTGGAATAGGTGAAAAAAAGTATTGTTGTCTATCAACAATGACAAGTCACTGGGGTCTGACAACTTGGAATAGAAAATTACTGAGGATAATAGCGGACGATATTGCCACTCTTATTTGTCATATCTTCAATTTAAGCCTACTAGAAAGTGTGTGCCCTCCTTCTACTAAATATACTTCCTGCAACCCGCATCACTCAATGTGGAACGGATTCTATTATTTACTCACCTTTATCTAGAATCTCCAGTTGAAACTAGCTAGCCAGCTAACTAGCCACCGTTACCGGTTTTCACCCAGAACATCTGATTTTCTGACGGAATAACTGAATCACTGGACCCTAACACCGGATCGCAACTAGCTAGCCGCAACCGAATGGATGTTGCTGTAGGCTAATCACCACTGCCCCCGAAGCAAGCACCAGTTAGCCTTGAGATAGCCTCAATCCAGGCCCATATCCCGGCTATCTACCTCTTTGTCTACCGGACGGGAGTAGCCAGCTAACTAGCTACCTGCTATTAGCCACCGTTAGTGGTTTTTCACCATTGTCCGCGGCCAGCACTACCTACCAGCCAGCTCTAGCCTGAACTATTATCAGCCAGTCTGCACTGTCTGCACAGCACGTTATCGACCGAACTTATCGTTACCACGTTATCGACCGGACTCACTAAATCACTGGACCATTAACACCGGATCATCACAACTAGATAGCTGCAACGAAATGGAAGTTGTTGTTGGCTAATCAGCCTTTAACTAGCCTTGAGTCAGGCACATCTCCCGGCTATATACCTCTCTGTCAACCGGACGGGACCTCCTAGAGTCGACACGGAGCCCCGCCGATCCATCACGACTGGTCTGTCGACGTAATCGTCTGTGGTTTCAACAGGCTTCCCGTTGCGATGACCACGAAGATCCATCTGCTAGCCCCGGCCCGCTAGCACACGCAAACAACAGCCGTGCTTCCTGCTCGCTATGCTGTAGCACCAATTCGAACTGCTCTCGTACTCACATATTGCTGTTCACTGGAACTTATGATCACTCAGCTGCACAGCTGATGCCTGCTGGAATGTTCCTTTACACGGTACCCTGTCCTGTTTATCTGTTTAGCCTCAGCCCAAACTTTCATCGCCATTACCAGTTGTTGTCTTAGCTCTCTCTAATAACACCTGTGATTGCTTTATGCCTCTCTCCCATGTAAATATGCCTTGCCTATTGCTGTTCCAGTTAGTTCTTATTATACAATTTCAATATAGAACCCCAAGTCATTCTCAAACTGCCTCAAATTGCTCCTTTGTTCCACCCCCCATACACGCCGAGACCGGCTCAATCGGTGCCTCCAGTGATGCTATCTCTTTCATTGTTACCCAACGCTTAGGTTTACCTCCACTGTACTCATATCCTTCCATATCCTTGTCTCTACAAAATGCCCTGAATCTATTCTACAACGCCCGGAAATCTGCCTCCTTTATTCTCTGTACCCAACGCAATAGAAGACCAGTTCTTAAAGCCTTTAGCCTTATCCTTATTCTAGTCCTGCTCTGTTCCTCTGGTGATGTAGAGGCTAACCCAGGCCCTGTAGCCCCCAGTATCACTCCTACTCCCCAGGAGCTATCGTTTGTTGACTTCTGTAACCGTAAAAGCCTTGGTTTTCTGCACATTAACATCAGAAGCCTCCTTCCTAAGTTTGAGTTATTCATTGCGTTAGCACACTCCGCCAACCCTGACGTTCTAGCAGTGTCTGAATCCTGGCTTAGGATGGCCACCAAAAAATTCTGAAATGTCCATCATCAACTACAACATTTTCCATCTAGATAGAACTGCCAAAGGGGGTGGAGTTGCAATCTACTGTAGAGATAGCCTGCAGAGCTCTATCATACTATCCAGGTCTTTGCCAAAACAGTTTGAGCTCCTACTTCTAAAAATCCACCTTTCCAGAAATAAGTCTCTCACTGTTGCCGCTTGCTACAGACCCCCCTCAGCCCCCAGTTGTGCCCTGGACACCATATGTGAATTGACTGCCCTCCATCTATCCTCAGAGTTTGTACTGCTTGGTGACCTAAACTGGGATATGCTTAACACCCCGCCATCCTACAATCCAAACTAGATGCCCTCAAACTCACACAAATTATCAAGGTCCCTACCAGGTACAACCCTAAATCCGTAAACATGGGCACCCTCATAGATATCATGCTGACTAATTTACCCTCTAAATACACCTCCGCTGTCTTCAACCAGGATTTCAGCGTCACTGCCTTATTGCCTGTGTCCGTAACGGGTCCGCGGTCAAACATCCACCCCTCATCAGTGTCAAACGCTCCTTAAAACACATTAGCGATCAGGCCTTCCTAATTGACCTGGCCCAGGTATCCTGGATAGATATCCTTCTCATTCCGTCAGTAGAGGATGCCTGGTTGTTCTTTAAAAGTGTTTTCCTCTCAATCTTAAATAAGCATGCCCCATTCAAAAAATTCAGAACTATGAACAGATATAGCCCCTGGTTCTCCTCAGACTTGACTGCCCTTGACCAGCACAAAAACATCCTGTGGTGTACTGCATTAGCATTGTATAGCCCCTGCGATATGCAACTTTTCAGGCAAGTTAGGAACCAATATACACAAGCAGTTAGGAAAGCAAAGGCTAGCTTTTTCAAACAGAAATGTGCATCCTGTAGCACTAACTCCAAAAAGTTTTGGGACACTGTAAAGTCCATGGAGAATAAGAGCACCTCCTCCCAGCTGCCCACTGCACTGAGGCTAGGAAACAATATCACCACCGATAAATCTACAATAATCGAGAATTTCAACAAGCATTTTGCTACGGCTGGCCATGCTTTCCACCTGGCTACCACTACCCCGGCCACCAGCTCTGCACCCTCCGCTGAAACTTGCCCATGCCCCCCGCTTCTCCTTTACACAAAATCAGACAGTTGATGTCCTGAAAGAGCTGCCAAATCTGGACCCCTACAAATAATCTGGGCTAGACAATCTGGAACCTTTCTTTCTAAAAATAGCAGCCGGAATTGTCGCAACCCCTATTAATAGCCTGTTCAACCTCTCTTTCGTAATGTCTGCGATCCCCAGAGATTGGAACGCTGCCGTGGTCAACCCCCTCTTCAAAGGGGGTGACACTCTAGATCCAAACTGTTACAGACCTATATCCATCCTGCCCTGCCTTTCAAAAGTTTTTGAAAGCCAAGTTAACAAACAGATCACCGACCATTTTGAATCCCACCGTACCTTCTCCGCTATGCAATCCGGTTTCCAAGCTGGTCATGGGTGCACCTCAGCCACGCTCAAGGTCCTAAACAATATTATAACCGCGATCGATAATAGACAGTACTGTGCAGCCATCTTCATCGACCTGGCCAAGGTTTTCGACTCTGTCAACCACCGCATTCTTATTGGCAGACTAAATAGCCTTGGTTTCTCAAATGACTGCCTCGCCTGGTTCACCAACTACTTCTCAGATAGAGTTTAATGTGTCAAATCGGAGGGCCTGTTGTCTGGACCTATGGCAGTCTCTATGGGGGTGCCACAGGGTTCAATTCTTGGGCCGACTCTTTTCTCTGTGTATATCAATGATGTCGCTCTTGCTGCTGGTGACTCTCAGATCCACCTCTACGCGGACGACATAATTTTGTATGCATCTGGCCCTTCATTGGACACTGTGTTATCAAACCTCCAAATGAGCTTCAATGCCATACAACACTCCTTCCGTAACTGCTCTTAAACACTAGTAAAACTAAATGCATGCTCTTCAACCGAACGCTGCTGGCACCCGCCCACCCGACTAGAATCTCTACTCTCGACGGGTCTGACCTAGAGTATGTGGACAACTACAAATACCTAGGTGTCTGGTTAGACTGTAAACTTTCCTTCCAGAATCACATTATGCATCTCCAATCCAAAGTTAAATCTAGAATCTGCTTCCTATTTTGCAACAAAGCCTCCTTCACTCATGCTGCCAAACATGCCCTCGTAAAACTGACTATCCTCCCGATCCTTGACTTCGGCGATGTCATTTACAAAATAGCCTCCAACACTCTACTCAGCAAATTGGATGTAGTCTATCACAGTGCCATCCGTTTTGTCTCCAAAGCCCCATATACTATCCACCACTGAGACCTGTACGCTCTTCTTGGCTGGTCCTCACTACATATTGGTCGCCAAACCCACTGGCTCCAGGCCATCTATAAATCACTGCTAGGCAAATCCCCTCCTTATCTTAGCTCATTGGTCCCATAGCAACACCCACCCGTAGTATGTGCTCCAGCAGGTATATCTCACTGGTCATCCCCAAAGCCAACACCTCCTTTGGCCGCCATTCCTTCCAGTTCTCTGCTGCCAATGACTGGAACGAACTGCAAAAATCTCTGAAGCTGGAGACTCTTATCTCCCCCACTAACATTAAGCATCAGTTGTCAGAGCACCTTACCGATCACTGCGCCTGTACACAGCCCTTCTGAAATTAGCCAACTCAACTACCTCATCCCCATATTGCAATTTATTTTGCTCATTTGCACCCAAGTTTCTCTATTTGCACATCATCTCTTGCACATCTATCATTCCAGTGTTTATACTAATTGTAATTATTTTGCACTACGGCCTATTTATTGCTTTACCTCCATAACCTGCTACATTTGCACACACTGTATATATAGTTTCTGTGGTATTTTTTACTTTATGTTTTGTATTACCCCATATGTAACTCTCTGTTGTTGTTTTTATCGCACTGCTTTGCTTTATCTTGGCCAGGTCGCAGTTGTAGATGAGAACTTGTTCTCAACTGGCTTACCTGGTTAAATAACGGTGAAATAAAATTAAAAATAAATTAATGAGGGAAATAAGTATTTGATTCCCTCTCAATCAGAAAGATTTCTGGCTCCCAGGTGTCTTTTATACAGGTAATGAGCTGAGATTAGGAGTACACTCTTAAAGGGAGTGCTCCTAATCTCAGCTTGTTACCTGTATAAAAGACACCTGTCCACAGAAGCAATCAATCAATCAGATTCTAAACTCTCCACCATGGCCAAGACCAAAGAGCTCTCCAAGGATGTCAGGGACAAGATTGTAGACCTACACAAGGCTGGAATGAGCTACAAGGCCATCGCCAAGCAGCTTGGTGAGAAGGTGACAACAGTTGGTGTGATTATTTGTAAATGGAAGAAACACAAAATAACTGTCAATCTCCCTCGGCCTGGGGCGCCATGCAAGATCTCACCTCGTGGAGTTGCAATGATCATGACAATGGTGACGAATCAGCCCAGAACTACACAGGAGGATCTTGTCAATGATCTCAAGGCAGCTGAGACCATAGTCACCAAGAAACCAATTGGTAACACACTACGCCGTGAAGAACTGAAATCTTGCAGCGCCCGCAAGGTCCCCCTGCTCAAGAAAGCACATATACAGGCCCGTCTGAAGTTTGCCAATGAACATCTGAATGATTCAGAGGAGAACTGGGTGAAAGTGTTCTGGTCAGATGAGACCAAAATCTAGCTCTTTGGCATCAACTCAACTTGCCGTGTTTGGAGGAGGAGGAATGCTGCCTATGACCCCAAGAACACCATCCCCACCGTCAAACATGGAGGTGGAACCATTATGCTTTGGGGGTGTTTTTCTGCTAAGGGGACAGGACAACTTCACCGCATTAAAGGGACAATGGACGGCGCCATGTACCGTCAAATCTTGGGTGAGAACCTCCTTCCCTCAGCCAGGGCATTGAAAATGGGTCGTGAATGGGTATTCCAGCATGACAATGACCCAAAACACATGGCCAAGGCCACAAAGGAGTGCCTCAAGAAGAAGCACATTAAGGTCCTGGAGTGGCCTAGCCAGTCTCCACACCTTAATCCCATAGAAAATCTGATGGTCGACCAAAGAAGTTTAATGCACGTGCTCTGCGTCATATCCAGAGGTTGTCTTTGGGAAATAGATGTATGAGTGTTGCCAGCATTGCTGCAGAGGTTGAAGGGGCGGGGGGTCAGCCTGTCAGTGCTCAGACCATATGCCGCACACTGCATCAAATTGGTATGCATGGCTGTCGTCCCAGAAGGAAGCCTCTTCTAAAGATGATGCACAAGAAAGCCCGCAAATAGTTTGCTGAGATCAAGCAGACTAAGAACATGGATTACTGGAACCATGTCCTGTGGTCTGATGAGACCAAGATAAACTTATTTGGTTCAGATGGTGTCAAGCGTGTGTGGCGGCAACCAGGTGAGGAGTACAAAGACAAGTGTGTCTTGCCTACAGTCAAGCATGGTGGTTGGAGTGTCATGTTCTGGGGCTGCATGAGTGCTGCCGGCACTGGGGAGCTACAGTTCATTGAGGGAACCATGAATGCCAACATGTACTGTGACATACTGAAGCAGAGCATGATCCCCTCCCTTCGGAGACTGGGCCGCAGGGCAGTATTCCAACATGATAACGACCCCAAACACACCTTCAAGACGACCATTGCCTTGCTAATGAAGCTGAGGGTAAAGGTGATGGACTGGCCAAGCATGTCTCCAGACCTAAACCCTATTTAGCATCTGTGGGGCATCCTCAAATGGAAGGTGGAGGAGTGCAAGGTCTCTAACATCCACCAGCTCCGTGATGTCGTCATGGAGGAGTGGAAGAGGAAGCTCTGGTGAACTCCATGCCCAAGAGGGTTAAGGCAGTGCTGGAAAATGATGGTGGCCACACAAAATATTGACATTTTGGGTCCAATGTGGACATTTTCACTTAGGGGTGTACTCACTTTGGTTGACACATGGTTGCTATGCAGGTTGGATAGTCCCGTGTAGCTCAGTTGGTAGAACATGGCCTTTGCAACGCCAGGGTTGTGGGTTTGTTTCCCATGGGGGACCAGTATGAAAAAAAAAAAATGTATGCACTAACTGTAAGTCACTCTGGATAAGAGCGTCTGCTAAATGACTAAAATGTAAATAACGTTCTTACTAGCTAGCTAGCCAAATTCAGCTAACTCAGTCATGTCAAACATTGAACCTGGAATGACAGTACACTAGCTGCATTTTCATTTGTTTGAGCTTTTTTCTATTGGCATTAACTTGGATATGTCCATAACAATGACGATGTGTGATTTTGACTGGCTCAGAAAAGGTTGTGTGGTTTCTTCTGGACACCGTTAACTCTATGTATTGTACTACAGAGATTGAAATTGAAAAGTAAAACATTGTTTCTGAGGTCGGACAGGCAGACAGCAATGCTTATGCCACGTTCACATGCTAGTCGACTTGTTGAAATTTCTGATTTCCCAACTAGCACGTGAACGTGGCATTATATTAACCTTTTCAATTGTGAGTTACAAACATTCACATAAGAAGTAGCTCATTTTTCTGTTGCAGACAATTTATGTTTGAGGCTTTACTGAGCCGGACAAACGTCTCTCTTCGATGAGAGCACAATCACTTTCCCAGTGTTTCCGCAGATCAAGTATGCAAACATTTGCGGAGTCGAGCATTAACTTTTCCCCTGGCCCATTTTCTGGCTGGCTCTCGCATTGCCTTCATTTTTGTTTTCCTTACAAATAATAACTTTGGATATGTGTGCATTCCAACCAAAGTAAGTGCTTTATTCTCTGTATATTGTGTTGTAATTTCTACTGTAGCACACCGTATGTACAGAACCAGTCAAAAGTTTGGACACCTACTCAATTAAGGGTTTTTCTTTATTTTTACTATTTTTCTACATTGTAGAATAATAGTGAAGACATCCAAACTATGAAATAACACATTTGAAATCAAGTAGTAACCAAAAAAGTGTTACAAAAAAGAATATATATATATATATACACTGCTCAAAAAAATAAAGGGAACACTTAAACAACACAATGTAACTCCAAGTCAATCCACTTAGGAAGCAACACTGATTGACAATACATTTCACATGCTGTTGTGCAAATGGAATAGACAACAGGTGGAAATTATAGGCAATTAGCAAGACACCCCCAATAAAGGAGTGGTTCTGCAGGTGGTGACCACAGACCACTTCTCAGTTCCTATGCTTCCTGGCTGATGTTTTGGTCACTTTTGAATGCTGGCGGTGCTTTCACTCTAGTGGTAGCATGAGACGGAGTCTACAACCCACACAAGTGGCTCAGGTAGTGCAGCTCATCCAGGATGGCACATCAATGCGAGCTGTGGCAAGAAGGTTTACTGTGTCTGTCAGCGAAGTGTCCAGAGCATGGAGGCGCTACCAGGAGACAGGCCAGTACATCAGGAGACGTGGAGGAGGTCGTAGGAGGGCAACAACACAGCAGCAGGACCGCTACCTCCGCCTTTGTGCAAGGAGGAGCAGGAGGAGCACTGCCAGAACCCTGCAAAATGACCTCCAGCAGGCCAGAAATGTGCATGTGTCTGCTCAAACGGTCAGAAACAGACTCCATGAGGGTGGTATGAGGACCCGACGTCCACAGGTGGGGGATGTGCTTACAGCCCAACACCGTGCAGGACGTTTGGCATTTGCCAGAGAACACCAAGATTGGCAAATTCGCCACTGGCGCCCTGTGCTCTTCAAAGATGAACAGATGAAAGGAGGTTCACACTGAGCACATGTGACAGACGTGACAGAGTCTGGAGACGCTGTGGAGAACATTCTGCTGCCTGCAACATCCTCCAGCATGACTGGTTTGGCGGTGGGTCAGTCATGGTGTGGGGTGGCATTTCTTTGGGGGGCCGCACAGCCCTGCATGTGCTCACCAGAGGTAGCCTGTCTGCCATTGGGTACCGAGATGAGATCCTCAGACCCCTTGTGAGACCATATGCTGGTGCGGTTGGCCCTGGGTTCCTCCTAATGCAAGACAATGCTAGACCTCATGTGGCTGGAGTGTGTCAGCAGTTCCTGCAAGAGGAAGGCATTGATGCTATGGACTGGCCCGCCCGTTCCCCAGACCTGAATCCAATTGAGCACATCTGGGACATCATGTCTCGCTCCATCCACCAACGCCACGTTGCACCACAGACTGTCCAGGAGTTGGTGGATGCTTTAGTCCCGGTCTGGGAGGAGATCCCTCAGGAGACCATCCGCCACCTCATCAGGAGCATGCCCAGGCGTTTTAGGGAGGTCATACAGGCACGTGGAGGCCACACACACTACTGAGCCTCATTTTGACTTGTTTTAAGGACATTACATAAAAGTTGGATGAGCCTGTAGTGTGGTTTTCCACTTTAATTATGAGTGTGACTCCAAATCCAGACCTCCATGGGTTGATACATTTGATTTCCATTGATAATTTTTGTGTGATTTTGTTGTCAGCACATTCAACTATGTAAAGAAAAAAGTATTTAATAAGATTATTTCATTCATTCAGATCTAGGATGTGTTATTTTAGTGTTCCCTATATTTTTTTGAGCAGTGTAGCCACCCTTTGCTTTGATGACAGCTTTGCATGCTCCTGGCATTCTCTCAACCAGCTTCACCTGGAATGATTTTACAACAGTCTTGAAGGAGTTCCCAGGCATGCTGAGAACTTGTTGGCTGCTTTTCCTTCACTCTGTGGTCCAACACATCCCAAACCATCTCAATTGGGTTGAGGTCGGTTGACTGTGGAGGACAGGTAATCTGATGCAGCACTCAATCTCTCTTCTTCTTGGTCAAATAGCCCTTACACAGCCTGGAGGTGTGTTGGGTCATTGTCCTGTTAAAAAACAAATGATAGTCCCACTAAGCCCAAACCAGATGGGATGGCGTATCGCTGCAGAAAGCTGTGGTAGACATGCTGGTTGAGCACACCTTGAATTCTAAATAAATCACCAACAGTGTCAACAGCAAAGGACCCCCACACCATCACACCTCCTCCTACATGCTTCACGGTGGGAACCACACATGTGGAGATCATCCGTTCAGCTACTCTGCGTCTCACAAAGAAATGGCGCTTACAACCAAAAATCTCAAATTTGGACTCATCAGACCAAAGGACAGATTTCCACCGGTCTAATGTCCATTGCTCGTGTTTCTTGGCCCAAGCAAGACTCTTCTTATTATTGGTGTCCTTTAGTAGTGATTTCTTTGCAGCAATTCGACTACGAAGGCCTGATTCACACAGTCTCCTCTGAACAATTGATGTTGCGATGTGTCTGTTACTTAAACTCTGTGAAGCATTTATTTGGGCTGCAATTTCTGTGGCTGGTAACTCTAATGAACTTATCCTCTGCAGCAGAGGTAACTCTGGGTCTTCCTTTCCTGTGGCGGTACTCATGAGAGCCAGTTTCATCATGATGGTTTTTGCGACTGCACTTGAAGAAACTTTCAAAGTTCTTGAAATTTCCGGATTGACTGACCTTCATGTCTTGAATAGTAATGAAGGACTGTCATTTCTCTTTGCTTATTTGAGCTGTTCTTGCCATAATATGGACTTGGTATTTTACCAAATAGGGCTATCTTCTGTATACCACCCCTACCTTGTCACAATACAACTGAATGGTTCAAACGAAGTAAGAAGGAAAGAAATTCCACAAATTAACTTTTAACAAGGCACACCTGTTAATTGAAATGCATTCCAGGTGACTACCTCATGAAGCTGGTTGAGAGAATGCCAAGAGTGTGCAAAGTTGTCATCAAGTTAAAGGGTGGCTATTTGAAGAATTTCAAAGATAAAATGTATTTTGATTTGTTAAACATGTTTTTGGTTACTACATGATTCCATATGTGTTATTTCATAGTTTTGTCGAAAATAGTACAAATAAAGAAAAACGCTTGAATGAGTAGGTGTGTCTAAACTTTTGACTGGTACTCACTACCGTTCAAAGGTTTGGGGTCACTTAGAAATGTCCTTGTTTTCGAAAGAAAAGCATTTTTTTTGTCCATTAAAATAACATCAAATTGATCAGAAATACAGTGTAGACATTGTTAATGTTTTAAATGGCTATTGTAGCTGGAATTTACTGATTTTTAATGGAATATCTACGTGTGTACATAGGCCCATTATCAGCAACCATCAGTCCTGTGTTCCAATGGCACGTTGTGTTTGCTAATCCAACTTTATCATTTTAAAAGGCTAATTGATCATTAGAAAACCCTTTTGCAATTATGTTAGCACAGCTGAAAACTGGCCTTCTTGAGACTAGTTGAGTATCTGGAGCATCAGCAATTGTGGGTTCGATTACAGGAACAAAGTGGCCAGAAACAAATAACTTTCTTCTGAAACTCGTCAGTCTATTCTTGTTCTGAGAAATGAAGGCTATTACATGCAAGAAATTGCCAAAAAAACTGACGATCTCGTACAATGCTGTGTACTATTCCCTTCACAGAACAGCACAAACTGGCTCTAACCAGAATAGAAAGAGGAGTGGGAGGCCCCGGTACACAACTGAGCAAGAGGACAAAATCATTAGTGTCTAGTTTGAGAAACAGACACCTCACAGGTCCTCAACTGGCAGCTTCATTAAATTGTACCTGCAAAACACCAGTATCAACGTAAACAGTGAAGAGGTGACTCCGGGATGCTGACCTTCTAGGCAGAATACCACATATTCTCAATTGGATTGAGGTCCGGGCTTTGACTAAGCCATTCCAAGACATTTAAATGTTTCCCCTTAAACCAATCGAGTGTTGCTTTGGCAGCATGCTTAGGGTCAATGTCCTGCTGGAAGGTGAACCTCCGTCCCATTCTCAAATCTCTGGAAGAATGAAACAGGTTTCCCTCAAGAATTTTCCTGTATTTAGCGCAATCCATCATTCTTTCAATTCTGACCAGTTTCCCAGTCCCTGCCAATGAAAAACATCCCCACAGCAGAGGATGGTGTTCTCGGGGTGATGAGAGGTGTTGGGTTTGCGCCAAACAGCGTTTTCCTTGATGGCCAAAAAGCTCAAATCTATTTTAATCTGACCAGAATACCTTCTTCCAGAGGTTTGGGGAGTCTCCCACATGGCTTTTGGAGAACACCAAACGTGTTTGCTTATTTTTTTCTTTAAGAAATGGCTTTTTTCTGGCCACTCTTCCATAAAGCCCAGCTCTGTGGAGTGTACAGCTTAAAGTGACCTATGGACAGATACTCCAATCTCCACTGTGGAGCTTTGCAGCTCCTTCAGGGTTATCTTTTGTCTCTTTGTTGCCTCTCTGATTAATGCCCTCCTTGCCTGGTCGGTGAGTTTTGGTTTGCTTCCCTCTCTTGGTAGGTTTGTTGTGGTGCCATATTCTTTCCATTTTTTAATAATGGATTTAATGGTGCTCCGTGGGATGTTCAAAGTTTCTTATATTTTTTTATAACCCAACCCTGATCTGTACTTCTCCACAACTTTGTCCCTGACCTGTTTGGAGAGCTCGTTGGTCTTCATTTTGCCACTTGCTTGGTGGTGCTCCTTGCTTAGTTGTGTTGCAGACTCTGGGGCCTTTCAGAACAGGTGTATATAGACTGAGATCATGTGACAGATCATGTGACACTTAGATTGCACACAGGTGGACTTTATTTAACTAATTACAGTGGGGAAGAAAGTATTTAGTCAGCCACCAATTGTGCAAGTTCTCCCACTTAAAAAGATGAGAGAGGCCTGTAATTTTCATCATAGGTACACGTCAACTATGACAGACAAAATGAGAAAAAAAATCCAGAAAATCACATTGTAGGATTTTTTATGAATTTATTTGCAAATTATTATATAAATAAGTATTTGGTCAATAACATAAGTTTCTCATTACTTTGTTATATACCCTTTGTTGGCAATGACACAGGTCAAACGTTTTCTGTAAGTCTTCACAAGGTTTTCACACACTGTTGCCGGTATTTTGGCCCATTCCTCCATGCAGATCCCCTCTAGAGCAGTGATGTTTTGGGGCTGTCGCTGGGCAACACGGACTTTCAACTCCCTCCAAAGATTTTCTATGGGGTTGAGATCTGGAGACTGGCTAGGCCACTCCATGACCTTGAAATGCTTCTTACGAAGCCACTCCTTTGTTGCCCGGGTGGTGTGTTTGGGATCATTGTCATGCTGAAAGACCCAGCCACGTTTCATCTTCAATGCCCTTGCTGATGGAAGGAGGTTTTCACTCAAAATCTCACGATACATGGCCCCATTCATTCTTTCCTTTACACGGATCAGTCGTCCTGGTCCCTTTGCAGAAAAACAGCCCCAAAGCATGATGTTTCCATCCCCATGCTTCACAGTAGGTATGGTGTTCTTTGGATGCAACTCAGCATTCTTTGTCCTCCAAACACGACGAGTTGAGTTTTTACCAAAAAGTTATATTTTGGTTTCATCTGACCATATGACATTCTCCCAATCCTCTTCTGGATCATCCAAATGCACTCTAGCAAACTTCAGACGGGCCTGGACATGTACTGGCTTAAGCAGGGGGACACGTCTGACACTACAGGATTTGAGTCCCTGGCGGCGTAGTGTGTTACTGATGGTAGGCTTTGTTACTTTGGTCCCAGCTCTCTGCAGGTCATTCACTAGGTCCCCCCGTGTGGTTCTGGGATTTTTGCTTACCGTTCTTGTGATCATTTTGACCACACGGAGTGAGATCTTGCGTGGAGCCCCAGATCGAGGGAGATTATCAGTGGTCTTGTATGTCTTCCATTTCCTAATAATTGCTCCCACAGTTGATTTCTTGAAACCAAGCTGCTTACCTATTGCAGATTCAGTCTTCCCAGCCTGGTGCAGGTCTACAATTTTGTTTCTGGTGTCATTTGACAGCTCTTTGGTCTTGGCCATAGTGGAGTTTGGAGTGTGACCGTTTGAGGTTGTGGACAGGTGTCTTTTATACTGATAACAAGTTCAAACAGGTGCCATTAATACAGGTAACGAGTGGAGGACAGAGGAGCCTCTTAAAGAAGAAGTTACAGGTCTGTGAGAGCCAGAAATCTTATTTGTTTGTAGGTGACCAAATACTTATTTTCCACCATAATTTCCATATAAATTCATTACAAATCCTACAATGTGATTTTCTGGAATTTTTTTTCTCAATTTGTCTGTCATAGTTGACGTGTACCTATTATGAAAATTACAGGCCTCTCTCATCTTTTTAAGTGGGAGAACTTGCACAATTGGTGGCTGACTAAATCCTTTTTTTCCCCACTGTATGTGACTTTTGAAGGTAATTGGTTGCACCAGATCTTATTTAGGGGCTTCATAGCAAAGGGGGTGAATACATATGCACGCACCACTTTTGCGTTATTAATTTTTTTTAATTTTTTGAAACAAGTTCATTCACTTCACCAATTTGGACAATTTTGTGTATGTCCATTACATGAAATCCAAATAAAAATCAATTTAAATGACAGGTTTTAATGCAACAAAATAGGAAAAATGCCAAGGGGGATGAATACTTTTGCAAGGCACTGTATCTCATCTGGAGCGCGAGACACAGGGTTCCTCGAGAGCCAGACTCAATATGCCTTAATTGGTGAAACATTGAACTCTAAGTATATAAGCAAAGCTTGTTATCATATAATGTTGTTGTTTTTAAAGCTTGAACATATACTGGAACAGGATTAGTGTGGTGTGAAGAATCCAATACTTTAACTTTTATGCGGTACAAATCACATTGTGGGAGCACCTCCTCTAAGAGTATGAATTAAGCTGTTTGAATCATAAGCAACCTGCATATACATTGTTTTAAGTACAATAAACCAACCTGGCTACTGTACTAGATCAAAGCAGTGTGCTGAAAAACCTTGGTGGAGCATGGGTGGAGTAAGCATTGTGGTGCTCATGTGAATTATTTATTTTTCAGCTACAGACCAATGCCTACTTCTTACTTAAAGCAGTTTGTTTTTAATTTCCATGTTTTTTACACTGGAAGGGGATTTTCTGTTAAAGGTGAACTACACCCACTGATTTGGCATTGTTTTTTGGCTTGCTCCTCAAGAAATGCTGGCGGCCATGACAGAAGCCAAATATGAGTTGGCTTGGGGGTGTGGTTTGGTGTGGTGTTTCTTGGGTGTGTCCTTGCCACCAAGAAACACTCATCGTTCAGAACTTTTCCATTTCCTCCCACTCATTCACAACAAACCTCCTGCAGGTTGTGTTCTATAACTATAGGCAGAGGAAGCTTTGAATAGGTCAGTAGCCTACAGAGTAATATTTGAATGCAATTGCTGAATTTATGTAGATATTGTAAACTAAGTATTTTGAAAACGTTTAAATGTAACCCTTTACATAATATCATTGAAGCAGTGTTTTGCTAATATAACAATGTGCACCTTTCATTGTCATTCCCAGCCGATACAAATGCAGTCTGTCTGAGTGTAAGAGGGGGAGATAGAAGGAAAGGGAGAGGCAGTGAGAGAAAGAGCAAGTAAGAACTAATGAAATACCATACACAATTAACCAGTGTTGGTCCAGAATGCCAACCACAATTCCCTACACACCTTTGAAAACACCACTCATATAAACAATGTCATTACTGCAAGTGCCACACCGCCATTGTTTGAACAGTGAAGCACTGAAGGTTTGTAGCCGATATACATCACCTGGTTTAAAGAGCCGAGGTCCTCTGATAAATAACTAAATACAACTAAACAATGCTACGGTAAAACAGGTTTTTATACATCAGGGATGGAGCATGGGAATAAAAGGCAAAGATAAGGCGTTACAAATCGATAATAGGTTTTTCAATAAGAGCTCAAATGTTGTGCAACAAGACAATGATTACATTTAGAGGGTTGCTGACACAATAAATCCACTTCAATCAAACGAAGACAGTGTTGCAACACTTACAGGAAGGCGTGCCCAGGGAGGAGAACAGATATTGGTGGACTTGGGGCATTACATTAAACCTTTGACACGTACCAACACACGGTTGTGATCATTCAACAGTATTCCCTGCAGCGTTCGCTCAAACCGGTGTGATTAGAACGCTCATTTCGAACATCCAGTTACGATTGACGTAACAGTCAGCGTTTGAGCTGGCCACTGTTTTTTCACAGAACCATTTTGCACAAACACAGTCCTTACAACGTTATGTCCTGAATGTGACCAATTTATTTTTGGATGCAATGTTCAGACATTCACAGAAGTAGCGACAGCATAACACAATCATCTAAACAAGAAAATGTAGACTACATTAGTCCTCGTGCTAACTGAGGAAAGATTGATATAACACAAGTGGTCATATTTAGCTAACTCTCTGCTGACAGAAACCATAATATGAATTAGCTAATAGCAATGACTATTTACAATTTGTCACATCACGGGTCAGCTCACCATTGATCGAAGTAATGGAGTAACACACTTTCAAAAAATCGAAAGTAAGCTGACGATGGGTAGTTTGTGCGCGCCGCCATGTTTGTTTTCTCCTGTCAACCAAGGATAAGAGGAGACAAGATTAGTTCTGTTTGTAGTATGCATGTTGAAGGGGGTGTGTCATCTACCAACATTCACTTCCAGAAGTTTACTCAAAAGATGAGTGAACTATCCATTCTCCTCATTTTGTTATAACATCTTTGGCCTGACAGACATTTACGTGACACCCAGAATGCATTGTATGATGTCAACAAACATTGCGCCACACAGATGAAAATAGCTTAGCATTAGCTATTCATAATCAGTACATCCAATATCATATGTGTCCATTACAATCTATGCAAGATTCATAATGCATGTTAGGTCACCAGTACTTGAAAATGTGAATAAAACAGTAAATATATTATGCTCCATACATATGGTCTGCTACAGTAGAAACGACAACACGATATACAGAAAATAAGGCATTTACTTTGATAGGGGATAGTTCCTATCAAAGTAAATGCCTTATTTTCTGTATATCGTTCCGCACACGTCCATATTATTTGTAAGGAAAACAATGAAGGCAATGTGAGGGACAGCCAGAAAATGTGCCAGGGGGAAAAGTTCATGCAAGACTGTGCAAATGTCTGCATACTTGATCTGGGGAAGCACTGGGGAAGTGCTTGTGCTCTCGAAGAGAGAAGTTTGTCCGGCTCAGTAAAGCCTCAAACATAAATTGTCCGCAACAGTGAAATGGGCTACTTCTATGTGAATTAATGAGGCGGAACACACCTCAATTGAAACAGTTTTTAGAAAATAATTTGAAATTGACAAGTTGAAACAGGCTATAGATAATAAGCAGGCATTTTGTCTTGGTTTGAGGGCAGCACAGGTTAACTGTCCTGTTGCATTACAATCACATTTTGGAACATTGAGTGCATACTGACATTACTCGAATAAAAATAAAAAAACTGACTGGAGGCAACCGATATTTGGAACTCCAGCCTGAAAAGGTTGAAAAACTACTCTTACAATTCCTTACTTACTTATGCTACCCATAATCACTACATCATCACTCTTTTCCTCCCAGTGCATGCCAACCAACACAAAGCAAGGGAATACCCTGACTGAACTGATGGCCAAACCTTTAAACCTGAGGCTAGGGCTGTGGTCACGACATTTCGTCAGCCAGTGACTGTCAAGGTGATTGTCAAGCAAATAACTGTTTGTCTCACGGTAATTGACCGTTAATTACCATAAACACATTTAGCTCCTGGCTTCCACACATAGCCTACAAGCCATTTAAAAAAGTCTAATAAATCCATGTAATATAGCCTAAACCTTCACAATAAATCCATTATTTATTTTAGACCGGTCTAAAGAAGCATGATATGAAGAAAATGTGGTCTATTTCAGAAGAAAATAATAGCATACTCTGAGTTATTTATTTTAGGTCCTGATGTGGCTATGCCAAATGGCTGTGGGCTACACTAGTTCATTTAGCAGACAAGATTTGCTTAGAATTCCGTAGCATTACTTTATATTAGTTTATAGTATGAAAAATACAATTTATCCAAATGATTTGCGGGAGTGCGCACATGCGGCTATTCTGTGTTGAGAAGTTAACAAATAAATAGGTACTCATATATGCTTAATTTAGAGTTATTCATGTAACTTTAGTTGATCTACAAACGTTGGGCTATATGTTTAGATTTTTTAAACGTTGTAAGGCTGCATGATGAGACTCTAATGATGATTTGAAAAAAGTCGCTTGAAAAGCATGAGCTCTGCTTTTTTTTTGTGGAGGTTGTACACACTCCAATCGTCTCTCATTCACAATTTGACAAGCACTTGATAATGCCTCGAATTTCACGTTGGCATCCCCTTTGTGGCTGTAATGCACCCTAAAATAATCCATGCCTTTTGCGGCCTGGAGTGCTGCGTTATGCCCTTCTCCCTGAGTGTGCTGCGCAATCCGAAAAGTCTCTCACTCGCACGGCTCTCCGTCAGGTGATCGGGTATTTCTCACAGTCTACAAGTTAAGACAGACACATCTGGGACGCAACTGCGCGCATCCTTATCCAATTCCGAGGTGCATATTGAAGATGTTGGAGAACTGTCCACATTTACTTTTCGTCAGCCAACAAGACGAGTAGGCCTAACGAACAGCAAAAGCACTAGCCTATGTCAATCTACTATCCCCATAGTACAAAAGTTGACCTATTCTATTCTGTGCGAGAAATAAATATTCCAAACATTTTCTGGGACAGTTGTGGGATATAATATATCCCAAATTAATACAACCACTAGCATAAAAAAACCTGTTTTACGCAATGTGGCCGACACAACAGATCAGCAGGTTTAGCTTAAAATGTTGTTAAACTACTAGGATATGTCTTCACATTATAAGTGCAGCAATGCGCACATGGTAGTAGGCTATAAGCGTGAGTGTTCCATTAGTGACCGCAAATGCAATTATGCATGTAATGCTTTTATTATAAAGGTGCATTTTTATGGTCAAAATTATCTTCCCGAAATGTGAAACTCACGCGCTGCTTATTAATGGCAGTTAGGCTCTACACCCCTTGTAAATCGGATGAACATGCTTAATTTTAAGAAGTTATTTGGCCACTTTAGTTGTGATACAAACCTTATTAAAATATATAGGCCTATAGGCTAGGCTACATGAGGTGTGCGACTATGTAGCAAAAAAAAGGCATTGTTTCCTATGCTGGGCATCATTCACAAGTGAGAATATACAGCTCTGGAAAAAATTAAGAGACCACTGCAAAAATATAAATTTCTCTGGTTTTACTATTTATAGGTGTGTGTTTGGGTGAAATTAACATTTTTGTTTTATTCTATAAACTACTGACAACATTTCTCCCAAATTCCAAATAAAAATATTGTCATTTAGAGCATTTATTTGGAGAAAATGACAACTGGTGAAAATAACAAAAAAGATGTAGTGTTGTCATACCTCGAATAATGCAAAGAAAATAAGTTCATGTTCATTTTTAAACAACACAATACTAATTTTTTAACTTAGGAAGAGTTCAGAAATCAATATTTGGTGGAATAACCCTGATTTTCAATCACAGCTTTCATGCGTCTTGGCATGCTCTCCACCAGTCTTTCACATTGATGTTGTGTGACTTTATGCCACTCCTGGCACAAAAAGTCAAGCAGCTCGGCTTTGTTTGATGGCTTGTGACCATCCATCTTCCTCTTGATCACATTCCAGAAGTTGTCAATGGGGTTCAGGTCTGGAGATTGGGCTGGCCATGACAGGGTCTTGATCTGGTGGTCCTCCATCCACACCTTGATTGACCTGGCTGTGTGGCATGGCGCATTGTCCTGCTTGAAAAACCAATCCTCAATGTTGGGGAACAATGTCAGAGCAAAAGGATGCACGTTTTCTTCCAGGACAACCTTGTACGTGGCTTGATTCATGCATCGTTCACAAAGACAAATCTGCCCGATTCCAGCCTTGCTGAAGCACCCCCATATCATCACCGATCCTCCACCAAATTTCACAGTGGGTGCGAGACATTGTGGCTTGTAGGCCTCTCCAGGTCTCTGTCTAACCATTAGACGACCAGGTGTTGGGCAAAGCTGAAAATTGGACTCATCAGAGAAGATGACCTTACTCCAGTCCTCTACGGTCCAATCCTTATGGTCTTTTGCAAACCTCAGCCTGGCTCTTCTTTGCTTCTCATTGATGAAGGGCTTTTTTCTAGCTTTGCATGACTTCAGCCCTGCCCCTAGGAGCCTGTTTCGAACCGTCCTCGCCATGCACTTCACCCCAGCTGCACTTTGCCATTATTTTTGTAGGTCACTTGATGTCATCCTATGGTTGTTGAGTGACATTCGAATGAGTTGGCATCTGCTGCTTGACCTTGTTCTTATGAACCGCCGTCTTTGAAATTTTAAGGATGGAAGCAACCTGACGCTCACTGTATCCCTCTGCCAGTAAAGCCAGAATTGAACCCTCCTTTTCCTCACTCAAAACGTTCCTTTTCAAGTCTTTTTGCATGGTCAATTGTTATTTTTTGATTAATATTACTTTTGAGTTACTATTGGCACAGTTTTTCCCATCCAACTGGTCCTATTGCAAGAGGATAGTGATGACCACAGCAGTGATTTTTATACTTTTCCTCGTTAAATAAGATTTGGTTCAGGTGATCACCTAATCAGTACTTAATTCAGTAGAATGAGGTGTGCCTGTGTTGGACTTCAACTTACACTGGAATGGAATGGCTGTCATACATGTAGAGATGCTGATTTAAGAAAAATGTGCAGTGGTCTCTTAATTTTTTCCAGAGCTGTATAATTCACAAGTGATAGGCTAATATTGTCACCCATCAGACTATTCTTGATTTAATCCTGTCTTCACATACAGTATACTAAATAATATATTTGTGAAATTTGTTTTGATTTAGAATTGACCATTATCATGCACCTGTATGGAAACGGGCAGCGGGATTTTTTTGTACATGTAATCTATGCACTTAAATAGCGCATGGAGGACGCTTTTCCCAGTGGTTTATTTTCTTGCCAGCCAGGTAGGCTATACTCCTGTTGTAAATATAATCAATGTACTTAATATTAGGAAAGTTGAGAAATAAATATAGTAGGCCTAGCCTATGGAAAGCTGATGGTATCCTCCTCTTTTATTAGCGGCATTCAATCTGTTTACATAGCCTATAGAAACATCAGCTCATGGGCTCTCATTAATTGTTTGATTAGATTTTCGAATACATTTCCATTGACTTCAGACTGATTAGAGGGACAATAGTGTGCTGAGTACCAGGCAATTATCAAGTTTGGTAGGCTACTAATGACCAGCAGCTGCAACAGAGCTTGGAGAAGCCTAATTACATGGGGAATTTGACTTCCTTCATGATTTGTGACAGCCGGTGTGGCGGTAATATGGTCAACCCAACAGCCCTAACTGAGGCCACGCCCTTAAATGTCTAGTGCAGTCAAAAATGTGATTTTCCAATGTTTTATGTATAGTTCCACACTATGAGGTTGGAATAATACTGTGAAATTGTGAAAATTATAATGCCCATTAGTGTGAGAGCTGTTTGAAAAGACAGCCTGAAATGTATGCTTGTTTTGGTGGGATGGAGTTTTGGCCTGTGGTGACTTCACCAGGCAGTAAATTAGTTAATAAGAAAGACCGTTCCAAACCTCTCTGCCAATAACAGCTCGTTTTCAGTTTTCCCCTCCCCACTCAGACCACTCCCAGACAGTCCTAGCAAAATTCTTGCTTGAGAAATTGCTCTTGCTATGAAGCTATTTGTGTTTCTTTTTGACCATTTTGATTGAAAACAATCACAGTAAGTTACTTAATTGTTACCCAGAAATGATTTAATATTGAGATAAAAATGGCTGCATTGGACCTTTCATTAACAACAAGGAACACCTGTGCAAACAGGCCATGAGGTTGCATTCAAGAGCTCATGCATGTTACAGTAGGAATACAGAATACACTTGGGGGTAAGCGCCAACCCCCAACACTTTCTTCCCAGTCCTCTCCTGTAGCATATCATTCCGGACATTTCGCTTATGCAATAAATAACTTGGGGGTCTTATAAATGCCAGACGTGCAGCATGCCTCTGCAATGGACAAAATTTAGCTGTCACATGTAAAGGCCTAACATATGGCCATCTTATTCTCCCACAGTCAATATTTACGCTTGAGACAGTGGTAGGCATTCATTCTACACCACCTCCCCGGTAAGAGCAGGGTACATTAATTTCCCTAAGGAAATTAGCTACTGATGCTGCGTAGTATAAAATCTGCCTATAGAGTGAATTGAATTATCGGATGCCCATCAGTATTTACTGGGAAACATATATTTTATGGTTGTGCCAATTATAATACATTTTGAATTATGGAATGAGCTGCTTAAGAGGCTCTCGTCTCGCTCACATGCAATTTACTACCAACCTGCCATTATTTTGAGCAATGGGCATGACATTTTCATTCCGTATGCATTTTGAATAACACATTTGATTCCAGGATTTAAGTGCATTATGTAAAGGGGAGCGCCACTCGTTTGGAGTGGTCTCTGGACAATATAATGTTGGAAATTAGTTTCAGATTCATCATGAAAATCTGCACTGAAAAACATCATGCAGTACAACTCATGTCTATATCTAATGGCTGTGTTCTGTACGTGTGCGTGTGCACGTACATACGTGTATCCAGGGACACGCTGGGACCAGAAATCAGCCAGGGTATTTCTAACAAACAGGCCGGAACTACATTGAGCTAACGCACAGAACCCAGCGTAGTCGGCAGTGGTTAACTCAAGCACTAGAATAAAGCCATACAATACTGCTTTCATGAACTTTTAAAGTCAACCAGATGTCACTCCCACTGCTCGGTGCCTTTCTCTTTTGTTTTAGACACCTAATAAGGATACGCCGTTCCAGTCTTATTACGGTAATTGCGTTATACTGTGATCATAATCAGGAAAATGCAAATGCCTTAATGGAATAATTGTTTTCATGATTCACCTCTCTGTGTGAGATCTCATTAGTGTAAGCGGGGTGTGTCAACATAATGCTCTTTTCCCTTCAATGAGGTTGAAATAGATACATATTAGCTGATGTATGCTGAATATGAGACCTATTGCAATGGAAAATACACAAAAAAGTCCATGTTTTCATATGGATACATTGGTTGTGGGTCCTAAACTGGTACTTAATTCTGGCCTTATAAAAGTAATACATAGGGTTTTTGATAATGAAAATGTAAGGCACAGTTATTAAACCATGGTCAGAATTTTGCATACTGGAATCGACACTGGATAACAGTCCAGGACACTGTGGGTGTCTCTAATAAAGGCAGACTAACATTTGATTTTGCCTGGCTCTCAAAAGATCACAGATCAACACTTTGGATGCTTCTTGATCCTATGTTCTTCGCCAACATCCAATTTGTAGCAATTTCTTTCTCGCATGAAAAGGATGTTTGCACTAGTTGCTGATGTATCTGCCAGAAGGGGACATTGCAGACAAATGAAAGGTTTGCATATTTACCCAGAATCCTCCAGCCATCTGCTGCCCCCCACTTCAAGATGCTCTCAACAGCTAATTGCGTGTAAGGTCTTGCATACTGACTGTGGCAAGCAGACCACATTCAGAGCAATTTACATACTGTGTCTCCTTTTCACACCGTTGGTAGATTGTTTTTGACTTGCAGAGCTATTTTTGGACATATAATATACAGTTATTTCATCCACAATACTTTTTCCTCTCTATTGATTGACATTTTGATTGTATGTGGTTTGAAAGGCAATTGGAGGCACATAGATCTGCAACGACTGTATGCTCCCAGAAATATATACATTTTCAAGCATGTCAACAGGTGGCTGTCAGATTCAGCTTTATTAGGTGAAATGAACAAAACTAGCAGACACACATGATTAGAACGAATTTGGGGGCGATAATGGTTATTTGTGTGTGTGTCGGGACAGGGACACGTGTGTGATTGCACCTGTTTTCATATTGTGTGTGTGTGTATGTGTGGGGGGGGGGGGGGGGGGGGGGGGAGTGAGAAAGAGATGGTCTAGACCAGGGGTACTCAAGTACTATTTGAGAAGGTCCAGTCACACAAATGTCCTAGGTGGCAAAGGTCCGGATGAATAATGTTATTTATCTGCGTAGTAACAAACCACCACCTCGCAACCCATGCGACCCCAAACTGTTCACACCCCTCTTGTTGGTGGAGAGAAAATGTGCAGTTTTTAAGCTAATTTCCTGCAATTCTACACATTTTGCATGAGGCAGAGATTTTCTTTGCTGTTTTAAAGCTAATTTCCTGCAATTCGATGCATTCATCCATGTCTTATGTGTGTTTATATGATACCGGAGGGAGACGTGCGGACAGTATTGACCCTGTTCTGGGTCCGGATCTGGTCCGCGATCAGCCAGTTGAGCATGGATGGTCTAGACGGTGGAAATTAAAGAGGAAATACAATATCAAACGCAGTAAAATTACAGTATTGATTCTCTAACATAGTACTAGCATCTTGGTCTGTGTCACGCTAGTAGAATTTCACCTGTTCCCAGTACTTATTGAGCAAGGGAAGTTCAAGGCTTCATTATGGTGTACAGTTCCTTCAGGAAGTATTTATACCTCTTGGTTTTGTTTTGTTACAGCCTGAATTCAAAATGGATTAAATATAATTTTTTTCTCACCCATCTACACACAATACCCCATAATGACAAAGTGAAAACATGTTTTTAGAAATTTTTGCAAATATCTTGAAAAATAAATACAGAAATATCTAATTTAATATCTAATTTCAATACATTGTAGAAGCACCTTTGACAGCGATTACAGCTGTGAGTCTTTCTGGGTAAGTCTCTAAGAGATTTCCACACCTGGATTGTGCAACATTTGCCCATTATTATTTACAAAATTATTAAAGCCCTGTCAAATTGGTTGTTGATCATTGCTAGAAAACCATTGACGAAGATGTTCAAGTAAACTTAAGTCAAACTATAACTCGGCCGCTCAGAAACATTCACTGTCTTCTTGGTAAGCAACTCCAGTGTAGATTCAGCCTTGTATTTTAGGTTATTGTCCTGCTGAAAGGTGAATTAATCTCCCAGTGTCTGGTGGAAAGCAGACTGAACCAGGTTTTCCATTCCGTTTCTTTTGTATCCTGAAAAACTCCCCAGTACATAAGAATTACAAGCATACCCATAACATTATGCAGCCACCACTATGCTTGAAAATATGGAGAGTAGTACTCAGTAATGTGTTGTGTTGGAATTGCCGTAAACATAACACTTTGTCTTCAGGATAAGAAGTGAATTGCTTTGCCACAATTCTTGCAGCATTACTTGGATGCATGTTTTGAAATATCTGTGTTATGTACAGACTTCGTTCTTTTCACTCTGTCAATTAGGTTTTTATTGTGGACTAACTACAATGTTGTTGATCCATCCTCAGTTTTCTCCTATCACAGCCATTAAACTCTGTAACTGTTTTACAGTCAACATTGGCGTCATGGAGAAATCCCTGAGAGGTTTCCTTCCACTCCGGCAACTGAGTTAGGACGCCTGTATCTTTGTAGTGACTGGGTGTATTGCTATACCATCCAAAGTGTAATTATTAACTTCACCATGCTCAAAATGCTTTTTTTTTTATTTTACCCATCTACAAATAGGTGCCCTTCTTTGTGAGGTATTGGAAAACCTCCCTGGTCATGTGGTTGAATCTGTGTTTGAAATTCACTGCTCGACTGAGGGACCTTACAGATAATTGTATGTGTGGGGTACAGAGATGAGGTAGTCATTCAAAAATCATGTTAAACACTTTTATTGCACACAGAGTGAGTCCATGCAACTTATTACAGTGGGGGAAAAAAGTATTTAGTCAGCCACCAATTGTGCAAGTTCTCCCACTTAAAAAGATGAGAGAGGCCTGTAATTTTCATCATAGGTACACGTCAACTATGACAGACAAATTGAGCATTTTTTTTCCAGAAGATCACATTGTAGGATTTTTAATGAATTTATTTGCAAATTATGGTGGAAAATAAGTATTTGGTCACCTACAAACAAGCAAGATTTCTGGCTCTCACAGACCTGTAACTTATTCTTTAAGAGGCTCCTCTGTCCTCCACTCGTTACCTGTATTGATGGCACCTGTTTGAACTTGTCATCAGTATAAAAGACACCTGTCCACAACCTCAAACAGTCACACTCCAAACTCCACTATGGCCAAGACCAAAGAGCTGTCAAAGGACACCAGAAACAAAATTGTAGACCTGCACCAGGCTGGGAAGACTGAATCTGCAATAGGTAAGCAGCTTGGTTTGAAGAAATCAACTGTGGGAGCAATTATTAGGAAATGGAAGACATACAAGGCCACTGATAATCTCCCTCGATCTGGGGCTCCACGCAAGATCTCACCCCGTGTGGTCAAAATGATCACAAGAACGGTGAGCAAAAATCCCAGAACCACACGGGGGGACCTAGTGAATGACCTGCAGAGAGCTGGGACCAAAGTAACAAAGCTACCATCAGTAACACACTACGCCGCCAGGGACTCAAATCCTGCAGTGCCAGACATGTCCCCCTGCTTAAGCCAGTACATGTCCAGGCCCATCTGAAGTTTGCTAGAGTGCATTTGGATGATCCAGAAGAGGATTGGGAGAATGTCATATGGTCAGATGAAACCAAAATAGAACTTTTTGGTAAAAACTCAACTCGTCGTGTTTGGAGGACAAAGAATGCTGAGTTGCATCCAAAGAACACCATACCTACTGTGAAGCATGGGGGTGGAAACATCATGCTTTGGGGCTGTTTTTTTGCAAAGGGACCAGGACGACTGATCCGTGTAAAGGAAAGAATGAATGGGGCCATGTATAATGAGATTTTGAGTGAAAACCTCCTTCCATCAGCAAGGGCATTGAAGATGAAACGTGGCTGGGTCTTTCAGCCTGACAATGATCCCAAACACACCGCCCGGGCAACGAAGGAGTGGCTTCGTAAGAAGCATTTCAAGGTCCTGGAGTGGCCTAGCCAGTCTCCAGATCTCAACCCCATAGAAAATCTTTGGAGGGAGTTGAAAGTCTGTGTTGCCCAGCGACAGCCCCAAAACATCACTGCTCTAGAGGAGATCAGCATGGAGGAATGGGCCAAAATACCAACAACAGTGTGTGAAAACCTTGTGAAGACTTACAGAAAACGTTTGACCTGTGTCATTGCCAACAAAGGGTAACTAACAAAGTATTGAGAAACTTTTGTTATTGACCAATTTCTTATTTTCCACCATAATTTGCAAATAAATTCATTCAAAATCCTACAATGTGATTTTCTGGAATTTTTTTTCTCATTTTGTCTGTCATAGTTGACGTATACCTATGATGAAAATTACAGGCCTCTCTCATCTTTTTAAGTGGGAGAACTTGCACAATTGGTGGCTGACTAAATACTTTTTTTCCCCACTGTATGTGACTTGTTAAGCACATTTTTACACATAAACATATTTAGGATTGCCATAACAATGGGATTGAATACTTATTGGAAAAACATAATTCCACTTTGACATTATAGGGTATTGTGTGTAGACCAGTCACAAAAATATCTAAATTTAATTAATTTAATTCAGGCCATAACACAACAAAATATGGAAACAGTAAAGGGGTGTGAATACTTTCTGAACGCACTGGTGCAAATTTTGTTACATTACACCCTTATTCTAAAATTGATTACATAAACACATTTCCTCATGAATCTACACACAATACCCCATAATGACAAAGCAAAAACAAGTTTTTAGAAATGTTTGCAAATTTATGAGACTCAAAATTGAGCTCAGGTGCATCCTGTTTCCATTGATCATCCTTGAGATGTTTCTACAACTTGATTGGAGTCCACCTGTGGTAAATTCAATTGATTGGACATGCTTTGGAAAGGCACACACCAGTCTATATAAGGTCCCACAGTTGACATTGCATGTCAGAGCAAAAACCAAGCCATGAGGTCGAAAGAAATGTCCGTAGAGCTCAGAGACAGGATTGTGTCGAGGCACAGATCTGGGGAAGGGTACCAAAAAAATTCTGCAACATTGAAGGTCCCCAAGAACACTGTGGCCTCCATCATTATTTTTATTTTATTAACATTTATTTTATTAGGATTTAAAACATTTTTTTTTTTTTTGGAGGTGGGGGGTGGGAGTAGATCAGCTTTAATATTGCAGATAGATTGTAACTTCCATCAATGTAATTGTCTGCATCACTCCAATCCCCCATATGTTTTTCTTTCTCACAAATATATACAGTTGAAGTCGGAAGTTTACATACATTTTGGTTGGAGTCATTAAAACTTGTTTTTCAACCACTCCACACATTTCTTGTTAACAAACTATAGTTTTGGCAAGTCGGTTAGGACATCTACTTTGTGCATGACACAAGTAATTTTTCCAACAATTGTTTACAGACAGATTACTTCACTTATAATTCACTGTATCACAATTCCAGTGGGTCAGAAGTTTACTAAGTTGACCGTGCCTTTAAACAGCTTGGAAAATTCCAGGAAATTATGTCATGGCTTTGGAAGCTTATGATAGGCTAATTGACATAATTTGAGTCAATTGGAGTTGTACCCGTGGATGTATTTCAAGGCCTACCTTCAAACTCAGTTCCTCTTTGCTTGACATCATGGGAAAATCAAAAGAAATCAGCCAAGACCTCAGAAAACAAATTGTAGACCTCCACAAGTCTGGTTATCCTTGGGAGCAATTTCCAAACGCCTGAAGGTACCACGTTCATCTGTACAAACAATAGTACGCACCTATAAACACCATGGGACCACACAGCCGTCATACCGCTCAGGAAGGAGACGCGTTCTGTCTCCTAGAGATGAGCGTACTTTGGTGCGAAAAGTGCAAATCAATCCCAACAACACAACATCAAAGGACCTTGTTCAGCACAGGGGAGCTCCTGGCTGGACGCTGGAGGCTGAGCTCTACAGACATTTGTTTGAAGCCCTGGACGTTGTGTTCTTCACAAGAAGAATTGACCGGCCCATGTATTAATGGCACCTGTTTGAACTTGGTCGTCTTGGGTATCGAAGGAGGAGGTCGTCGGGTAAGCTTGGCGTCGGGTAAGCTTGGCTTTATACATAGCTTGGGCTTTGTCGAGTAAGGCTTAAACTATGTATTTAGATTGTAGTTAGGTATTGTAGGTAGTTATCGTGGGTTGTTGTATGAAATTATTGTAGGTTAGAATTGTATTCGGCTGTGCCGGGTGTAGCACGAAGCTAGCTAGCTAACCCACTACCTGGACTAGCTGGCGAGTAGCTATTAGCAACGGTATAGTTGTTTCACGCCTGAGAGTGCCTGAAATTACGCCAGCTGGCTGCCTACAATAATTACATACAATAATTGCCTACCATTCAGCTGTTTTCTAACCTCATTGTCTGAACCGTTAACGTTAGGTAGCAAGTGGCTACTGTGCTTGAAATTTAGCTAGCTTGTTGCTACCTGGATAGCTACTAGTAAACAATAGCTGGAACGACCGAGCGAACAGACGCGAACTGGCTGAGTCAATTCAGAGGCTAGCTTTGCACTTGGCTAGCTAACAGTAGCTGCTAGGGGTAAGTCATAACCTACATTTGTGTTTTGCTTTTTACATATTGATAGCCCGAGTCGTTCAAGGAATTCGGGACATGGGTGACTAGTTAACGTTAGTTTGGCTCTCTCTGTGTGTTCGTGCCGTGAAAGGAGGGGTTCTTCTTTGTCTGAAAGCAATGGCTAGCTAGTTTGCTAACTATTCTAGCTAACTAACTGGCTGAATAAGTTGATGACGGACTCGCTCAAGCTGTCGGGACTAACCCACAACGTTAGACACAGACACGAACGATCTGCTTGCGTGTTGATACACTGGTGGTTTGTTGTGGCCGAGTATTGGCGCTAAACCGTGTTGTTGGAGTCCGGCATGCTAGCTGGTTGTGGCGTCTTATGACTAGGTGCCCGGACGATTTTCACGGAATAATACTGCACCTAGTTAGCTAGCTGAATAAACTAAGTTAGTCTATTCCTAGAAAACATTGAACCGCTGTAGTTTACAACAATTATAGTTTCTGAGGTGGAAGTTGGGAGAGTTATATTTGGGAGTTGTGGTGAGGGAGGCCCCGCTCTCTCCTTTCCCAGATGTTTAGTTCATTTCATTCCGATCTCCTCTGCATTATTGTAGCCATCTGCTGCAGCCTGTCAACTATGCCTCTGCCTATCCCTGTTCTCTCCTCTCCGCACAGGCTACACAAACACCTCACACCGCGTGGCTGCTGCCTCTCTAACCTGGTGGTCCCTGCACGCACCACTCACGTGGAGTTCCAGGTCTCAGGCAGCCTCTGGAACTGCCGTTCTGCTGCCAACAAGGCAGAGTTCATCTCAGCCTATGCTACCCTCCAGTCCCTCGACTTCTTGGCGCTGACGGAAACATGGATTACCACTGAAAACACTGCTACTCCTACTGCTCTCTCCTCGTCTGACCATGTGTTCTCGCATACCCCGAGAGCATCTGGTCAGCGGGGTGGTGGCACAGGAATCCTCATCTCTCCCAAGTGGACATTCAAAATGTTTTCCCTGACCCATTTGTCTATCTCCTCATTTGAATTCCATGCTGTTACAGTCACTAGCCCATTTAAGCTTAATATCCTTGTCATCTATCGCCCTCCAGGTTCCCTTGGAGAGTTCATCAATGAGCTTGACGCCTTGATAAGTTCCTTTCCTGAGGATGGCTCACCCCTCACAGTTCTGGGGGATTTCAACCTCCCTACATCTACATTTGACTCATTTCTCTCTGCCTCCTTATTTCCACTCCTCTCCTCTTTTGACCTCACCCTCTCACCGTCCCCCCCTACTCACAAGGCAGGCAATACGCTTGACCTCATCTTTACTAGATGCTGTTGTTCTACTAATCTCACTGCAACTCCCCTCCATGTCTCCGACCACTACTTTGTATCCTTTTCTCTCTCCCTCTCCTCCAACACTACTCACTCTGCCCTTACACAGATGGTAATGCGCCGTCGCAACCTTCGCTCTCTCTCTCTCCCGCTACTCTCTCCTCTTCCATCCTATCATCTCTTCCCTCTGCTCAATCCTTCTCCCTCCTATCTCCTGATTCTGCCTCCTCAACCCTCCTCTCCTCCCTTTCTGCATCCTTTGACTCTCTATGCCCCCTATCCTCCCGGCCGGCTCGGTCCTCCCCTCCAGCTCCGTGGCTTGATGACTCATTGCGAGCTCACAGAACAGAGCTCCGGGCAGCTGAGCGGAAATGGAAGAAAACTAGACTCCCTGCGGACCTGGCATCTTTTCACTCCCTCCTCTCTACATTTTCTTCATCTGTTTCTGCTGCCACATTCTCCTCCCTGCTGAATCCTCCTCCTCCACCCCCCTCTCTCTGTGGATGACTTCGTCAATCATTTTGAAAAGAAGGTCCTGCTCACACTGCCCTACCCTATGCTTTGACGTCTTTCTCCCCTCTCTCTCCAGATAAAATCTTGCGACTTGTGACGGCAGGCCGCCCAACAACCTGCCCGCTTGACCCTATCCCCTCCTCTCTTCTCCAGACCATCTCCGGTGACCTTCTCCCTTACCTCACCTCGTTGATCAACTCATCCTTGACCGCTGGCTATGTCCCTTCCGTCTTCAAGAGAGCGAGAGTTGCACCCCTTCTCAAAAAACCAACACTCGATCCCTCTGATGTCAACAACTACAGACCAGTATCCCTTCTTTCTTTTCTCTCCAAAACTATTGAGCGTGCCGTCTTTAGCCAACTCTCTTGCTATCTCTCTCAGAATGACCTTCTTGATCCAAACCAGTCAGGTTTCAAGACTGGTCATTCAACTGAGACTGCTCTTCTCTGTGTCACGGAGGCTCTCCGCACTGCTAATGATAACTCTCTCTCCTCTGCTCTTGTCCTTCTAGACCTGTCTGCTGCCTTTGATACTGTGAACCATCAGATCCTCCTCTCCACCCTCTCCGAGCTGGGCATCTCCGGCGCGGCTCACTCTTGGATTGCGTCCTACCTGACCGGTCGCTCCTACCAAGTGGCGTGGCGAGAAGCTGTCTCCGCACCACTTGGTCTCACCACTGGTGTCCCCCAGGGCTCAGTTCTAGGCCCTCTCCTATTCTCGCTATACACCAAGTCACTTGGCTCTGTCATATCCTCACATGGCCCCTCCTATCATTGCTACGCTGACGACACACAACTAATCTTCTCCTTTCCCCCCTCTGATAACCAGGTGGCAAATCGCATCTCTGTATGTCTGGCAGACATATCAGTATGGATGACGGATCACCACCTCAAGCTGAACCTTGGCAAGACGGAGCTGCTCTTCCTCCCGGGGAAGGACTGCCCGTTCCACGATCTCGCCATCACGGTTGACAATTCCGTTGTGTCCTCCTCCCAGAGTGCAAAGAGCCTTGGCGTGACCCTGGACAACACCCTGTCGTTCTCCGCTAACATCAAGGCGGTGACCCGATCCTGTATGTTCATGCTCTACAACATTCGGAGAGTACGACCCTGCCTTATACAGGAAGCGGCACAGGTCCTAATTTAGGCACTTGTCATCTCCCGTCTGGATTACTGCAACTCGCTGTTGGCTGGGCTCCCTGCCTGTGCCATTAAACCCCTACAACTCATCCAGAATGCCGCAGCCCGTCTGGTGTTCAACCTTCCCATGTTCTCTCACGTCACCCAGCTCCACAGCACACTCCACTGGCTTCCAGTTGAAGCTCGCATCTGCTACAAGACCATGGTGCTTGCCTACGGAGCTGTGAGGGGAACGGCACCTCCGTACCTTCAGGCTCTGATCAGTCCCTACACCCAAACAAGGGCATTGCATTCATCCACCTCTGGCCTGCTGGCTCCCCTACCTCTGCGGAAGCATAGTTCCCGCTCAGCCCAGTCAAAACTGTTCGCTGCTCTGGCACCCCAATGGTGGAACAAGCTCCCTCACGACGCCAGGACAGCAGAGTCACTCACCACCTTCCGGAGACATTTGAAACCCCACCTCTTCAAGGAATACCTGGGATAGGATAAAGTAACCCTTCTACCCCCCCTTACCCCCCCCCTATTTGCAAGTCGGTCTGGATAAGAGCGTCTGCTAAATGACGTAAATGTAATGTATATGTAAGATGCTGGAGAAAACAGGTACAAAAGTATATATATCCACAGTAAAACAAATCCTATATTGACATAACCTGAAAGGCTGTTCAGCAAGGAAGAAGCCACTGCTCCAACACCGCCATAAAAAAGCCACACTACGGTTTGCAACTGCATATGGAGAAAAGTCCTCTGGTCTGATGAAACAAAAATGGAACTGTTTGGCCATAATGACCATCGTTTTGTTTGGAGGAAAAAGTGGGCTTCTTGCAAGCTGAAGAACACCATCCCAAACGTGAAGCACGGGGGTGGCAGCATCATGCTGTGGGGGTGCTTTGCTTCAGGAGGGACTGGTGCACTTCACAAAATAGATGGCATCATGAGGAAGGAAAATTACGTGGCTATATTGAAGCAACATCTCAAGACATCAGTCAGGTAGATAAAGTTTGGTCGCAAATGGGTCTTCCAAATGGACTATGACCCCAAGCATACTTCCAAAGTTGTGGCAAAATGGCTTAAGGACAACAAAGTCAAGGTGTTAGAGTGGCCATCACAAAGCACTGATCTCAATCCTATAGATAATTTGTGGGCAGAACTGAAAAAGCGTGTGCGTGCAAGGAGGCCTACAAACCTAACTCAGTTACACCAGCTCTGTCAGGAGGAATGGGCCAAAATTCACCCAACTTATTGTGGGAAGCTTGAGGAAGGCTACCGAAACATTTGACCTAAGTTAAATAAATTAAAGGCAATGCTACCAAATACTAATTGAGTGGATGTAAACTTCTGACCCACTGGGAATGTGATGATAGAAATAAAAGCTGAAATAAATCATTCTCTCTACTATTATTCTGACATTTCACATTCTTAACATTTAAGTGGTTATCCTAACTGACCTAAGACAGGACATTTTTACTAGGATTAAATGTCAGGAATTGTGAAGAACTGAGGAAATGTATTTGGCTAAGGTGTATGTCAACTTCCGACTTCAACTGTATTTAAAACAGTATTATAATCTCCCAACATAATAATAGTGTATTGTATTGCTTGCAGGGTTGATAATTTATTATATATATTGTCAAAGAAGTGTGGATCATCATTATTTGGTCCATAAAGGTTAATGAGCCTGTTTATGGTCCAATAACATATATAAAATCATCCATTTACCTTGCGGATCTGTTTGGACAATTTGCACATTCGGATCAAAATTACTGTTAATTAATATCATCACCCTTTTTGAGTTTCTTTGCCCATGGGATAAATATATTTGATGCATAATAATGTTGGCAGTTCATGCGAAGGATTGTTACCTATAACCCGGATTGCCATTGTATTATATTACATTTTTGTCAAGCAATTATTATTTTAGCAAACAATTGTTGTTCATTCATGTCATCATATATTCTCTCTAACATCCTTACCCCCTTGTAACAGATGTGGGATACACACACACACACACACACACACACACACACAACGGCACATACTCAAACACACTCAACCCCTTTCCTCCACAATCAACCATAAGCTCAGATGCATAACGGTTGTTACATCCCAGAGCCCAACTCAAGAAAGGACCTGATTTACGAATGCATACACAGTTACAGCTGTTTGAGAGCATGCAAGCTTGAGCAAAAATTTAACAAAATGTGAGATTTGATTAACCTATGTCAAGTCTTAGGTGATGGAGATTAGATCCACCCTCTTACCCTGAGACACAAACACTCTGGTCCCCCGTTGTAACCATTTTTCCCAAGCATCTCCGTGCAGTCAGACCTTTGATTATTTTGTGCCACCAGGGCCACAATTATATGCCTCCTCTCTGATTGTCCGAGTGTGACCCCCTCCCCATGGGTTACTGCAGCCAGTGTTGCCAGCACAGCCACTACCTGGGTAGGGGTACCCCACCGGAATCCCCACCGGCTAGGTACAAGGTCGTCAAGGTTCTCATTAGAAGCTTTGAGAATTTCCTTTTATATTATGCTCTCCCATCAGGGGGCTCTGGCTTTGTAGGACCAACCCTGCCAGGCAGGCTCAGAATCTTGAGGGGGCGGTGCTGCTCTAGTAGGTCTCTGACCGCATTTATTTTTCTGTTTTGGCTGCATATAGGCAACTTACAGCAGGTCCATAAAACAGATGGGGACTTCTCTTTGGTGTATGGGTCGCTCAGGTGGGTGTCTAGGATATAGGGTTGGGGACCATTCCATCATGATAGGACAATAAAAAAATAGATTAGATATATACTTTATTTTAAAATGTATATCCCTCATCTGCACAACCTCTGCTCACAGACACACGTTGGTTCTGGGATATGCAACCATTTCCTTTCTCACCCACCTAACGCCACACTTTTCCAAACACAAAAATGCACACCACACCTTCCATCACCATACATCTACACATACCCACATACTGTGCCTTCTATGTCTTCTGTTTGCTATGTTTTTATCTCCACTATGTTGATTGAGTACTTGTGTTCTAATTAGTTATATTTGAAGATGTATTATTTCACTTGTTATCCTTTCTTGTAATACCGTCTTATCCCTTCATAAAATACTATCAATGTGTTTTATTATTACAATCCCTACCATGGCTAGTATTGGGTGTTCCAATATTCGACTCCTCTATTAGAACTTTCAGAATAGCCATGGAGTAGTCTTCGTGTCGCGGAACATTTGGTTGTCAATATACAGTTTATTGACTACGAGAGCAACACGCTTCCCTTTTAATCTATTTTCCTTGAAGATTGGGTACAGAATGTTGCGCCGTTCTGGAATCTCCCTCGGGAACTGATAATCCCTCCTTAAAGAAAGCAAATTTGGCAACGATTGTACGCTCATTTCTCTGTCCTCTTTGTCCGAAACGATGTACATGCTCGAGTTGGATTTTATCGACAGCATCGAGTGGGATTTGAAGCGCTGTAAGAAGTCCTTCACCATTTTTTTGGTAACCTCTCCTTCTTTTTCGTGGATACCCGTAAGTACTAGATTTTCTCTCATCGATCTAGTCCATATGTCTAGTAAGGCTTCTCTCAGAAAGTTGTTCTCCTTTTTTAAGTTCCTTAATGTCCGTTTCTATCTTAGTGACTGTCCCTTTTGGCTTTTTTGTATCTTTCTCCATTATTGCAGCTTTTCCGTCACTCATTTCAAGACTCACCTTCAACTCCTTTACATCCTTACTGACCAACTCTAGTATGCCCAGTTTGTAATTTATCGGCTTCAACAGATCGCTTTCCACACTTACCAGTCCCTGTGGTGAAAAGCATAAATCATCATCGAGGAGTCGCGTTTTCTCTTGGAGATTGATTCTCCTCGTTTATCCTCCGTCATGTTTGAGTGTTGCTTGTTGTTGTAATATTTGTCGATACATTTCTCTAGGCTTATTATTTATTTTGTGTTATTATCCAGATTGAATGTTATTACCCAAAAGTTTATGAAGTGCTAATATTTAGTCTAACTTACTGATATTTAATATTACATTTTTATCTTGAGGTGATGTGCACCGCTGTGTGTTCAATGCGCCATCTTGTCACGTGACTCAATTGGCCTCCATCATTCTTAAATGAAAGAAGTTTGGAACCACCAAGACTCTTCCTAGAGCTGGCCGTCCGGTCAAACTGAGCAATCGGGGGAGAATGGCCTTGGTCAGGGAGGTGACCAAGAACCCTATGGTCACTCTGACAGAGCTCCAGAGTTCCTCTGTGGAGATGGGAGAACCTTCCAGAAGGACAACCATTTCTGCAGCACTCCACCAATCAGGCCTTTATGGTAGAGTGGCCAGAATGAAGCCCCTCCTCAGGAAAAGGCACATGACAGCCCGCTTAATGTTTGCCAAAAGGCACCTCAAGACTGAGAGTCATGAGGAACAAGATTATCTGGTCTGATGAAACCAAGATTGAACACTTTGGCCTGAATGCCAAGCGTCACGTCTGGAGGAACCTTGCACCATCCCTACGGTAAAGCACGGTGGTGGCAGCATCATGCTGTGGGGATGTTTTTCAGCGGCAGGGACTGGGACACTAGTCAGGATAGAGGGAATGATGAACGGAGCAAAGTACAGAGAGATCCTTGATGAAAACCTGCTCCAGAGCGCTCAGGACCTCAGACTGGGGCAAAGGTTCACCTTCAAACAGGACAATGACCCTAAGCACACAGCCAAGACAACGCTTCGGGACAAGTCTCTGAAAGTCCTTGAGTGGCCCAGCCAGAGCCCGGACTTGAACCCGATCGAACCTATCTGGAGAGACCTGAAAGTAGCTATGCAGCGACACTCCCCATCCAACCTGACAGAGCTTGAGAGGATCTGCAGAGAAGAATGGGAGAAACTTGCCAAATACAGGTGTGCCAAGATTGTAGTGTCATACCGAAGAAGACTCAAGGATGTAATAGCTGCCAAAGGTGCTTAAAAGTTCTGAGTAAAGGGTCTGAATACATATGTAAATGTAATATTTCAGTGTTGAAAAAAAAAAAAAAATTAGCAAAAATTTCTACAAACTTGTTTTTGCTTTGTCATTATGGGGTATTGTGTGTAGATTGATGAGTGAAAAAAACTATTTTTTTTTATTATAAGGCTGTAACGTAACAACATGTGGAAAAAGTCAAGGGGTCTGAATACTTTCCGAATGCACTGTACTTAGCAATCATTTGGCTGTTGAGGACCACATTGATGTGTTTGTAAAAAGCTGAAAATGTTCATGATTATAAAATGAGAACCGTCGGGTTGCTAATGCATATAATTTCTGATATCCCAACTGATATCAAGAGGTCAGCAAGGAAAAGCATGTCAAATCACACCACTCTCTCACAGTTTCAGCAAATTAAAAAGCAGTTTCCGACCAAAACACTCAACCAGTCTGCCTATGTCCCCTGGTGAGCCCATGTCAGGCATTCTGTGAGACGACTGATCCAATTCACTGTTTTGTTTGTCAGTTTTGTTTGTTTGCTTCATGCCTCCAAGCGTTCCTCTCAGTATGGGGCTGTTTTCACTGTAGGAGGGACGACTCTGCCCTTGTTTTTATTCTCTGCTGGAGTGGTCAGAGCCTGATATAATTGAAAATGGAAAAAAAAATGTCATTACTGCACACAGTTTGCATCACCATTCACAAACGTAATACCAACATTAAATGTGGTCATCCTGATTACAACCAAGATGCATCGGGGATGCAGTGGCATGCATGTAATCAACATGACCGGTTCCCAATAACCAGTGTCCCTTTCCCTGTCAGCCTATGCTAATGTGACTGGTATTGGTTTATTAATGTGTGGGTTGTGGCTCTGTATCGCTGCATGGCTCGATGTGACAATGGGGGCCAACTAAATCTATCAGGCCTAATAAGTAACTTTGGTGAGGATGATATCCTCTTCTAGTCTTCTAGTAGGACAAGGCTGTTCAATGACAACAAGACACTTTGGCGTCCTGTTAACCTCAAGGATGAAAGCAAATAGTGAAGTAGAGAGTAGAGTGGGGAGCGAAGGAGGTATAGAGAGAAGAGAGAGGGAAGGTAAATGTATCCTGACAGAAAGGAGGAGAAAGCGAAATTGAACAACAAAGAAAAGGGGCAGACATAGAGAAAAGGAAAGAGAAATTACAGGAACATATCAAAATTATTTTGACCAACAATACGTATTACTCACCAACAGAACATTCAAATTCCTTTGTTTGGCCTCTTTTCCAAGCTTCTGACTTCTATAAATTCCACAGCTTTGCATGGATACTATTCTCTCTGTTGGTTGGTTTATGATTTTATTAATAATTGGGTTTGTGAAGGAGACCATTTGATTAGAGTCCATTTATAGGAATCATACTTGTCATGGCTGAATGCTGGTTGTTTTTTAATAATCTCCATTGTGCCATGAGGAATGAGCGCATTGGCAGTGTGACACTGTAATTTTCGAGATTTTAAGTGACACCTGGGATCTCAATGGCCCTCCAAATGGTGCGATCTGGGGACAATGGATGACACTCAGTGACAGCTTGGACGCAGAGTAAAGATCTGATTGAAACAGCCTGCTGACAAATAAACTGCCAACGCCAATCTTCCAGAAAAATACTATTATTCATTTGACTTTATTGTGTTGTTTATTTGTTAATTTCACTTTGTCTTGTTCCATTGCAAGGGGAAGGTGTTTTGCATTTGTGAAACCATTGGCGGAAAAGTGCTGGAGCTTTGGAACTGGTGTATGCTGCTTTTTCAACATGGATACTTTTATCAGGAACTCTGATGTGGTTTGTTTTCCTTTCACAGACTTTAATATACCTGACCAGAGGAAAAATAATCCTTAACAAATCAACAGATTGAAATATGGAAATGTCAGACTTTAAATCTAAGCCAAAGTAGTGTGAAAGGAGAGAAAGTGAATATCTACAAAGTTGGACTGTTTTGTTTGTTTCGTGAAGCTTTCCTTTCCTGACAGGGATTTTGAAATAGGCATGTGATCTTAATCTCTTTATTATCTTTGAAGGCATTTCACCTACAGGACCTCACAAAGAAGCCTAATCTGAAGAAGATAGAGACATATGAAGTTCTGGTCGTGACTGATACAACTTTGTCCTGTGTTATTTTCTCCCGTTTGAGAACAAAACAGTTGTCCTTTAAGCACTTTAAGAGGCACCAACCTATAATGAAGAAGCAAGGTGACTGCATATTCTGGTCTGATTATAAGGCCTGCTATGAACACAGAAGAAACAGAAGCACGCACACACACACCAAAATGTGAACGTGCTGTATGCAAGAGAGAATACACACACCATACATCACAACTCTACTGTCACTAATCTTTCAAATAGATATAATACAGTATGCCATCATATTTCAAATCCTCAATTAAAAAGGCCAATCACATATCCACATTCTCATACAGAATAGATATGCACACACACACCATGAAACATCATATTTTTGTATATTTAAGATTCTGTGGGAGACAGTTCAGTATTTTAATCTCTTTTTCACTTAAAGTGTTTCAAAAGACTATTCCTAAGTTCAGTAAGGAAGAAATTACTTGATGAAAGGAAAAAGCTGAAAGATGATTTAGATTGCCAATAAAGTGTAATTTCTCATAGTCACAATTTTTATTGCAAACAGTCAAAAATAACATAGTGGAGGCACAAATATGTGACCCACCACCTTGATTCAAATCACATTTTATTGGTCACATACACATATTTAGCAGATGTTATTGCAGGTGTAGTGAAATCCTTGTGTTCCTAGCTCCAACAGTGCAGTAATATCTTACAATAATATCTTATTATGTGACTTATTAAGCACATTTTTACTCCAGAACCTATTTTGGCTTGCCATAACAAAGGGTTTGAATAGATATCGACTCAATACATTTCAGCTTTTAATTTGTAATACATTTCAAACATTTCTAAAAATGTAATTCCACTTTGACGTTATGGGTTATTGTGTGTAGGCCAGTGACAAAATAATCTAAATGTAATAATTTTTTAATTCCGACTGTAACACAACAAAATGTGGAAAAAGTCAAGGGGTGTGAATAATTTCTAAAGGCACTGTAGCACTGTATGTTTCCATTTCCATCAGACCCAGACAAACACATATAACATCACTACCAAAGCTAAAGATTATAAGAACATATGGCAATCCTACACACTCTACCAGCTGTTCATAAACATGTTCACCATGAATAAAGTCAACATAAAGCAGCCCTTCCCGTCTCTCACATACCACCCTCTCTGTCACCTCTCAGACGTGACTTGCTGCCCACCTGTCAGGCAAATCAAGCAGTTGTGACAGCTGTGTGAGGAAAGTGTCTCCAAGTAGAGTGGCAGTGAACTGCAAGTGCTATGTAGTTCCTAGCACTCTCTGTCCCACTAGACTCCTACCTCCATTTGGTTCCTCTCCTAGAGATAGTTCCTCCCCCTGGGAGGTTAGTGCTTTTGGAAAACGTATGAAAATAAGTGTGGTGAAAAGTGTGTGAATGTGTATGTATATTTATTCCTTGTGTGTTTGTCTGTCTTTGTGTGTGTATGCGTGTGTGCGTGCAAGTGTGTGTTTGCACATGCATGTGTGTGTGCGTGTGTGTCGTGTATCTACATGCCTCAGGTCCCTCCGGGATCACCAGGGCTCTGACGGTGGGGGGGATTATTTTGAAGTTCCCATGCATCACAACAAAGTTAGCTCCCAAGGACATAGCATTAGAATTCAAGAATACAAATACATTTCACATAACCTAGGCAGCAGCCTCTCCCTATCCCTGCTGGGGCCGAGAAAAGCAAAGGTAAAGGGGAAAAAAGGGGAAAGAAGGAAGAGTCTTTGAATTGGAGTCTTCAGACTCATCCATAGAGCGCATTGACCCTCCTCACTTTTTTTTAAAAGGTTCCAATTCCTTGTGTGTTGTCTCGCTCAGGGCTCTCGTATGCTACAGGGATGCTGCATTCCGTCATACTGCTGATGCTGGGGTATTTCCGCATTGATTACACCACTGGGATTAGCTCAAATGCAAATGTGTCTAAGTGTGTGTTTGTTTGCGTGCAGGAGAAGCTGAATCACACAAATGCTCTTAGAAATACTTGCACATTCTCACACAACTGTGTGTACAGGTGGATATTGTAGATACACACTGTACACAACTCATAAACTGACAATACACACAAGGGATTATAGTACAATGTGGATCAATCAGATTAATGCAGATGATAGAGAATCCTAGTAATGGTGAAAAAAGGACTTCCTTGAAAGCCCTGGGAGACTGTTCCAGGAAACTAAAAAAAGGCATCACTAGATTAACAAACAGGAAAGAGAGAAATCCCATTCTGATAATTACATTGTGGATGCTAAAATGATCAGCATTTCCAATTGGGGCTTTTGTGAAGGCTATCTTTGAACACTTGTTTACTGGGAGACCGACTGTACGCATAGACTCAACCTAACGGGATTCTCTGTAATGTGATTTTACAGAAAAAGGATGGTTGCAGATGTGCGCCACCGAGATTAGCTCAGCATATGTGTAGATTGAATCATCCACCAATTTATTTGATTAGTTCCGGAATCATCTGTCAAATTGGTGAGTAGGTGGGGCCTCTATTGTGTGACGTGTCCAATTCTGCATGACATGAATAAAGTAACAACATGTATGTAGGATACGGTAGGCCCACAGTACAGTATGTTGACCTTGTAAAAACTCCAAAATCGTCAAAGACCCCAACCACCCAAGCCATAGAATATTTTCTCAGCTACCGCACGGCAAGAGGTACCGGTGCATCAAGTCTGACACCAACAGGCTCTTGAACAGCTTCTATCCCCAAACAATACGACTGATAAATAGCTAACAAAATAGCTACACAGACTATCTGAGTTTACCTTGTATCTTTATTGACCTTTTATTTCAGTCTCTGTGCCCATAGGTGACGTTGTTGCGGTGATGTCTGGTGAGGACCTGCCTTTACAACAGGCCTACAAGCCCTCAGTCCAGCCTCTCTCAGCCTATTGCGGACAGTCTGAGCACTGATGGAGGGATTGTGCGTTTCTGGTGTAACTCGGGCAGTTGTTGTTGCCATCGTGTACCTGTCCCGCAGGTGTGATGTTCGGATGTACCGATCCTGTTGAGGTGTTCTTACACGTGGTCTGCCACTGCGAGGATGATCAGCTGTCCGTCCTGTCTCCCTGTAGCGCTGTCTTAGGCATCTCATATTACGGACATTGCAATTTATTGCCCTGGCCACATCTGCAGTCCTCATGCCTCCTTGCAGCATGCCTAAGGCACGTTCACGCAGATGAGCAGGGACCCTGGGCATCTTTCTTTTGGTGTTTGTCAGAGTCAGTAGAAAGGCCTCTTTAGTGTCCTGAGTTTTCATAACTGTGACCTTAACTGCCTACCTTCTGTAAGCTGTTAGTGTCTTAACGACCGTTCCACAGGTGCATGTTCATTAGTTGTTTATGGTTCATTGAACAAGCATGGGAAACAGTGTATAAACCCTTTACAATGAAGATCTGTGTTATTTGGATGAAATTGGGACATTTCTTTTTTTGCTGAGTTTAGTATGCTTACTTACTTATTTTATTGTGTATTTCAAATTTCTTATTCTTATTTTTTTTTCTAGTAATACATTGTTGGGTTTAGAGTTTGCAAGAAAGGCATTTCACTGTACTTGTGCATGTAACAATAAAACTTGAAACTTGAAAAATGTGTAATCATGATAAAACAATTTACTGTACATCAATGCCTTCAAGAAGCAAATCTCAGGCTTGAGATGAAGACTGTTTGATTGAGTGAGCACGAGGAGGGTTTAAAAAAACATTATTTTTATGACCACCTTTTCCCTCCTTCCTCTGCTGAACGTGGCCAGTTTCAGTTGTCTCTGCCTTGACTGCACAATTCATCACCACCGTCCGTCCCCTTCCCTTCCTTCTACCGTGAATTGATAATTCAGCAATCTGGCTTTGTTTTCTTAGGAATGATAAGTTTGCCGACCCTGTCAGCGAAAATGACTGTAACTTCAGCAACCTGCCACCCGCCACCCTTCCACTCCCCCACCCCGACTAACACACACACACACACACACACACACACACACACACACACACACACGCACACACACACACACATCACTTACCCAACCCCCCCGCTACCTCTTTCCCTATTGTGTACACATTAAACAATCTCTCTCCCTCTTTCTCCTCTTTCTCTGTCGTTCTCTAGAACATGCAGACTGACAAACACACTTACCAATGCACGGCATGTCAGAGGGAGCCTGTCAAGATCAAAACCCTGAACTTCAAATCAATGGGAGGAATGGAGACTGGCCTCTGTGCTGTTTGCAGCACAATATGAGTTCTCTGTTGTTGAAGGGCTGAGTGCCATGTCTGCAGAGACGCACCACTGACACGGTCAAACAATACATTCCTCAGAGACATGCCACCTGGTTGGTTGGAGTGTCTGTTCCATTTCATAGTCAATATTCTGTGAGCCGATAAGTCGTGATTGAAAGGGCTAGTTTGCCATTGCAGCACTTTGCTGAAAGACACTACCCCAAGTGATCCATTGGGTGATGGAAGAAGATATGATCAAATAGCAAATAGGTGAAATATTACATATCATGACAGAGGTGGGGGATGTATTGGTAGCAGCTGTTTACAGGGAGCATTATAATAATTAAGAAATCAACAAAATGGCTTAGCACTATTGCCCTAAATCTTCTTAGGTGGGAGTGAACTCCCGCACAAATCTACTGGCACTCCAATCCCACCGGATTGATACTGCTCCAGAGTTAAGTAACTCCATTGATTTCATTTCACATGCCATTCGATTCGCTGGATCATAACACCCACAATGAGATTGGGTTGGCATGGATTTTCTCCTGTCGGGTCAAAAGGCCAAGACCATAATTGTTTTTTATTACTTTTTGGCACTTCCAAACACATATCCATATATCAAATTTATGTCAACTGGTCAATATTGCACATGAGCATTTGTTCCTTTTTTCTTGTTTGTTATTCAGTCCAGTCTCTTAGACACGGTGCTGTCTGGTATTGAGAAGTGGCAGACTATTCGATTAGTTCTCAACCCTCATAGTATGAGGTACCTTTGGAGGTGCCTGTTGAAATTCAATGTTTTGCTCCCTTGTACTGTGTGAAGGCTGACATAGCCTTCGAGGGAAGAAAGACTACGTCTGTTAAGCACACCCAAAATGAGCAGTGGAGAAACGGACAAGTCTTCCCACAGGGAATAGTCTCTCCCTCTTCTCTCTCTCTGTACCCCCCATTACTCTCTCTCTCCAATTATCTCTCTTATCAGTGATTGTTAAAGACAGAGCAAGAAAATTAGATACACAGTGGGGGAAAAAAGTATTTAGTCAGCTACCAATTGTGGAAGTTCTCCCACTTAAAAAGATGAGAGAGGCCTGTAATTTTCATCATAGGTACACGTCAACTATGACAGACTAAATGAGAATTTTTTTTCTCCAGAAAATCACATTGTAGGATTTTTTATGAATTTATTTGCAAATTATGGTGGAAAATAAGTATTTGGTCAATAACAAAAGTTTCTCAATACTTTGTTATATACCCTTTGTTGGCAATGACACAGGTCAAACGTTTTCTGTAAGTCTTCACAAGGTTTTCACACACTGTTGCTGGTATTTTGGCCCATTCCTCCATGCAGATCTCCTCTAGAGCAGTGATGTTTTGGGGCTGTCGCTGGGCAACACGGACTTTCAACTCCCTCCAAAGATTTTCTATGGGGTTGAGATCTGGAGACTGGCTAGGCCACTCCAGGACCTTGAAATGCTTCTTACGAAGCCACTCCTTCGTTGCCCGGGCGGTGTGTTTGGGATCATTGTCATGCTGAAAAACCCAGCCACGTTTCATCTTCAATGCCCTTGCTGATGGAAGGAGGTTTTCACTCAAAATCTCACGGTACATGGCCCCATTCATTCTGTCCTTTACACGGATCAGTCGTCCTGGTCCCTTTGCAGAAAAACAGCCCCAAAGCATGATGTTTCCACCCCCATGCTTCACAGTAGGTATGGTGTTCTTTGGATGCAACTCAGCATTCTTTGTCCTCCAAACACGACGAGTTGAGTTTTTACCAAAAAGTTATATTTTGGTTTCATCTGACCATATGACATTCTCCCAATCCTCTTCTGGATCATCCAAATGCACTCTAGCTAACTTCAGACGGGCCTGGACATGTACTGGCTTAAGCAGGGGGACACGTCTGGCACTGCAGGTTTTGAGTCCCTGGCGGCGTAGTGTGTTACTGATGGTAGGCTTTGTTACTTTGGTCCCAGCTCTCTGCAGGTCATTCACTAGGTCCCCCCGTGTGGTTCTGGGATTTTTGCTCACCGTTCTTGTGATCATTTTGACCCCACGGGGTGAGATCTTGCGTGGAGCCCCAGATTGAGGGAGATTATCAGTGGTCTTGTATGTCTTCCATTTCCTAATAATTGCTCCCAGAGTTGATTTCTTCAAACCAAGCAGTTTACCGATTGGAGATTCAGTCTTCTCAGCCTGGTGTAGGTCTACAATTTTGTTTCTGGTGTCCTTTGACAGCTCTTTGGTCTTGGCCATGGTGGAGTTTGGAGTGTGACTATTTGAGGTTGTGGACAGGTGTCTTTTATATTGATAACAAGTTCAAACAGGTGCAATTAATACAGGTAACGAGTGGAGGACAGAGGAGCCTCTTAAAGAAGAAGTTACAGGTCTGTGAGAGCCAGAAATCTTGCTTGTTTGTAGGTGACCAAATACTTATTTTCCACCATCATTTGCAAATAAATTCATAAAAAATCCTACAATGTGATTTTCTGGATAGTTGACGTGTACCTATGATGAACATTACAGGCCTCTCTCATCTTTTTAAGTGGGAGAACTTGCACAATTGGTGGCTGACTAAATACTTTTTTCCCCCACTGTAAGTGCTCCCTATCCACTTTCTCTTTCCATTCTGAATCATATGAAGACAGAATCTACACACAATCCCCCATAATGACAAAGTGAAAACATGATTTAAGACATTTCTGCAAATTGATTGAAAATGAAATACAGAAATATCTCATTTACATAATTATCCACACCCCTGAGTCAATATTTTGCAGAAGCACCTTTGGCAGAGATTACAGCTGTGAGTCTTTTTGGGTATATTCAATGTCTGCTTTTTAAATTTTATTTTATCTACCAATAGGTGCCCTTCTTTGGAGGCATTGGAAAACCTCCCTCGTCTTTGTGGTTAATTTGTGTTTGAAATTCACTGCTCGACTGAGGGACCTTACAGATAATTGTATTTGTGGACTACAGAGATGAGGTAGTCATTCAAAAATCATGTTAAATAATATTATTGCACACAAAGTGAGTCCATGCAACTTATTATGTGACTTGTTAAGCAAATATTTACTCCTGAACGTATTTAGACTTGCCATAACAAAGGGGTTGAATACTTATTGACTTAAGACCTTTCAGCTTAACATTTTTCATTATTTTGTAAAAACTTCTAAAAACACAATTCCACTTTGACCTTATGGGGTATGTGTGTGTAGGCCAGTGACAAAACAACTTAATTTAATGAATTTTTAATTCAGGCTATAACACAATAACATGTGGAAAAAGTCAAGGGGTGTGAATACTTTCTGAAGGCACTGTGCTCACTTATAAAAATGACTTCATATTGACTTTGATAAAATGCTGAAAATGCAAGGTGTGTGCCCTCTGTGAAAGTAACATTAAGTTGGCATAGGCCTGTTGAATTTTCTGGGAGAGTGACCCATTAACATACGGTATTCAAGACAAATACCACAACGTTCCTGCCCGAATGTCTGCCAAGCACCTGGATACTGCAGTGCAGACCTTCCCAGACCATGGGGAGAGGGAAGGGGTAGAGGGGATGCAGGTGGATTCAAAGTTGGCTGAAGGTTGAAGTGAGTGGATGCCGAGGATATCCGAGGACAAACTATCCTCTCTGGTGCCCAGAAGTAGACCCTCACAACACTAAAGCACATGCAAATATAAAACATACGGATACACACACTTGCACATAAACACACACACACACACGTGCACATGCACAAGCACATACACAACCTCAAACCCATGCACAGAAAGGGGTCTTGTTAGGTCATTCAGTATGTATCCACCATGCCTGCTCTAGCATCCCAACTGGGCAAAGACGTCAGTTCAACGTCTAGTTTTGTTTTAAAACTAGACATTGTAAACTGACGTGAATTCAACGTGAAATCAACAAATCATTTTACCATGCCATTGGATTTAGGTTAAAAGTTGGGTGAAAAAAAATAAGAAATTCCCTTGATTACTTTTTTCAAATCAAATCAGTTTTCCACGTTGATTCAACGTCATCAAATGTATTTTTTTGTTGTTGAAATTACCTGGAAACAACGCTGATTCAACCAGTTTTTGCCCAGTAGGTCTCTCCGTTCCGTACGTGATTCGCTGGGATGTGTCCAGTCGAAAGCACTTCGCAGGCGAAGGGGTTCAGGGCCTTGCCCTAACCAAAGTACTGGGCTAATTAAGCTTTGATTAAGTTCAGAGCGGTTTCTAAGGATATGCGGAACAACGGGTGGGAGGGGTGGGAGGGGTCCCCATCGGATCACACGGTGTCTGTCAGAAGCAGTCGCTGTGAAATTGGATTGTTGGCTGTTAACAACCTTTGACCCCAGGGCCGGCCCTAGCCTTTTGGGGGCCCTAAGCAAAATGTTGTTGTGTGCCCCCCCCCCCCCCCACCTCGTGGGCAAAACATTTTAGTGGTCCCCAGTTGGATAACAAAGCAAGCACTCTATCATGTAAGAACTATCTTCCTTTGTGCAATTAGTGAAAGCATTACCATGTCGATTTAAATCTCAGTTGGTACACTCTACATTAGCATTCCAAAACACTTTAATACAGTCTCACAGCTGTAATACGCTGACTGTGCAAGCGGCAGGTCTTCCGGTTTCTCATTTTACAGAATAAAATATCCACTTTTCACTACGTTCAGACAATATAATAGGAAACAATATGTGATTATACAGATATACAAATCACGATATTTCACATTGTTTGTCTGCATAATTTAAATGTAAATCTAACATTCATTTGCATGAGACAAAGTCCACTTTATCAACAGTTATTGCTGTAGTGTACTATGGTGCCAATGATATCTAGACTGCCACCAACTACTCTGGTGCAAATCGAATCAAATCAAATTGTATTTGCCACATGCGCCGAATACAACAGGTGTAGACCTTACAGTGAAATGCTTACTTACAAGCACTTAACAAACAATGCAGTTGTAAGAAAAAAAAGTGTTAAGTAAAAAATAGATAAGTAAAAAATTAAAATTAAAAAAAATTAAAGAGCAGCAGTAAAATACAAATATTCCGGGAATATTCCGGGAAGCCATGATTAGCAGTTCAGGAGTCTTATGTCTTTGACAATTTTTAGGGCCTTCCTCTGACACCGCCTGGTATAGAGGTCCTGGATTGCAGGAAGCTTAGCCCCAGTGATGTACTGGGCGGGCCGTACGCACTACTCTCTGTAGTGACTTGCGGTCGGAGGCCGAGCAGTTGCCATAAAAGGTTGTGATGCAACCAGTCAGGATGATCTCGATGGTGCAGCTGTATAACTTTTACAGGATCTGAGGACCAATGCCAAATCTTTTCAGTCTCCTGAGGGGGAATAGGCTTTGTCGTGACCTCTTCACGACTGTCTTGGTGTGTTTGGACCGTGATAGTTTGTTGGTGATGTGGACACCAAGGAACTTGAAGCTCTCAACCTGTTCCACTACAGCCCGTCGATGAGAATGGGAGTGTGCTCAGTCCTCTTTTTTTTTCCCTGTAGTCCAAAATCATCTCCTTTGTCTTGATCATGATGAGGGAGAGGTTGTTATCCTGGCACCACACGGCCAGGTCTCTGACCTCCTCCCTATAGGCTGTCTCATCATTGTCGGTGATCAGGCCTACCACTGTTGTGTCATCGGCAAACTTAATGATAGTGTTGGAGTCGTGCATGGCCATGCAGTCATGGGTGAACAGGGAGTACAGGAGGGGACTGACCACGCACCCCTGAGGGGCCCCCTTGTTGAGGATCAGCGTGGCAGATGTGTTGTTACCTACCCTTACCACCTGGGGGCGGCCCGTCAGGAAGTCCAGTATCCAGTTGCAGAGGGTGGTGTTTAGTCCCAGGGTCCTTAGCTTAGTGATGAGCTTTGTTGGCACTATGGTATTGAATGCTGAGCTGTAGTCAATTAACAGCATTCTCACATAGGTGTTTATTTTGTCCAGGTGGGAAAGGGCATTGTGGAGTGCAATAGAGATTGCATCATCTGTGGATTTGTTGGGGCGGTATGCAAATTGGAGTGGGTCTAGGGTTTTTGAAATAAGGGTGTTGATGTGAGCCATTACCAGCCTTTCAATGCACTTCATGGCTACAGACGTGAGTGCTTCGGGTCAGTAGTCATTTAGGCAGGTTATCTTAGTGTTCTTGGGCACAGGGACTATGGTGGTCTGCTTGAAACATGTTGGTATTACAAACTCAGTCAGGGACATGTTGAAAATGTCAGTGAAGACACTTGACAGTTGGTCAGCGTATGCTCAGAGTACACGTCATGGTAATCCGTCTGGCCCTGCGGCCTTGTGAATGTTGACCTGCTTAAAAGTCTTACTCACATCGGCTATAGAGAGCATGATCACATAGTCATCTGGAAAAGCTGATGCTCTCATGCATGCTTCAGTGTTGCTTGCCTAGAAGCGAGCATATAAGTGATTTAGCTCGTCTGGTAGGCTTGTGTCAACTGGGATCTCGCGGCTGTGCTTCACTATGTAGTCTGGAATAGTTTGCGAGCCCTGCCACATCCGACGAGCGTCGGAGCCGGTGTAGTATGATTCAATCTTAGTCTTGTATTGACTCTTTGCCTGTTTGATGGTTCGTCGGAGGTCATAGTGGGATTTCTTATAAGCGTCCGGGTTAGAGTCCCGCTCCTTGAAAGTGGCAGCTTTACCCTTTAGCTCAGTGCAGATGTTGCCTGTAATCCATGGCTTCTGGTTGGAGTATGTACGTACGGTCACTGTGGGGACGACGTCATCAATGCACTTATTGATGAAGCCAGTGACTGATGTGGTGTACTCCTCAATGCCATCGGAAGAATCCCAGAACATATTCCAGTCTGTGCTAGCAAAACAGTCCTGTAGCTTAGCATCTGCGTCATCTGACCACGTCCTTATTAACCGAGTCACTGGTGCTTCCTGCTTTAGTTTTTGCTTGTAAGCAGGAATCAGGAGGATAGAATTATGGTCAGATTTGCTAAATGGAGGGCGAGGTAGAGCTTTGTACGCGTCTCTGTATGTGGAGTAAAGGTGGTCTTGAGTTCTTTTTCCTCTGGTTGCACATGTAACATGCTGGTAGAATTTCGGTTGAACGGATTTAAGTTTCCCTCCATTAAAGTCCCCGGCCACTAGGAGCACTGGATGAGCATTTTCCTGTTTGCTTATGGCCTTATACAGCTCATTGAGTGCAACCTTAGTGCCAGCATCGGTTTGTGGTGGTAAATAGACAGCTACAAAAAAATATAGATGAAAACTCTCTTGGTAAATAGTGTGGTCTACAGGTTATCATGAGATACTCTACCTCAGGCAAGCAAAACCTCGAGACTTCCGTAGTATTAGATTTTATGCTTCAGCTGTTGTTTACAAATATACACAGACTGCCACCCCTTGTCTTACCGGAGTCAGCCATTCTATCCTGCCGATGTAGCCTATATCCTGCCAGCTGTATGTTATCCATGTCGTCGTTCAGCCGCGACTCGGTGGAACATAAGATATTACAGTTTTTATTGTCCCGTTGGTAGGATATCCTTGATCTTAGGTCGTCCATTTTGTTTTCAAATGATTGTACGTTGGCTACTAGGATTGATGGAAGAGGCAGATTACTCGCTCGCCTTCTAATCCTTACAAGGCATCCCGACCTACGTCCACGATATCTCTGTCTCTTTCTCATGCGAATGACAGGGATTTGGTGTCACACCCTGGCTCTGGGACTCTATATGTTGAGCCAGGGTGTGTTCATTTCTATGTGTTGTAGTTATATGTTGGGGGTTCTAGGTATTGTATTTCTATGTTGGCCTGAGTGACTCCCAATCAGAGACAACGCGTGTCAGCTGGTGCTGGTTGTCTCTGATTGGGAGCCATATTTAAACTGTCTGTTTTTCCCTTTGTGTTTGTGGGTTTTTGTTCCATGTCGGTCATTGTTACCGTGGACTTCACAAGTCGTTTCTTGTTTTGTTTTTGTTGTCTATTATCACTAAAGATAATAAAGTTAAACATGTTCGTTCATCACGCTGCGCCTTGGTCAATTCCCTACGACGATCGTGACAGAAAAACCCACCAAGCAAGGACCAAGCAGCGTGTCCTGGGTCAGAACTTGGACTGGACATGGGAGGAAGCGCCGGGAGAGGCCCTGGCGAAAGAGGAGCAGCGGCGTCAGCAGTGTCAACGTCGGACAGGCGAGAGGCAACCCCAGAAATTTTTTAGGGGGGGGCACACGGCATGGACGACGGGGCTGACGGAGGCAGAAAAGGGGCGGATTCAGAAGGCCACCAGGTTACGGGTACACCGCCCTGTACGTCCTGTGCGGATGCCTCACACAGAGTGTGTGAGGGTAGGCATTCAGCCAGGACGGGTTGTGGCCGCACTTCACTCCAGGTCTCCTATCCGTCTCCACAGCCCGGTTCGGCCTGTTCCTGCCACTCGCACCAAGTCTACGGTGCGCGTCGCCAGCCCGGCCCGGCCTGTTCCTGCCACTCGCACCAAGTAAACGATGCGCGTCGCCAGCCCGGCCCGGCCTGTTCCTGCCACTCGCACCAAGTATACGGTGCGCGTCGCCAGCCCGGCCCGGCCTGTTCCTGCCACTCGCACCAAGTCTACGGTGTGCGTCGCCAGCCCGGCCCGGCCTGTTCCTGCCCCTCGCACCAAGCCTAAGGTGTGCGTCGCCAGCCCGGTCCGGCCTGTCCCTGCTCCACGCACCAAGCCTACGGTGTGCGTCGCCAGTCCGGCCCAGCCTGTTCCTGCCACTCGCACCAAGCCTAAGGTGTGCGTCGCCAGCCCGGTCCGGCCTGTCCCTGCCACTCGCACCAAGCCTACGGTGCGCGTCGCCAGTCCGGCCCAGCCTGTTCCTGCCACTCGCACCAAGCCTACGGTGTGCGTCGCCAGCCCGGCCCGGCCTGTTCCTGCCACTCGCACCAAGCCTACGGTGCGCGTCGCCCGGCCCGGCCTGTTCCTGCCACTCGCACCAAGCCTACGGTGTGCGTCGCCAGCCCGGCCCGGCCTGTTCCTGCCACTCGCACCAAGCCTACGGTGCGCGTCGCCAGCCCGGCCCGGCCTGTTCCTGCCACTCGCACCAAGCCAGGGGTGCGAGTCGCCAGCCCGGCCCGGCCTGTTCCTGCCACTCGCACCAAGCCAGGGGTGCGAGTCGTCAGCCTGGTCCAGAACGTTCCTGCTACTCGCACCAAGCCAGGGGTGCGAGTCGTCAGCCTGGTCCAGCCCGTTCCTGCTACTCGCACCAAGCCAGGGGTGCGAGTCGTCAGCCTGGTAAAGCCCGTTGCTGCTCCACGCACCAAGCCAGGGGTGCGAGTCGTCAGCCCGGTAAAGCCCGTTCCGGCTCCACGCACCAAGCCAGGGGTGCGTATCGTCAGCCCGGTCCGGCCCGTTGCTGCTCCATGCACCAAGCCAGGGGTGCGCATCGTCAACCCGGTAAAGCCCGTTCCGGCTCCACGCACCAAGCCAGGGGTGCGCATCGTCAGCCCGGTCCGGCCCGTTGCTGCTCCACGCACCAAGCCAGGGGTGCGAGTCGTCAGTCCGGTGAGGCCCGTTCCGGCTCCACGCACCAAGCCAGGGGTGCGTATCGTCAGCCCGGTCCGGCCCGTTGCTGCTCCACGCACCAAGCCAGGGGTGCGAGTCGTCAGTCCGGTGAGGCCCGTTCGGCTCCACGCACCAAGCCAGGGGTGCGTATCGTCAGCCCGGTCCGGCCCGTTGCTGCTCCACGCACCAAGCCAGGGGTGCGCATCGTCAGCCCGGTCCGGTCCGTTCCTGCCTCACGCACCAAGCCAGGGGTGCGCGTCGTCAGTCCGGCACAACCCGTGCCTGGGTCATCAGTGCCTAATCAGGTACCGCTCAACTGCTCCACAACGGAGCTGAAGCTAACCGCTCCTGCTACGTCCAGTTCAGCTCCAGCCAGCGGGGCCAGACCGGACCAGGGGCGCTATGGGGGGATTATTGGAGGGTGGTGGGCAAGGCCGGAGACAGAACCGCCGCCGAGGAGGAATGCCCACCCAGCCCTCCCCTGTTTTGTTCTAGTGGAGGCGCGGTCGCAGTCCGGGGGGGGTACTGTCACACCCTGGCTCTGGGACTCTATATGTTGAGCCAGGGTGTGTTCATTTCTATGTGTTGTTGTTCTATGTTGGGGGTTCTAGGTATTGTATTTCTATGTTGGCCTGAGTGACTCCCAATCAGAGACAACGCGTGTCAGCTGGTGCTGGTTGTCTCTGATTGGGAGCCATATTTAAACTGTCTGTTTTTCCCTTTGTGTTTGTGGGTTTTTGTTCCGTGTCGGTCATTGTTACCGTGGACTTCACGTGTCGTTTCTTGTTTTGTTTTTGTTGTCTATTATCACTAAAGATAATAAAGTTAAACATGTTCGTTCATCACGCTGCGCCTTGGTCTATTCCCTACGACGATCGTGACATTTGGGCCTTGTCGGGTGTCTGTAGAATATCCTTTGCGTCCGACTCGTTGAAGAAAAAATCTTAGTCCAGTACGAGGTGAGTAATCGCTGTACTGATATTCAGAAGCTATTTTTGGTCATAAGAGACAGTGGCAGAAACATTATGTACAGAATAAATTACAAATAATACGAAAAAACACACATAATAGCACAATTGGTTAGAGGGCTGTAAAACGGCAGCCATCTCCTCCGGCGCCATCTTTCCAATCCATCTAAGCCGTCTAAGGTTGCAGTGACTTTATATTCACGCCACATTTAAGGACATACACTGTACATAAGGTGTACATACGAAATTTAATCTACAACACTCTGGAGATAAAGGTGCTCAAAGTTGATTTTGCATACCCCACCATTCCATGAGACATCCATGTCTTCATCACTGGAAAAGATAAACGGTTCAGTTTGATATAATTCGAAAGCTTACAAACAGGTTTGTCAAATTATTTTCTAATTTCTTGAAAAATATGTATTTAAATAAAAAGTATGAGATTTTTTTACCTTTAATGTAAATTATCTTAAAACGTGTGAACTATATATATTCACAGATGTTGTAGCTTAGACCCTATTTTACATCATCTGAGGTTTGTGTTGTGCCCGCCATCGGTTGAGACATAACATGTTCTTGAGTACAGGGTGGGTGTCATTGTCATTTCAATGGACCTTTCCCTTCAGACCACTGCAATTTAGCTGGTACACCATTGAAATGTACATTTAATTGAAATGTTTAATTACTACCAAAAAGATGGCCACTGGTCCACCCACCGTCGGATGTCATGTGTATTCTATTTTTCTATATTTCTATGATTTCAAAAGTTTTCCTAAGGAGGATTGACAGTATAATTTAAAACAACAGATATTCCCATTCAAGTCAATATTCTCTAATGTGTGGACCTCTAACCATCTTTGTGGTACCATTTGAAAGTTAAAATGTACAGTACCAGTCAAAAGTTGGGACACACCTACTCATTCAAGGGTTTTCCTTTATTTTTACTATTTTCTACATTGTAGAATTATAGTGAATACATCAAAACTATGAAATAACACATGGAATAATTTAGTGACCAATAAAGTGTTGAACAAATCAAAATACATTTTATATTTGAGATTCTTCAAATAGCCACCCTTTGCCTTGATGACAGCTTTGCACACTCTTGGCATTCTCTCAACCAGCTTCATGAGGTAGTCACCTGGAATGCATTTCAATTAACAGGTGTGCCTTCTTAAAAGTTAATTTGTGTAATTTCTTTCCTTCTTAATGCGTTTGAGCCAATCAGTTGTGTTGTGACAAGGTAGGGGTGGTATACAGAAGATAGCCCTATTTGGTAAAAGACCAAGTCCATATTATGGCAAGAACAGCTCAGATAAGCAAAGAGAAATGACAGTCCATCATTACTTTAAGACATGAAGGACAGTCAATACAGAACATTTCAAGAACTTTGAACATTTCTTCAAGTGCAGTCGCAAAAACCATCAAGCGCTATGATGAAACTGGCTCTCTTGAGGACCACCACAGGAATGGAACACCCAGAGTTACCTCTGCTGCAGAGGATAAGTTCATTAGAGTTACCAGCCTCAGAAATTGCAGCCCAAATAAATGCTTCACAGAGTTGAAGTAACAGACACATCTCAACATAAATTGTTCAGAGGAGACGGTGTGAATCAGGCCTTCATGGTCAAATTGCTTGAAATAAACCAATACTAAAGGACACCAATAATAAGAAGAGACTTGCTTGGGCCAAGAAACACGAGCAATGGACATTATACCGGTAGAAATGTGTCCTTTGGTCTGGAGTCCAAATTGGAGATTTTTGGTTCCAACCTGTGGGTGAACGGATGATCTCCACATGTGTATTTCCCACCATAAAGCATGGAGGAGGTGTTATGGTGTGGGGGTGCTTTGCTGGTGACACTGTCTGTGATTTATTTAGAATTCAAGGCACACTTAACCAGCATGGCTACCACAGCATTCTGCAGCAATTCACCATCCCATCTGGTTTGGGCTTAGTGGGACTATCATTTGTTTTTCAACATGACAATGACCCAACAATCATCCAGGCTGTTTAAGTTCTATTTTACCAAGAAGGAGAGTAATTGAGTGCTGCATCAGATGACCTGCCCTCCACAATCCCCCGACCTCAACCCAATTGAGATTGTTTGGGATGAGTCGGACGGCAGAGTGAAGAAAAAGCAGAAAACAAGTGCTCAGCATATGCTGGAACTCCTTCAAGACAGTTCGAAATGCTTTCCAGGTGAAGCTGGTTGAGAGAATGCCAAGAGTGTGCAAAGCTGTCATCAAGGCAAAGGGTGGCTATTTGAAGAATCTCAAATATAAAATATATTTTGATTTGTTTATCACTTTTTAGGTTACTACATGATTCCATATGTGTTATTTCATAGCTTTGATGTATTCACTATTATTCTACAATGTAAAAAAAATAGTAAAAATAAAGTTTTTTGTTGTTGTGCACTCTACTCAAACAATAGCATGGTATTTGTTCACTATAATAACTACTGTAAATTGGACAGTTCAGTTAGATTAACAATAATTTAAGATTTCTGCCCATATAAGACATGTCTATGTCCTGGAAAGTTTGCTGTTACTTACAACAGTCATGCTAATCACATTAGTGCACGTTAGCTCAACCGTCCTGTATACGGGACACCGATCCCGTAGAGGTTAACTACCAAAATAACTAGCCGGACTGGCTGCTGCAATGTCTCTCTCTCTCTTCTCGAGCAACGGCGCCCTCGACTTTTCATGACCATACGAACCCTGTTTATTGAGGTTCAAATATGCAAATAACTAATTAACTAGCAAGGAATATCAACAAATGTGCACACGTGTCTACACAAGGCTCTAGAAGCGCCCATAAGATCCTGAGTCTAGAAGCAGTCTAGCTAACATGTTTGCTAGCTAGCTAATTCTGTTTTATAAGAAAACAGCAGAGATGACTAAAATACTGTAGCTAGCTAGCAAGACCTCCTCTGTGACAATGTTTTAGGGGCACGGGATTGTTACAGTAGATTCATCTTTTAATTTTAACTTAACTGTCATTGCAGTTGGTGGTAACTACTGGTTTCAGATGGCGAGAGAAACTGTGCGCCATGTTAGGTGTTTTGGTAAGGGCTCAGAGTGATGTCACGCAACAATGAAAACTCAACAAATCACCCAATGGATATAAAAAAATATTAATGACTTTTTCTCCGGAAAGGACATTTTGCGACCGTATATATGATAACCCTACATCTCCCAAAAATGTATGTCTAATGATTTATTTTTGCTAAGAAATATAAAAAAAGGTAATTGTTCATAGTGTCCTTATTTTTCTAAGATATCAATGCCAAACTTAACATTGCTCATCATGGTAATGTCTTTGATGACCCAAAATAGTTTCAAGTTGATAGGCCATTGTGAAGTGGATTTAGAAAAGAATTTAAATTCCTGATTTGCAGTGGCTTGCGAAAGTATTCACCCCCCTTTGGCATTGTTCCTATTTTGTTGCCTTACAACCTGGAATTAAAATTGATTTTTGGGGGGGTTGTATCATTTGATTTACACAACATGCCTACCACTTTGAAGACGCAAAATATTTTTTCTTGTGAAACAAACAAGAAATAAAACAAAAAAAACAGAAATTGAGCATCCATAACTATTCACTTTTGACAAATATTATGAAAATATGAAATATCATAACTATATAATATATTTCCCTATTCAACGAAAGTGGCCTTGAAATGACTGAAATGCTTTCTAAATATAGTAACACTCAAATTATAAATGACTTGCTATAAGATTTCATCTTTCTTATCACTGTAAAATAAATATGATCATACTTAGTGACAGTACAATATTGACACTATTTCATATAACTGACGACATACTGTATAATTTTCTCCTAAACGTCCTCTGAGCGGCACAGAGACACCATTCAAATGTGTGCAGACTTGTACAACTTCAGCTTTAAGCACACAGTGATTTCATGACCAAGAGAAAGTTGTCTTCTTTCAATTCTATTAAGTTATTGTCACGCTCTGGCTCCGGGACTGTGTATTTTGAGCCAGGGTGTGTTCTTTTGGTTGTGTTTCCTTGTTTGGTCGTGTGACTCCCAATCAGTGGTAACGAGTGTCAGCTGTCGGCTCGTTATCTCTGATTGGGAGCCATATTTAAACTGTCAGTGTTCACCTTAGTGTTGTGGGTTTTTGTTCCTTGTCAGTCATTGTAACCGAGGACTTCACGATTCGTCATTGTTTGTTGTTTTTGTAGTGAGTACTTTAGTTTAATAAAGTCATGTTCGCTCAACGCGCTGCGCTTTGGTCTCCCTCATTAGACGATCGTGACAGAAAAACCCACCATAACAGGACCAAGCAGCGTGAGGAAGAGAGAGGATGGACTTGGGAGCAGTTGAGTAGGAGTCTCGACTGGGCCAAGCCAAGAGAAGAGGAGAGAGGTTGGACATTGGAGCAGTGGGGTGAGAGTCTGGCGAGAACTATGGAGGCCTGGTCCACGAAGAGGAGAGAACCCCAGAAAATTTTTAGGGGGGGGCTTACGACGTCGGACCAGCAGGAGGCCGCGATAGAGCGGTCCAGTGGGTTGCCGGAGGAGGCCGCCGGGTTACGGGGGCCACTGGTCGAAGAGGGGATGGAGGAAGTAGAGGCACGGCGAGAGGTACTGGCGTGTGTTGCCAGTCCGGTCCGGCCCGTTCCAGATCCCGGTGTAGGGCCAGTGGTGTGTGTCCCCAGTACAGTCCGGCCCATCCAAGCTCCCCGCACCAAGCCAGTGGTGTGCGTCGTCAGCCCTGTCCGGCTCGTTCCTGCTCTCCGCACCAAGTCTATGGTGCGTTTCGTCAGCCCTGTCCGGCTCGTTCCTGCTCTCCGCACCAGGTCTGTGGTGCGCGTCGCCAGCCCAGTCCGGCCCATCCAAGCTCCCCGCACCAGGTCTGTGGTGCGCGTCGCCAGCCCAGTCCGGCCCATCCAAGCTCCCCGCACCAGGTCGGTGGTGCGCGTCGCCAGCCCTGTCCGGCCCGTGCCTGCTCTCCGCACCAAGTCTGTGGTGCGTTTCGTCAGCCCTGTCCGGCCCGTTCCTGCTACTCGCACCAAGCCAAGGGTGCGAGTCGTCAGCCAGATTCAGCCCATTCCTGCTACTCGCACCAAGCCAAGGGTGCGAGTCGTCAGCCGGATTCAGCCCATTCCGGCTACTCGCACCAAGCCAAGGGTGCGAGTCGTCAGCCGGATTCAGCCCATTCCTGCTACTCGCACCAAGCCAGGGATGCGAGTCTTCAGCCTGGTGAGGCCTGTTCCGGCTCCACGCACCATGCAAAGGGTGCGTATCGTCTGCCAGGTCCGGTCCATTCCTGCCTCACGCGCCAAGCCAGGGGTGCGCGTTGGCAGTCCTGATCCAGCTAACTGGGTCAGATCGGACTGGGGGCACTACGGGGGGATTGTAGTAGGGTGGTGGTCAAACCCGGAGCCGGAGCCGCCTCCGAGGAGCAATACCCACCCAGCCCTTCCCTATTTGGGGTGTAGGCGCGGTCGGAGTCCGCGCCTTTAGGGGGGGGTACTGTCACGCTCTGGCTCCGGGACTGTGTATTTTGAGCCAGGGTGTGTTCTTTTGGTTGTGTTTCCTTGTTTGGTCGTGTGACTCCCAATCAGTGGTAACGAGTGTCAGCTGTCGGCTCGTTATCTCTGATTGGGAGCCATATTTAAACTGTCAGTGTTCACCTTAGTGTTGTGGGTTTTTGTTCCTTGTCAGTCATTGTAACCGAGGACTTCACGATTCGTCATTGTTTGTTGTTTTTGTAGTGAGTACTTTAGTTTAATAAAGTCATGTTCGCTCAACGCGCTGCGCTTTGGTCTCCCTCATTAGACGATCGTGACAGTTATTTTGTAATTATTAGCATGTTGAGAGCTCTACATCCGGCTGAGAATATCACAGTGAGATGAAACCACAACCGTTATATTCGCTATAATGTCACCTTTCAAATGCCATCTCCCGGGCTGGGCTCCGTCACTCAGAGGAAGAGCAAATTGATTATTTGTCTGGATAGGCAAGAAAATGTGATATGTCACTGTAGTGGAAGAATGAGAGGTGATTCTCATGACTGGCGACTTACAGGTGCTGAGGCCTAGCGTGATGACTCAATCACGATTTATGACATTGTTTGGATGACTGACCATCACAGGGGTTATCTGTGGCTTTCTCTGGGGAGGGATGTGCCCACAGAACCCTGGGAGCACGAATATCATTGAAGGTGGGAAGACAGATGAAAACGTAAAATCGACTAAATTAATATTACTGTGTGAATTAAATTGTCATATTTGGATTGTTTCAAGAGTTCATAAAGACCTACGAATTTGTATATGTTTTATTGTACTGTAAGTGCTATGGGTTTATTGTTAGAGGGGAACTGTGTTGTTTTGTTCATCGGACGGTGGATAGTTAAAAGAGGAGCAACACAGGGGTGCCTAGAGTTGATTAGATTAGAATCTGGGTGTTTTGTCCCTGTATATTGTTTTTACTAGCAAAGTGCAAAGAAATGTTAATTCAGGCTATGCTTGAATTTGGTTAAAAGGACAGTGAATTTGTTCATACTTAATAAAAGTTTTTTCTCTTAGAGATTATTCTGAATTGAAGACAAGTGTAACCACATTGTCTTTTATTTATTATTATTTTTTTGTGGTTAGATCAGCTTTAATATTGCAAATAGATTGTAACTTCCATCAATGTAATTGTCTGCATCACTTCCAATCCCCATGTTTTTTTCTCACAAAATATATATATATATATATATATATATATATATATATATATATATATATATATATATACACTGCTCAAAAAAATAAAGGGAACACTTAAACAACACAATGTAACTCCAAGTCAATCACACTTCTGTGAAATCAAACTGTCCACTTAGGAAGCAACACTGATTGACAATACATTTCACATGCTGTTGTGCAAATGGAATAGACAACAGGTGGAAATTATAGGCAATTAGCAAGACACCCCCAATAAAGGACTGGTTTTGCAGTTGGTGACCACAGATCACTTCTCAGTTCCTTTGCTTCCTGGCTGATGTTTTGGTCACTTTTGAATGCTGGCGGTGCTTTCACTCTAGTGGTAGCATGAGACGGAGTCTACAACCCACACAAGTGGCTCAGGTAGTGCAGCTTATCCAGGATGGCACATCAATTCAAGCTGTGGGAAGAAGGTTTGCTGTGTCTGTCAGTGTAGTGTCCAGAGCATGGAGGCGCTACCAGGAGACAGGCCAGTACATCAGGAGACGTGGAGGAGGCCGTAGGAGGGCAACAACCCAGCAGCAGGACTGCTACCTCCGCCTTTGTGCAAGGAGGAGCAGGAGGAGCACTGCCAGAGCCCTGCAAAATGACCTCCAGCAGGCCACAAATGTGCATGTGTCTGCTCAAACGGTCAGAAACAGACTCCATGAGGGTGGTATGAGGGCCCGACGTCCACAGGTGGGGGTTGTGCTTACAGCCCAACACCGTGCAGGACGTTTGGCATTTGCCAGAGAACACCAAGATTGGCAAATTCGCCACTGGCGCCCTGTGCTCTTCACAGCTGAAAGCAGGTTCACACTGAGCACGTGACAGACGTGACAGAGTCTGGAGACGCCGTGGAGAACGTTCTGCTGCCTGCAACATCCTCCAGCATGACCGGTTTGGCGGTGGGTCAGTCATGGTGTGGGGTGGCATTTCTTTGGGGGGCCGCACAGCCCTCCATGTGCTCGCCAAAGGTAGCCTGACTGCCATTAGATACCGAGATGAGATCCTCAGACCCCTTGTGAGACCATATGCTGGTGTGGTTGGCCCTGGGTTCCTCCTAATGGAAGACAATGCTAGACCTCATGTGGCTGGAGTGTGTCAGCAGTTCCTGCAAGAGGAAGGCATTGATGCTATGGACTGCCCCGCCCGTTCCCCAGATCTGAATCCAATTGAGCACATCTGGGACATCATGTCTTGCTCCATCCACCAAACGCCACGTTGCACCACAGACTGTCCAGGAGTTGGCGGATGCTTTAGTCCAGGTCTGGGAGGAGATCCCTCAGGAGACCATCCGCCACCTCATCAGGAGCATGCCCAGGCGTTGTAGGGAGGTCATACAGGCACGTGGAGGCCACACACACTACTGAGCCTCATTTTGACTTGTTTTAAGGACATTACATCAAAGTTGGATCAGCCTGTAGTGTGGTTTTCCACTTTAAATTTGAGGGTGACTCCAAATCCAGACCTCCATGGGTTGATCAATTTGATTTCCATTGATAATTTTTGTGTGATTTTGTTGTCAGCACATTCAACTATGTAAAGAAAAAAGTATTTAATAAGATTATTTCATTCATTCAGATCTAGGATGTGTTATTTTAGTGTTCCCTTAATTTTTTTGAGCAGTGTATGTATATATTGTGATGTCACGAGAGGCTGTGTCCTGGAAGGACGTTACATCCCCCTGAGGTGGCTGCAAACCCAGACAGCTATGGCTCCATCTGCTGGTATGGTCGGGAACTCCACCCCTCTATGGCCAATCTTCCCACGCAGCTGAAACAAATGAGGAGCTGATGAGCTGAAGGTTTGGGAAGGGAAGAGACACAGTCTCCAAGCTGGGCTCTCTGGAGGACAAGAGTGCTGCACGTCCACTTCCATGAGGAATATAAGGATTTGGAGATACTTACCTTTGGGAAATACTCACCTTTGGATATATGCACCTGTGGAAATACGTGAGAGACATTTGGAAGGACTTTTTGCTGGGTTGGCCACTAGCTGCAACGTGGACTACAGTAAGGCTGGGGAAAAGTTATCTGAGCGAGTGAGAATTATGACTTTGGATGTGGAAGAGACATCCCTGAACTGTTAACCCTTAAAGAGCCCCAAGAGAACAGAATTTTGTTATATTTTCGTTAATTTCCCAAGACCTATAATAAAATCCTTGTTTTGTTTGAACCTTGTCTCCTGGCACTACTTGAGCAATCCCGCTGAAAGCTGTGTAGCCTCTCGTGACGTCACAGGTGGTGGAGAATACGGGCACGCTCAAGCGTTAATAGTGCATGTCAGAGGAGGATACCGAAGGTTTGATCACCCAGTTTTCCAAGTTGGCCGTAGGCTCCCCGCCGACTGAAATGGAGGACATATTGAAAGCCCTTGTTGCTGGCCAGCAAGCCCAGATGCAAGCAAACGTGGCTCTCTTGGAGGAGCAAAAGAAAGCCAACCTTCTGAAGGCAGAGGAATTGCAGTTGCAGAGACAGAGGGTGGTCCAAAATACCCGCCCAATAAAGGCAAGTGACTTTATATCTAAGATGGGAGCTACCGATGACATTGAGGCATACCTGCATGCATTTGAGGCCACGGCCACTAGGGAAGCCTGGCCCAAGCAACAGTGGGTTGGTCTGTTAGCCCCCTTTCTAACCGGGGAATCGCTGAATGCTGTCCGGGACCTGGGCCCTGACCAGGTTACTGACTATGATGCCCTGAAGTCTGAGATCCTCAGCAGATATGGACTCACAAAGTTTGGTATGGCCGAGCGCTTTCACAGCTGGACCTTCCAACCAGACCAACCTCCTCGGGCGCAGATGCATGAACTTGTCCGAATCGCAAGGAAATGGCTGGATCCGCAGAGGAATACAGCAGCGGCGGTGGTGGAGGCCGTTGTGGTGGATCGTTACCTACGCGCCCTGCCTTATGAGGCAAAACGGTTCATCAGTCAACAGGCCTTGACCACGGCTGATCTGACCGTGGAAGCTGTGGAAAAGTACCAGGCCACAGCGGAGATGTTGAATGCTTCCCGAAAAGACCCCAGGAGTGCGGCCCCACCACAAATGGGAAGAACCCGTCCAAAGGACCCCAAGGTCTCGAACCCAGCCACGTCAGGACTTATCCCGGCTCCAGGGGGAGCCAGAAACCAGGCGGGTCCAAGAAGAGTACACCAGGAGGGGGAACTTCGACAGTGTTACCGGTGTGGGGAGATGGGACATATCTCCTGGCAGTGTGGGAAACCAGCCGAGGAACCTATGCCCACTGCGGAGTCCTCCAGCTCAGCACCCACACACCGTTTTGCCTCGCTCTTGGGAGTCGTAGATGGCGGCCCAGATCGACCCCCCACCTGCCCGGTAACTGTGAATCACCATGATGTGGAGGCCTTACTGGATTCTGGTAGCCGGGCCACCCTGGTGCGTAAGGATTTGGTGGGCCCAACGTGTCTGACCCCGGGGAAAGTCCTCCCAGTTTCTTGTGTCCATGGGGACACCAGAGAATACCCCATTACTGAACTTACAATGACCAGCACACGGGGAACCATACACACGACGGCGGGGGTGGTTGATTCCCTCCCCGTCCCTGTCCTAATTGGACGAGACTGCCCAGCCTTTTACCCACTCTGGAGAGAGTCTCAGGAGAGGATAACCCGAGTACCTCGGAAACGGAGAGGCAAGACTCATCCTGGGAAGGCTCCGGTGCAATCCTCCGAGTTACTCACTCCCGCCCCGGGCTCTGATAGGGATGGCAGGTGCCCAGACCGACACAGAGACGGAGCTACAGAATCTGGACAAAGAACTGTCGGGTCTGAAGGGGACCGCTGAGAGGTATCGTTTGTTAAAGCAACAGTTAGACATGAAGACAGAAGAGTTAGATATCCTCCAGGCTAAACTCCAACAGAGCTCCTTCCCTAAGCAACAGGAGGAGCTGGAGAGGCTGCGCAGGACCATCGAGGAGTGTGAGGAGACCCTGCGCAGTAGTAAGGAGGTCCAGAAGAAGGCAGAGGAGAAGTACAAGGTGTTGGAGAACAAGATGAAGAATGCGGAGGCAGAGAGAGAGAAGGAACTGAAAGCTGCTCAACAGAAGCTAAACTCTGCTAAAACCAAGGCTGATGCGTTCAGTAAGAAACTCAAGGAGAGACAACAGGAGGCTGAGTCCCTGGTCCTAGAGTTGGAGGAGTTGAAGAGAGAGCAGTCTGGCAAGCACCACGGCAATGCGGACGCCCTCTCCCGGCGTGATGCCTTCTTCGCTGCCTTTACCCGACGAGGACGTCGGTCCCGAGGAGGGGGATGTGTGATGTCACGAGAGGCTGTGTCCTGGAGGGACGTTACATCCCCCTGAGGTGGCTGCAAACCCAGACAGCTATGGCTCCATCTGCTGGTATGGTCGGGAACTCCACCCCTCTATGGCCAATCTTCCCACGCAGCTGAAACAAATGAGGAGCTGATGAGCTGAAGGTTTGGGAAGGGAAGAGACACAGTCTCCAAGCTGGGCTCTCTGGAGGACAAGAGTGCTGCACATCCACTTCCATGAGGAATATAAGGATTTGGAGATACTTACCTTTGGGAAATACTCACCTTTGGATATATGCACCTGTGGAAATACGTGAGAGACATTTGGAAGGACTTTTTTGCTGGGTTGGCCACTAGCTGCAACGTGGACTACAGTAAGGCTGGGGAAAAGTTATCTGAGCGAGTGAGAATTATGACTTTGGATGTGGAAGAGACATCCCTGAACTGTTAACCCTTAAAGAGCCACAAGAGAACAGAATTTTGTTATATTTTCGTTAATTTCCCAAGACCTATAATAAAATCCTTGTTTTGTTTGAACCTTGTCTCCTGGCACTACTTGAGCAATCCCGCTGAAAGCTGTGTAGCCTCTCGTGACGTCACAATATATATATATATATATATATATATATATATATATATACATATACATATACATATACAGATACATACACATACATACATACTGTTACAGATACAGGTATCCTGTGTCCTGTGTTTTTCCTCTCCTTCTACCCTAATCACAGGTGTCCTGTATGTTCCTGATTGGTGGTCGTTGAGATGTCTGCTGATTGCTAAGGTGGACCAATCAGTGAACATTCCTCTGCATTGCACCACCTGTTGCTGGTTTTTCAATCACACAGCCCATTGTATAAAAACCAGTCAGTTGTTTTTGTTGTTAGAGAGAGACTATTTCCGTATGTGAGTATGGATACTGTTGTGTCCTGTGTATTGTGTACTCACTAAGTTGCTGGTTACTCTGTTTGGTAATTTTGTTAGACTAATTTCTGTATGTGAGTAATGGATACTGGGATATCCTGTGTTTAGAGTACTCACTAATTTGCTGGTTACTCTGTTTGGTAACTTTGTGTGTTTCTGGGAAAAGGGGAAGTTAAGCAAGCTGCCCTTGGGCATACATTACCCGTAGAAAGAACTGTCTATAAACACTAGTTAGACCTGAGCGGACCACCCACTGTATTTTTGTATGAGTAGCAGTAGCTTAGCGGTTCTTGAGGCAGGCAAGATCAGTTTAGGGGTGTTTTACACTATTGTTTCATTTCTTGGGTCCTGCTCAGCCCTTTTTCCCAAACCTTTACCGTGTGTTCACAAATAAACATTTTATGTTTGACGGTAGTTTATGGTTGTCGTGTAGTTTTTCGTTCTCACTGTTCCATGTCATCATCCTAATTTGCATGAATTATGTTACGGGTCTCATGTCCATCCCCCTAGACGTTTAAAGCCACGGGGTTCGTAACACATACATATGTACATACATATGAATACATATATACATATCCTTTTTTTAAATGTATTTTCCTTTATTACTTTCCAACCCCACCACCCCTCCACTAATTGGAGTAAACTAGTGAACAACAACGCTTAGGCCTCTACTTCCAGCTAATACATACTATATATATTTTATGGTCACAGTCAATTTTACAATAATTATATTTTGTTTATTTTTACTCCTGAACTTCCTCTACCCTCAACCTCTCCGATCATTTTCATGATGTCCATCCGGTTTGCCTCTACATGCCATTTCCCCCAAACTGTGCTCTTTCTCACAAAAGTTCTCAACCTATATACTTATTATGGACACAGTATGTTTTACATTAGTTTTTTTGTTGTTATTAGTTGTTATTAGTCCCAACATTCAGTTCCATTCAACCCCTCCCATCTATCTCTTAACACCATCCATATTGGATTTTTACTTGCTATACATTTTTCAACTGCACTGTGATGTTTCACAAAAGTTCTGAACCCTTCTATTCTCATTGTTTCTACAGATTGTAAATTAAAAATAAACATTTTTGCTAAAATAATTTTTACATTATTGATCGATTGACTATGACTTTTCAGATCACCCAGTAGTGCTATCTGCAGGGTTAGCTCCAGGTAAATATTGCAATTCTTCAGCCATTCCTGGACCTGTGACCAAAAACAAAATACAAATCGACAGTACCAAAACAAATGATCTAATGATTCGGTCTCTTCGCAGGAAAGTCTGCAGAGCTGGGAAGATTGTATCCCTCATATAAATGACATTATATTGGTTGCAAGAATGTTGTACAATAATTTAAATTGAAAAATTCTAAGTTTTGAATTCGGCGTCGTTTTGCGTATCAGTTGATCAATTATCAATTTGCCATGGAATCGGTTCGTCAAATCTCTTCCCAACTATTTTGCAATCTATATGGGACAGCTTTCAATCCTTTGTTAGCTGCATGTGCGACATAACTCCACCAGTTCTACCTATGATATCATTTACAAAGATTATACATTTTTCAAACATTTCTTCAAAAAATTATGGTTTCTTATCAATTAGTATATTTGAGTTTAACCACAATATTTGTTGCATTATTTGTTCTGTCGTTTCTGGAGGATTAAATTGAAATTGCAACCAACTTTCTATGGCTTGTTTTAGAAATAGTGATATTTGGGAGATTATTTCCTTTTCAAATAACTTAAAAGTTAGAGGTTGTAATCTGAATAAAGGGGAGAAGGCCATTCTTGAACATGGGGTGAGACAATCTTACTAATTTGCTTGAGAACCAGTTCAGATTTAAGTATAACTTTGTATGACCGAAGCTTTTAGTGATAGGTCTAATGCTTTAATATTTAATCATTTCTGTCCTCTGAATTTATATTTATTATATAAATAGGCCCGTTTAATTTTGTCTGGCTTGCCTTTCCAAATAAAATGGATTATTCTTTTCTCATATAATTTTAAAAACTGTTCGCTAGGCGTAGGCAAGACCATAAGCAAATAGGTAAACTGGGATAATACTAAAGACTTATTCAGGGTGATTTTTCCACAAATATACAGGTATTTACATTTCCATGGTAGCAAGAACTTATCTATTTTTGCTAACTTTCGATTAACAATTCTTGGAGTGAGATCATTTATTCTTTGGGATATGTATTCCGAGTATATCAACATCAGACCATTATTTTGGTAACTAAACAGTAATGAATTTTTTTATTTTTTAGTGATCTAATACGTAATATAGTACATTTATCATAATTTGGTTGTAATCCAGAGAGATTAGAACATTAATCTAGATCCTCTATGAGGCTGTGGAGGGATTCAAGTTGTGGATTTAAAAGAAAACATGAATCATCAGCGTACAATGACACCTTTGTTTTTTATCCCTGGATTTCTAATCCCTTGATATTATTGTTGGATCTGATTTTAATAGCTAACATTTCGATGGCCATAATAAATAGATATGCCGATAGTGGACAACCTTGTTTTACTACTCTTGATAGTTTAAAACTTTCTGAGAAATAGCCATTATTTACTATTTTATACCTAGGGTTAATATGCATGAATTTAACCAATTTTTTAAAGAGATTCTCCCAAATGTAAATGCTCCAGGCATTTATATATAAACTCCAGTCGTACTTTATCAAAAGCCTTTTCAAAGTCAGCTATGAATAGCAGGCCTGGTTTCCCAGATTTTCCATAGTGTTCTATTGTTTCAAGTACTCGCCTTATATTATCTCCAACGTATCGTCCATGTAAAAAACCTGTCTGATTAGAATGAATAATGTCTGACAATACCTTTTTAATTCTATGCGTTATACATTTTGCTAGAATTTTTGCATCACAACACTGAAGTTTTTAAAATGGACTGGATCTTTATATTTCCCACTTGTATCCTGTTTCAGTAATAATGAAATCAGACCTTCTTCTTAAGTGTCTGATAATCTACCGTTTACATAGGAGTGGTTAAAACATGCTAATAACGGTCCTCTGAGTATATCAAAAAAGGTTTGGTGTACTTCAACTGGTATGCCCTGGAGTTTTCCCGGACTTAAAGTCTTTAATTGCTTCCAGAAGTTCCTCCTCTGTAATTTCACTTTCACATGATTCTTTCTGTATAGCTGTTAATTTTACGTTATCAATAGCAATAAATCCATACAATTAGCTTCAGTTAGAGGAGATGGAGGCAACTGAAATGAAAACATATGCTTAAAGTACTTTGCTTCATCCTTCAAAATTTGGTGAATATTGGGTGACTGCATCATTTGTAACCAGTTTCAGTAAATTATTTTTGGGAGCATTTCTATGTTGAAGATTAAAAATAATTTGGTGCATTTTTCCCCATATTCCATCCAGTTTGCTTTATTTTTATAATATATTTCACTTGATCTTTCTTGAATATGTTCCTCCATTTCTTTTGTTTTTTTCTGTAATTTATTCTGAGCCTCTATGTTACAGTTTTTATTGCTATCTATCTGTTCTGTTAGACCTTTTATTTCCTTTGTTAGTATGGACTCTTTTGACCTAAATTGCTTTTGTTTTCGAGATGAGTACTGACGTGCATGGCCTCTAAAGGCACATTTAAAAGTGTCCCATACAATAAGAGGATTTGCTGTACCTATGTTATGATGGAACAATTCATTTATAAATTCCTCTGTCCTAGTTAAAAACAAGTTATCATCCAATAGGCTCTGATTACATTTCCAATATCCTCGCCCACGTGGAAATTCAGTGAGAGTAATGTATATGCCAATTATATGATGGTCCGACCACATTCTGTCCCCTATCAACACTTTTTAAACTTTTGGTGCCAACTAGAATGACATAAGAAAGAAGTCAAGACGACTAGCTTGATTGAGTCTCCGCCATGTATATCTCACTAGGTCAGGATATTTAAGCCTCCATATATCCACTAATTCTAATGTATCCATGACATTCATGATTTCCATAAGAGCATGAGGGTGATCGTTTGTAGTGTGATTTCCTTTACTGTCCATTGAGCTATTTAAAACAGAATTATAATCTCCTACCATAATAACATAGTCTTGTATTGCTTGCAGGGTTGATCATTTATTATATGTAAATTCAAAGAAGCTTGGATCATCATTATTTGGTCCGTAAAGGTTAATGAGCCATATATGTTTATTGTCCAATAACATATTTTAAATCACCCATCTACCTTGCGGATCTGTTTGGACAACTTGCATATTCTGATCAAAATTACTGTTAATTAATAGCATCACCCCTTTTGAGTTTCTTTGCCAATGGGAAAAGTATATTTCGCCCCTCCAGTCCTTTTTCCACACAACTTCATCTAGAATTGTTGAATGAGTTTCCTGTAAACAATAGATATTATATTCCTTCTCTTTGAGCCAGGTAAATATTGTTCTTGTTTTCTTATTATTGTCATGACTTCCTCCGAAGCTGCCTCCTCTCATTGTTCAGGCAGGCTTCGGCGTTCGTCATCACTGGCCTTCTAGCCACTGCCGCTCCTCATCTCATCATTCCATTTGTTTTGTCTTGTTTATTACACACACCTGGTTCATATCCCTTCATCAGTACCTGTATAAGTGTTCCCTCTGCCCCCTTGTCTTTGTGTGTGATTGTTTATTGTAGAGGATATTATAGCTCGGTGGAGCTAGATTATATTGTGTATCGCCGGGATATTCACCCGTGTGCTTTGTTTTCCCCAGTGCGCCGTTTTACCGCACTGGTGTGTATTACGCATTGCTGCGTACCGCTGTTTATCGAATAAACCATTTATTCCGTGATTTACTCTCCTGCGCCTGACTCCATCCTAAATCACCCACTACAATTATCTGCTAAGCCATTACAATTATAACTGGCTATACTTATTTCACCATTTACCATAATGAGATACAAGTTTCAAATCTATTTTTCATAATATATGTTTGTAGATTTACCATTAAAAAGTACCATAGTGATTGAGTGTCCATATAGCTGTACCATGATATTTGCATTGCAACTAAGTAACCATCCAATTGTTCTCCACTATCCCCCCCCCGCTAAAGCCCCTCTCAATCCCAAGTTGGGTTGTCATCCCAGTGATCGGCAGACCACCCCCGTACCCCCGGATCCCTAGGACCCCCGAGAGGCCAGGACTCTTCCTTTGAAAACAGCACACAGTGCCACCCAGAAAACAGATGCAGGTCAACCGCCAAAAGCATTTCCAATGCTCTCACCTCTATTTGCTTTATACAGTGGGGAGAACAAGTATTTGATACACTGCCGATTTTGCAGGTTTTCCTACTTACAAAGCATGTAGAGGTTTGTCATTTTTATCATAGGTACACTTCAACTGTGAGAGACGGAATTTAAAACAAAACTCTAGAAAATCACATTGTATGATTTTTAAGTAATTAATTTGCATTTTATTGCATGACATAATTATTTGATCACCTACCAACCAGTAAGAATTCCGGCTCTCACAGACCTGTTAGTTTTTCTTTAAGAAGCCCTCCTGTTCTCCACTCATTACCTGTATTAACTGCACCTGTTTGAACTCGTTACCTGTATAAAAGACACCTGTCCACACACTCAATCAAACAGTCTCCAACCTCTCCACAATGGCCAAGACCAGAGAGCTGTGTAAGGACATCAGGGATACAATTGTAGACCTGCACAAGGCTGGGATGGGCTACAGGACAATAGGCAAGCAGCTTGGTGAGAAGGCAACAACTGTTGGCGCAATTATTAGAAAATGGAAGAAGTTCAAGATGACGGTCAATCACCCTCAGTCTGGGGCTCCATGCAAGATCTCACCTCGTGGGGCATCAATGATCATGAGGAAGGTGAGGGATCAGCCCAGAACTACACAGCAGGACCTGGTCAATGACCTGAAGAGAGCTGGGACCACAGTCTCAAAGAAAACCATCAGTAACACACTACGCCGTCATGGATTAAAATCCTGCAGCGCACGCAAGGTCCCCCTGCTCAAGCCAGCGCATGTCCAGGTCCGTCTGAAGTTTGCCAATGACCATCTGGATGATCCAGAGGAGGAATTGGAGAAGGTCATGTGGTCTGATGAGACAAAAATAGAGCTTTTTGGTCTAAACTCCACTCACCGTGTTTGGAGGAAGAAGAAGGATGAGTACAACCCCAAGAACACCATCCCAACCGTGAAGTATGGAGGTGGAAACATAATTTTTTGGGGATGCTTTTCTGCAAAGGGGACAGGACGACTGCACCGTATTGAGGGGAGGTTGGATGGGGCCATGTATCACGAGATCTTGGCCAACAACCTCCTTCCCTCAGTAAGAGCATTGAAGATGGGTCGTGGCTCGGTCTTCCAGCATGACAACGACCTGACATACACAGCCAGGGCAACTAAGGAGTGGCTCCGTAAGAAGCATCTCAAGGTCCTGGAGTGGCCTAGCCAGTCTCCAGACCTGAACCCAATAGAACATCTTTGGAGGGAGCTGAAAGTCCGTATTGCACAGCGACAGCCCCAAAACCTGAAGGATCTGGAGAAGGTCTGTATGGAGGAGTGGGCCAAAATCCCTGCTGCAGTGTGTGCAAACCTGGTCAAGACCTACAGGAAACCTATGATCTCTGTAATTGCAAACAAAGGTTTCTGTACCAAATATTAAGTTCTGCTTTTCTGATGTATCAAATACTTATGTCATGCAACAAAATGCAAATTAATTACTTAAAAATCATACAATGTGATTTTCTGGATTTTTGTTTTAGATTCCGTTTCTCACACTTGAAGTGTACCTATGATAAATATTACAGACCTCTACATGCTTTGTAAGTAGGAAAACCTGCAAAATCGGCAGTGTATCAAATACTTGTTCTCCCCACTGTATATACAGTAGCAATTAAAAATATGTATCTATTCAAATATCTTGCATATCTTAATTTCCATCATTTACCATTAATATGCATAATAATGTCAACAGTTCATGTCAATGATTGTTACCTATAACCCGGATTGCCATTGCATTACATTACATTTTTATCAGGCAATTATTATTTTAGCAAGCAATTATTGTGGTTCTTCCAATATTCTCCCTAACATCCTTACCCCCTTGCAACAGATGTGGGATACACACACATACAAACACGCACACACACACACACACACACACACACAGACTCAACCCCTTTCCTCCACAATCAACCATAAACTCAGATGCTCAACGGTTGTTACATCCCAGAGCCCAACTCAAGAGAGGACCTGATTTACATATCTTTCTCCATTATCGCAGCTTTTTCGTCACTCATTTCAAGGCTCGCCTTCAACTCATTTATCGATTTCAACAGATCGCTTTCCACACTTACCAGTCTCAGTGGTGAAAAGCATAAATCTGTATCCGTCGAGGAGTTGCGTTTTCTCTTGGAGATTGACTCTCCATGTTTAACATTACCCTCCTTCATGGTTGAGTGCTGCTTGTTGTCGTAATATTTGTCTATACATTTCTCTAGCCATATTATTTGTTTTGTGTTATTATCCAGATTCAATGTTATTACCCACGAGTGTATGAAGTGCTAATATTTAGTCTAACTTATTGATATTGAATATTACGTTTTTCTCTTGAGGTGATTCGCACCGCTGTGTGTTCAATACGCCATCCCCAGCAGTATTCCATTCTGTTTATAACATGAGCTGCTCTTTACAGTATGGGAAAAAAGTATTTGATCCCCTGCTGATTGTGTACGTTTGCCCACTGACATAGACATGATCTGTCTATAATTTTAATGGTAGGTTTATTTGAACAGAGACAGAATAACAACAAAAAAATCCAGAAAAACGCATGTCAAAATTGATTTTCATTTTAATGAGGGAAATAAGTATTTGACCACTCTGCAAAACATGACTTAGTACTTGGTGGCAAAACCCTTGTTGGCAATCACAGAGGTCAGACGTTTCTTGTAGTTGGCCATCAGGTTTGCACACATCTCAGGAGGGATTTTGTCCCACTCCTCTTTGCAGATCTTCTCCAAGTCATTAAGGTTTCGAGCCTGACGTTTGGCAACTCGAATCTTCAGCTCCCTCCACAGATTTTCTATGGGATTAAGGTCTGGAGACTGGCTAGGCCACTCCAGGACCTTAATGTGCCTCTTCTTGAGCCACTCCTTTGTTGCCTTGGCCGTGTGTTTTGGGTCATTGTCATGCTGGAATACCCATCCACGACCCATTTTCAATGCCCTGGTAGAGGGAAGGAGGTTCTCACCCAAGATTTGACGGTACATGGCCCCGTCCATCGTCCCTTTGATGCGGTGAAGTTGTCCTGTCCCCTTAGCAGAAAAACACCCCCAAAGCATAATGTTTCCACCTCCATGTTTGACGGTGGGGATGGTGTTCTTGGGGTCATAGGCAGCATTCCTCCTCCTCCAAACACGGCGAGTTGAGTTGATGCCAAAGAGCTCCATTTTGGTCTCATCTGACCACAACACTTTCACCCAGTTCTCCTCTGAATCATTCAGATGTTCATTGGCAAACTTCAGACGGGCCTGTATATGTGCTTTCTTGAGCAGGGGGACCTTGCGGGCGCTGCAGGATTTCAGTCCTTCACGGCGTAGTGTGTTACCAATTGTTTTCTTGGTGACTATGGTCCCAGCTGCCTTGAGATCATTGACAAGATCCTCCCGTGTATTTCTGGGCTGATTCCTCCACAAGGTGAGATCTTGCATGGAGCCCCAGGCCGATAGAGATTGACAGTTCTTTTGTGTTTCTTCCATTTGCGAATCGCAACAACTGTTGTCACCTTCTCACCAAGCTGCTTGGCGATGGTCTTGTAGCCCATTCCAACCTTGTGTAGGTCTACAATCTTGTCCCTAAGAGTGTGCTCCTAATCTCAGCTCGTTACCTGTATAAACGACACCTGGGAGCCAGAAATCTTTCTGAATGAGAGGGGTCAAATACTTATTTCCCTAATTAAAATGCAAATCAATTTATAAAATTTTTGACATGCTTTTTTCTGGATTTTTTTTTGTTATTCTGTCTCTCACTGTTCAAATAAAACTACCATTAAAATTATAGACTTATAGAGATTGTAAATTGAAAATATACATTTTTGATAAAATTATTATAATATTATTGATCGATTGACTATGACTTTTCAGATCACCCAGTAGTGCTATATGCAGGGTTAGCTCCAGGTAAATATTGCAATTCTTCAGCCATTCCTGGACCTGTGACCAAAAACAAGCTACAAATGGACTCTTAGCAGCTTAGTCTGCAGAGCGGGGAAGATTGTATCCCCCACATAAATGACATTCTATTGGTTGCAAGAATTTTGTATATCAATTTAAATTTAAAGTTTTGAATCCGGCATCGTTTTGCGTATCAGTTCATAAACAATTTGCCATGGAATTGGTTCGTCAAAAATCTCTTCCCAACTATTTTCCATATGCATCTATATGGGACAGCTGTCAATCCTTTGGTCCTTAAATGAAACAGGTATACTTTTTTATTCATCACAATTTTCTTTAACTAATTATGGTCTTTAATGCAGGGCCGACAGACAAGTTCCTTACTTCTTCCCACTTCCACTTTCTCTTCCATTTATGTGGTAATGCTGCAATTATTTGGTTGTGATTTTGGGTAGAGCAGACATTTCCATATGTTTTTGTTAGCTGCATGTGCGACATAACTCCACCAGTTCTACATATGATATCATTTACAAAGATTATACATTTTTAAAACATTTTTTCAAAGAATTATAGTTTCTTATCAATTGGTATATTTGAATTTAACCACAATATTTGTTCTGTCGTTTCTGGAGGATTAAATTGAAATTGCAACCAACTTTCTATGGCTTGTTTTAGAAATAGTGATATTTGGGAGATTATTTCCTTTTCAAATAACTTAAAAGTTAGAGTTTGTAATCTGAATAAAGGGGAGAAGGCCATTCTTGAACATGGGGTGAGACAATGTTACTAATTTGCTAGAGGACCAGTTCGGATTTAAGTATAACTTTTGTATGACCAAAGCCTTTAGTGATAGGTTTAATGCTTTAAAATGTAATCATTTCTGTCCTCTGAATTCATATTCATTATATAAATAGGCCCATTCAATCTTGTTTGGCTTGCCTTTCCAAATAAAATGGATTATTTTTTTCTCATATAATTAAAAAAACTGTTCGCTAGGCGTAGGCAAGACCATAAGCAAATAGGTCAACTGGGATAATACTAAAGAGTTAATCAGGGTGATTTTTCAACAAATATACAGGTATTTACCTTTCCATGGTAGCAAGATCTTATCTGTTTTTGCTAACTTTCTATTCAAATTTATTGGAGTGAAATCATTTATTATTTTGGGATATGTATTCCGAGTATATCCACATCACCATCAGACCATTTTATTGGTAAACTAAACAGTGTAAGGGGCCTCCAATTTTTTAAATGGACTTGATCTTTATATTTCCCACTTGTATTCTGTTTCAGTAATAATGGAATCAGACCGTCTTCTTGGGTGTCTGATCATCTACCATTAACATAGGAGTGGTTAAAACATGCTAATAATGGTCATCTGAGCATATCAAAAAAGGTTTGGTGTACCTCAACTGGTATGCCATCCAACCCTGGAGTTTTCCCGGACTTAAAGTATTTAATTGCATCCATAAGTTCCTCCTCTGTAATTTCGCCATCACATATGGCTGTTAATTTTACACTTTCAATAGAAACAATATCCATACAATTAGCTTCAGTTAGAGGAGATTGTCACGACTTCCTCCGAAGCTGCCTCCCCTCCTTGTTCAGGCAGGCTTCGGCATTTGTCATCACCAGCCTACTAGCCACTGCCGCTCCATATCTCATCATTCCATTTGTCTTGTCTTGTCAATTACACACACCTGGTTCATATCCCCTCATTAGTACATATATAAGTGTTCCCTCTGCCACCCTCGTCCTTGTGGGTGATTGTTATTTGTGAGTTGAGTGTAGCTCGGTTGAGCTACCCGTACCATGTATTTCCGGGGATAATGTTCCCCGTGTGCCTGTATATTATTGACGCTATCCAGCGTAACTGTGTCCTACGCAATAAACTCTGTATTCGGTGATTTACCCTCCTGCACCTGACTCCTTCAAATCACATTCTCACAGAATCACCTACCCGCACGTTGGAGTCAGCGGGAGAGGAGCGCATGCCTGGAGTCGTGGCATGGGTCCAAGAGCATTCCACGATGCTGGCCAGCTTGTGGGAAGCAATGGATCAGGTCGTCCAACGCCTGAAGAGGAGAGGACCCGATCTGTCGAGACCAGCTGGCCAACCGGATCCAGCCAACCACAACCCAGCACCCGGAGGGATCCAGATATCCCGACCACGGGAGTTAAACGGGACGGCGGCACTCTGCCAAGGATTCCTCCTCCAACTGGAGCTCTATTTCTCCAGCATCAGGCCGGCCCCATTGGAGCGGGAGAAGGTGTCCGCACTTGTCTCCTACTTCTCGGGGAAAGCCCTAAGGTGGTCCAACGCGGTGTGGAACGAAGGAGCAGCTCTTTCAGGCGGTCTTCGATCACCCACCCGAGGGTCGAGAGGCGGGCGAGCGGCTGGTCCACCTGAGGCAGGGGACGAGGACCGCGCAGGACTTTGCTTTGGAGTTTCGGACTCTGGCAGAGGGATCCGGGTGGAACGAGCGGGCCCTTATCGACCATTTCCAGTGCCATCTGTGGGAGGACGTCCGACGGGAGCTAGCTTGCCGGGACACCATGTTGTCTTTCACGCAACTGGTGGACATGGCCATCCATTTGGACAACCTGCTGGCAGTCAAAGGACGGCCTGTAAGGGATCTGCTCATTCCCACCCCGGCCGACTCGGATCCCGAGCTGATGGAGCTGGGTGGAGCAGCCATCCGAGAGAGCGGAGGACGACAGCGACACTACACCACACAGAGTCGTAAACACTCTTTTGGGTCTGGAGGCGGCAGGAAGGGCACTCTCGCATCACCCTAGGTATCGAACACCCACACTCGTTCAGAGCCCTCTGCTGCACACTGTACCCTACCCATCTACTTTCCAGATCACATGGTAGTTCCCCAGTGTAAGGCGCTAGTCGATTCAGGCGCAGCTGGGAACTTTATGGACAGGTCATTCTCACGCCGTCTAGGTATTTCATTGGTTCCCCTATCCATTCCACTCCCATCAGAGCACTTGATAGTCGACCATTAGGGTCCGGGTTTGTTCAGGAAGTTACTGCACCAATCACCATGATTACCCAGGAGACTCATTGTGGCAGATCACTTTTTTTTATTATTGAGTCCCCTGCTTTCCCTGTGGTATTAGGTATCCCCACTCCACAACCCCACCTTCTCATGGCCGCAGAGGGTTCTCACGGGGTGTTCGCAAGAGTTTCAGGGTAGGTGTCTCGGAGTTTCTGTTGGTGCAACCATGGTGGAAAGTCCAGACAGTACCTCCACCGTGCTCATTCCCCCCGAATACCTCGATTTGGCGCAGTGTTTTCAAAGACGCAAGCTATTAAGTTACAGCGAGGGAAAAAAGTATTTGAACCCCTGCTGATTCTGTCCGTTTGCCCACTGACAAAGAAATGATCAGTCTATAATTTTAATAATAATGTATGGTAGGTTTATTTGAACAGTGAGAGACAGAATAACAACAAAATAATCCAGAAAAATGCATGTCAAAAATGTTATAAATAAGTATTTGACCCCCTCTCAATCAGAAAGATTTCTGGCTCCCAGGTGTCTTTTATACAGGTAACGAGCTGAGATTAGGAGTACACTCTTAAAGGGAGTGCTCCTAATCTCAGTTTGTTACCTGTATAAAAGACACCTGTCCACAGAAGCAATCAATCAATCAGATTACAAACTCTCCACCATGGCCAAGACCAAAGAGCTCTCCAAGGACGTCAGGGACAAGATTGTAGACCTACACAAGGCTGGAATGGGCTACAAGACCATCGCCAAGCAGCATGGTGAGAAGGTGACAACAGTTGGTGGATTACTCGCAAATGGAAGAAACACAAAAAAACTGTCAATCTTCCTCGGCCTGGGGCTCCATGCAAGATTTCACTTTGTGGAGTTGCAATAATCATGAGAACGGTGAGGAATCAGCCCAGAACTACACGGGAGGATCTTGTCAATGATCTCAAGGCAGATGGGACCATAGTCATTAAGAAAACAATCGGTAACACACCACGCCGTGAAGGACTGAAATCCTGCAGTGCCCACAACAGTATTTAGTCAGCCACCAATTGTGCAAGTTCTCCCACTTAAAAAGATGAGAGAGGCCTGTAATTTTCATCATAGGTACACGTCAACTATGACAGACAAATTGAGAGAGAAAAAATCCTGAAAATCACATTGTAGGATTTTTAATTAATTTATTTGCAAACAATGGTGGAAAATAAGTATTTGGTCACCTACAAACAAGCAAGATTTCTGGCTCTCACAGACCTCTAACTTCTTCTTTAAGAGGCTCCTCTGTCCTCCACTCGTTACCTGTATTAATGGCACCTGTTTGAACTTGTTATCAGTATAAAAGACACCTGTCCACAACCTCAAACAGTCACACTCCAAACTCCACTATGGCCAAGACCAAAGAGCTGTCAAAGGACACCAGAAACAAAATTGTAGACCTGCACCAGGCTGGGAAGACTGAATCTGCAATATGTAAGCAGCTTGGTTTGAAGAAATCAACTGTGGGAGCAATTATTGGGAAATTGAAGATATACAAGACCACTGATAATCTCCCTCGATCTGGGGCTCCACGCAAGATCTCACCCCATGGGGTCAAAATGATCACAAGAACGGTGAGCAAAAATCCCAGAACCACACGGGGGGACCTAGTGAATGACCTGCAGAGAGCTGACACCAAAGTAACAAAGCCTACCATCAGTAACACACTACGCCGCCAGGGACTCAAATCCTGCAGTGCCAGACGTGTCCCCCTGCTTAAGCCAGTACATGTCCAGGCCCATCTGAAGTTTGCTAGAGTGCATTTGGATGATCCAGAAGAGGATTGGGAGAATGTCATATGGTCAGATGAAACCAAAATATAACTTTTTGGTAAAAACTCAACTCGTCATGTTTGGAGGATAAAGAATGCTGAGTTGCATCCAAAGAACACCATGCCTACTGTGAAGCATGGGGGTGGAAACATCATGCTTTGGGGCTGTTTTTCTGCAAAGGGACCAGGATGACTGATCCGTGTAAAGGAAAGAATGAATGGGGCCATGTATCGTGAGATTTTGAGTGAAAACCTCCTTCCATCAGCAAGGGCATTGAAGATGAAACGTGGCTGGGTCTTTCAGCATGACAATGATCCCAAACACACCTCCCGGGCAACGAAGGAGTGGCTTCCTAAGAAGCATTTCAAGGTCCTGGAGTGGCCTAGCCAGTCTCCAGATCTCAACCCCATAGGAAATCTTTGGAGGGAGTTGAAAGTCTGTGTTGCCCAGCAACAGCCCCAAAACATCACTGCTCTAGAGGAGATCTGCATGGAGGAATGGGCCAAAATACCGGCAACAGTGTGTTAAAACCTTGTGAAGACTTACAGAAAACGTTTGACCTGTGTCATTGCCAACAAAGGGTATATAACAAAGTATTGAGAAACTTTTGTTATTGACCAAATACTTATTTTCCACCATAATTTCCAAATAAATTCATAAAAAATCCTACAATGTGATTTTCTGGGAAAAAATATATCATTTTGTCTGTCATAGTTGACGTGTACCTATGATGAAAATTACAGGCCTCTCTCATCTTTTTAAGTGGGAGAACTTGCACAATTGGTGGCTGACTAAATAATTTTTTCCCCAACTGTACATGCCCGTCTGAAGATTGCCAAAGAACATCTGAATGATTCAGAGGAGAACTGGGTGAAAGTGTTGTGGTCAGATGAGACCAAAATCGAGCTCTTTGGCATCATCTCAACTCGCCATGTTTGGAGGAGGAGGAATGCTGCCTATGACCCCAAGAACACCATCCCCACCGTCAAACATGGAGGTGGAAACATTATGCTTTGGGGGTGTTTTTCTGCTAAGGGGACAGGACAACTTCACCACATCAAAGGGACGATGGACGGGGCCATGTACCGTCAAATCTTGGGTGAGAACCTCCTTCCCTCTACCAAGGCATTGAAAATGGGTCGTGGATGGGTATACCAGCATGACAATGACCCAAAACACACGGCCAAGGCAATAAAGAGTGCTCAAGAAAAAGCACATTAAGGTCCTGGAGTGGCCTAGCCAGTCTCCAGACCTTAATCCCATAGAAAATCTGTGGAGGGAGCTGAAGGTTCGAGTTGCCAAACGTCAGCCTCGAAACCTTAATGAATTGGAGAAGATCTGCAAAGAGGAGTGGGACAAAATCCCTCCTGAGATGTGTGCAAACCTGGTGGCCAATTACAAGAAACGTCTGACCTCTGTGATTGCCAACAAGGGTTTTGCCACCAAGTACGAAGTCATGTTTTGTAGAGGGGTCAAATACTTATTTCCCTCATTAAAATGCAAATCAATTCATAACATTATTTTTTCTGGATTTTTTTGTTGTTATTCTGTCTGTCACTGTACAAATAAACCTACCATGAAAATTATAGACTGATCATTTCTTTGTCAGTGGGAAAACGTACAAAATCAGCAGGAGATCAAATACCTTTTTCCCTCACTGTACAGTTGAAATCTGAAGTTTACATACATCTTAGCCAAATACATTTAAACTCAGTTTTTCACAATTCCTGATATTTAATCCTAGTAAAAATTCCCTGCCTTAGGTCAGTTAGGATCACCACTTTATTTTAAGAATGTGAAATGTCAGAATAATAGTAGAGAGAATTGTTTATTTCAGCTTTTATTTCTTTCATCACATTCCCAGAGGGTCAGAAGTTTACATACACTCAGTTAGTATTTGGTAGCATTGACTTTCAGTTGTTTAACTTGGGTCAAACGTTTCGGGTTGCCTTCCACAATCTTCCCACAATAAGTTGGGTGAATTTTGGCCCATTCCTCCTGACAGAGCTGGTGTAACTGAGTCAGGTTTGTAGGCCTCCTTGCTCACACACGCTTTTTCAGTTCTGCCCACAAATGTTCTATAGGATTGAGGTCAGGGCTTTGTGTTGGCCACTCCAATACCTTGACTTTGTTGTCCTTAAGCCATTTTACCACAACTTTGGAAGTATGTTTGGGGTCATTTTCCATTTGGAAGACCCATTTGCGACCAAGCTTTTATTTCCTGACTGATGTCTTGAGATGTTGCTTCAATATATCCACATAATTTTCCTTCCTCTTGATGCCATCTATTTTGTGAAGTGCGCCTGTCCCTCCTGCAGCAAAAGCAATTCCACAGCATGATGCTGCCACTCCCGTGCTTCACGGTTGGGATGGTGTTCTTCGGCTTGCAAGCAAACCCCTTTTTCTTCCAAACATAATGATGGTCATTACGGCCAAACAGTTCTATTTTCGTTTAATCAGAACAGAGGACATTTATCCAAATAGTACGATCTTTGTCCCCATGTGCAGTTGCAAACCGTAGTCTGACTTTTTTATGGCGGTTTTGGAGCAGTGGCTTCTTCCTTGCTGAGCGGCCTTTCAGGTTATGTCGATATAGGACTAGTTTTACTGTGGATATAGATACTTTTGTACCGGTTTCCTCCAGCATCTTCACAAGGTCCTTTGCTGTTGTTCTGGGATTGATTTGCACTTTTCGCACCAAAGTACGTTCATATCTAGGAGACAGAACACTTCACCTTCCTGAGCGGTATGATGGCTGCGTGGTCCCATGGTGTTTATACTTGCGTACTATTGTTTGTACGGATGAACGTGGTACCTTCAGGTGTTTGGAAATTGCTCCCAAGGATGAACCAGACTTGTGGAGGTCTACAATTTTCTTGGCTGATTTCTTTTGATTTTCCCATGATGTCAAGCAAAGAGGCACTGAGTTTGAAGGTAGGCCTTGAAATACATCCACAGGTACACTTCCAATTGACTCAAATGATGTCAATTAGCCTATCAGAAACTTCTAAAGCCATGACAACCCTACCACCCAATCCCTAATTGGAGTAACAACACTTGCATGAACTGTTTATTTTCATAACTGCCCATGAACAAATTTATTTTAGTTCATAGCCTAAAGAATAGCTATACATGATTTAACGAAAAGCAGCAAACAGACACAACATTGTTTCTCATTCTTTAATAAAATACTCATAAACACAAACAGGCAATAGGCTACAGCTCGCTTCACAGTTTCCCACCCAAATACAGGGAAACTCGACATCATTCGATGTATTGTACAAACTGCAGTCGTTGAGTGGGTGAGGTGGTCTGTACACAGCCTAGCACCTTCGCTGAATCGTTTTGCTCAACAAAAAATCTAATCACACACAGAAGAAAATAAATACAAACTGGTTGACGTCGTCCAAGCAGCAAGCGTTGCAGCATGAGAAACGTGGAAGAGACAGGAATGGCGCTGTCATGTGAGAGATATACCCACTAATTAAGTCTAGGAGGGATTGGGTGTAGGAGAGCTGGAATGAGGAAAGGGGGAATGATAATCAAATAATAAAAGGACATTACCAAGTGGATGACATATTGGAGAGACACACAACACAACACAAATCCCAATCTCCCAATCTATTGTCATGCAGCTTTGCTTCGAGCTCTTGGAAAGTTATTGTTTGTGAGTTTATCTCGCTGTTTTTCTGGGTTTGATTTCTGCTGTGTGTGTATGAAACCATGGAGCCCTCTGGGAGCTGAGTTGCAGGTACATAGCCAGGACGGAATGCCCCCCTTAAGGGGAACAGACCGGCCTGTTCGGCTGTGCGTCCTCCTCTCCCCTGTGCTACGTTCATAGCGAACCTGACGTAATGTACCTTAACCTGGCGAGGTGCTTGTTACTTACTCACTAGTTGGTAGAGAGTGCAACATTATATTAATAAGCTGCCTTTTCGTGGCAAATTAACATATGCATGAGGCGGTGCTGGCTTGTGATTTTCAAAACAGGAAGCAGGTGAGACTAGTCTGGTGGAAGGGAAGATGGTGGACAAAGACTGTGCAGGAAAAACATTCTGACAGCCGGGGAGAGAGCACTGGGAGCCTGCAGCCTCGACTTCAATTCAATTCTATCTTTATTGTCCAAAGACAGTAATGTTCGCCGTGGTTGTCTCAGCTATGTTTGAGTAGTGTGCTAGATATTGCTACAGTGGGGGAAAAAAGTATTTAGTCAGCCACCAATTGTGCAAGTTCTCCAACTTAAAAAGATGAGAGAGGCCTGTACTTTTCATCATAGGTACACGTCAACTATGACAGACAAAATGAGGATTTTTTTTTTTAATGAATTTATTTGCAAATTATGGTGGAAAATAAGTATTTGGTCAATAACAAAAGTTTCTCAATACTTTGTTATATACCCTTTGTTGGCAATGACACAGGTCAAACGTTTTCTGTGAGTTTCAGAAGGTTTTCATACACTGTTGTTGGTATTTTGGCCCATTCCTCCATGCAGATCTCCTCTAGAGCAGTGATGTTTTGGAGCTGTCACTGGGCAACATAGACTTTCAACTCCCTTCAAAGATTTTCTATGGGGTTGAGATCTGGAGACTGGCTAGGCCACTCCAGGACCTTGAAATGCTTCTTACGAAGCCACTCCTTCGTTGCCCGGGCGGTGTGTTTGGGATCATTGTCATGCTGAAAGACCCAGCCACGTTTCATCTTTAATGCCCTTGCTGATGGAAGGAGGTTTTCACTCAAAATCTCACGATACATGGCCCCATTCATTCTTTCCTTTACACGGATCAGTCGTCCTGGTCCCTTTGCAGAAAAACAGCCCCAAAGCATGATGTTTCCACCCCCATGCTTCACAGTAGGTATGGTGTTCTTTGGATGCAACTCAGCATTCTTTGTCCTCCAAACACGACGAGTTGAGTTTTTACCAAAACGTTCTATTTTGGTTTCATCTGACCATATGACATTCTCCCAATCGTCTTCTGGATCATCCAAATGCACTCTAGCAAACTTCAGACGGGCCTGGACATGTACTGGCTTAAGCAGGGGGACACGTCTGCACTGCAGGATTTGAGTCCCTGGCGGTGTAGTGTGTTACTGATGGTAGGCTTTGTTACTTTGGTCCCAGCTCTCTGCAGGTCATTCACTAGGTCCCCCCGTGTGGTTCTGGGATTTTTGCTCACCGTTCTTGTGATCATTTTGACCCCACGGGGTGAGATCTTGCATGGAGCCCCAGATCGAGGGAGATTATCAGTGGTCTTGTATGTCTTCCATTTCCTAATAATTGCTCCCACAGTTGATTTCTTCAAACCAAGCTGCTTACCTATTGCAGATTCAGTCTTCCCAGCCTGGTGCAGGTCTACAATTTTGTTTCTGGTGTCCTTTGACAGCTCTTTGGTCTTGGCCATAGTGGAGTTTGGAGTGTGACTGTTTGAGGTTGTGGACAGGTGTATTTTATACTGATAACAAGTTCAAACAGGTGCCATTAATACAGGTAATGAGTGGAGGACAGAGGAGCCTCTTAAAGAAGAAGTTACCGTTCTGTGAGAGCCAGAAATCGTGCTTGTTTGTAGGTGACCAAATACTTATTTTCCACCATAATTTGCAAATACATTCATAAAAAATCCTACAATGTGATTTTCTGGAGAAAAAAAATTCTAAATTTGTCTGTCATAGTTGACGTATACCTATGATGAAAATTACAGGCCTCTCTCATCTTTTTAAGTGGGAAAACTTGCACAATTGGTGGCTGACTAAATACTTTTTTCCCCACTGTATGTTAATTGTCTGTTAATAGCTTCTAACTTAGCGCTTAGGGACAAAGAGTTTGAAGTTGCATTCAAACACCTGACCTCAGTATTAGAAGATGAGTTTAATGTAAATTAGGCAGAGTGTAAGCTTAGCAACACAGTCCAGTCCTCCTGTAGCCTTTGGTGTTTTTGTTAAGGCCTTCTGCTTCGTACCTCTGAGCTGTACTTTTTGAGCACTGAGTCTGAGGCTGGAATGTAGAGGCAGAGGCACATTGTTTCAGGTTCATATATTTCCACTTGCCTAATCCGGCTGACTCATGCCTTTCCCTGTTTTAGAAGATTAGCGCTCGTGCCTGTTTTCTCCCCAAAGAAACCCAGACACTCTCTCTCTCTCTCTCTCTCTCTCTCTCTCTCTCTCTCTCTCTCTCTCTCTCTCTCTCTCTCTCTCTCTCTCTCTCTCTCTCTCTCTCTCTCTCTCTCTCTCTCTCTCTCTCTCTCTCTCTCTCTCTCTCTCTCTCTCTCTCTCTCTCTCTCTCTCTCTGAGCCAAAACTCCAAGCTTCAGCACTTCTCAGGCTGACCTACCCCCCCTCTGCTTTGCCTCCCTCTGTTTATCCTCTCACCTCACTGCTCTACTTTTGGCTAGGGGGTTAAGGGATGAAGGGCTGTCTGTTTGGGTGTCTGCAAACCTGAAGGCTAGCCTTTCTCTTTCTTCTTCTTTCTTACAGACTTGGATAAGTCAGTCTTTTTGTCCTCTTTTTGAGTGAATTCCCCTCCTTTTTCTCTATTTTTTAAAAATTGTCTTTATATAATTTTTTGTCTGATTATTTTTTTTTGTCTCATCACCTTTGTCTGATGTCTCTATGTTTTTTTTGTCCTTCACCCTTCTCTGTATTTCCCCCTCTCCTCTACTTGGCATTTCTATTGGTAGTTCTACTGACATCTCCATTAATCAATGTCAATTGCCAGTTTTAAAACTCAAGAGAGTAGCACCCATCAATTGCCGGTATGAGAAAAAAAAGAGAGAATGCAAATTTGAGATTGTGCAGGTCGATATCGGAATAATAAGTGTAAACTGGGATCTCTTAATTAATTTGTTAGGATTGCACTTATGACCTTAAATCATGTCTGCATGGAGGAAACATAAGGGCTGGATACACCACCTACCATACATATCTCCAATTACCTATTTTTCACGTTTTTCAATAATGATATCACATTATAGCTATGAATGTTTGATGCCAAAGCAGCGCTCCCTCTTTTTTTGCATTACCTGATTCGCATTCTCCCTACTTTTCTGGAAACAGATGCAATTATTGCGAGGATCCTGTCATGCAGAAAATAAGTGTGTCTTTGTAATTACACGCTTAGCCCTTATTTTCCTCTACTAAAAACAAACTCCTACAGAGCTACAAAGACAGAGTTTGAGTTAGAAAATTGCTGTGGCCACATAACCACTTCTAATCATTTGTATTGTTTCAGAATGCACAAGTGGTTTTGATACAGATTTGGTGCATTTTCTCCACATACAATAGGCCTCATTGTTGTGTCTGGTAGGCTTCTACAGCTCCATTATCATGTTTATTATCTGAATACACAACATAGTTGAATGTTCCATTTCACCATTGTGTGTGTAATATTTAATCAATAATATTATAATGCATGTCTTTGCAGCCCATCCGTTTGCACATGCTCACATTATTACTAGACTGGTGTCATCGCAGCAAGTCTGCAGCATTTCGTTAGCTAAAAGACGCTCTCCTTTGATCTCGGCTAATGATACCTAGGGAGCAGACGAGCTGTGCATGGCTGTGCCGAGCGTTTGATCTGTCTAGCGAGTTTTGTCACCAACCCCACCGCTATCACTGGCAGCACAAGGTGCCAGTCCTCTTGGGTTTTCATCAGGCACTAACAGGACCCACCATGGACCCTCATGCATTTTGACACCATAGGTATGGTGGCAATCTACGTATCAATAGCTGCACATCATTGAATGATGGTGAGTGTGAGTGGAAGACAGGATGGTTCCATATTACCCATGGGAGGTGGGTTGTACTGTAGTTATAGGACATGAAAGACACTACTAGTGTTTTATTATGTTTTTTGATCTAGCTGTCTCATGAAGCAGTGAGAGAGAAATTGGTCATTGGGTTTATTTGTAGTTAACCAGCATGCAAGTACCGTTGACAACATGTTGGTCGGTGTTATCCGGTGTCCTGATCAAAAGTGGTGCTGTTTTTATCAGTGGTAAATTCTTTGTCAAATCTAGCGAAAACTGTATCATCAGCTAATCTCTTGGCAGTTGGATAATCATTCATTCGTTTTATTCAGAGCTAGGTGGAATGGAACTCTGGCCAACTCGCATTGAAGTATGAAGGTGGAGAAAGAGAGAGAGTGGGAAAGAGAGCGAGGTAGAGAGAGAGAGGGAGAGAGAGAGAGAGAGAAAGAGAGGGAGAGAGAGCGAGAGAGACCCAGCTGGTGCATTGCTTGCTGGGAGCAGGTAGTGTATATGGGTCAGCACATCGCATCATCAGCATTTTCATCCTCCCAACCTGCCTGAGCAAATGGATAACAGCCAACCAACCTGCTTCAACAAACTACATTATTAAGACTTCTACTCTCTCTCTCTCCTTCTCTCTCCTTCTCTCCTTCTCTCTCATTCTCTCTCTCTCCCCCCCTCTCTCTCTCCTTCTATCTCCTTCTCTTCAAATTTGGGGAAATGACACTCTCTAATTGTTTTATATTTTTGACATTTTGTCAGGAAATGCAACTCTGTCTCAGGTTCTGCTGTGGTGCAGTGGTTGCAATCCTTTTCTCTACAGGGAGCCAGGTTTTCCTGTGTCTACCTTTCTCAATGGCAAGGCTGTGCTCACTGAGCCTGTACTTTGTCAAGATTTTTCTATGGTTTTGATCAGTAACCATGGTCAAATAGTTAGCAACGGTGTACTGTCGATTTAGGGCCAGATAGCACAGCATTTTACTTTGTGCGTGTGCTTGTGTTTCCCAATAAGCAATGTAGTTTTGTTTTGACTGTGTTGTAATTTGGTTTACTCTGATTGATTAGATGTTCTGGTCCTGAGGTTTGAGTGTGTTAGTAGAACAGGTTTGTGAACTCAACCCCAGGACCAGCTGGATGAGGGGACTATTTTCTTTGCTCAGCTCTTGGCATTGCAGGGTTTGGTAATGATATGAGAGGGGGTCACTATATTTTAGATGTTTCCAAAACTTAATTGCTATTTTTTGAGTTTTTATAATTAGTGGATATTGGCCTCATTCTGCCCTGCATGCATTGTTCGTAGTTTTCCTCTGGACATGTAGGAGAATCTTACAGAACTCCACATGCAGGGTTTCAATGGGGTGTTTGTCCCATTTTGTGAAATCTTGTTTTGCAAGTGGACCCCACACTTCGCTGCCATAAAGTGCAATTGGTTCAATGACACAATCGATTAGTTTTAGCCAAATTTTAATGGCTATTTCAATTTGAATTAGTTTTTAATTGTCGTAGAATGCCCTGCGTGCTTTTTCTCTCAGTTCATTCACGTGTCCAATTGAGCTTATTTTTAAACCTAAGTAATTGTAGTATGTGCGGTACTCTATATATTTTGTACCAATTGAGAACTTTGGTCTAATTCCCAGAGATCTGGATCTTCTCTGGAAAATCATTATTTTAGTATTTTTGGGGTTTACTGCCAGGGCCCAGGTCTGGCAGTACTGCTCTAGCAGGTCCGGGCTCTGCTGTAGGCCATGTGCTGTGGGTGACAGCAGGCATAGGTCATCTGCGAAGAGCAGGCATTTAACCTCTGAGTTGTGGAGGCTAACACCAGGGGCTGAGGATTTCTCTAGAATAGTGGCCAATTTGTTGATGTAAATATTGAAGAGTGCAGGGCTCAGATTTCTCTCTCACTCTCTCTCTCTCTCTCTCTGTCTCTCTCTCCTTGTCTTTCTCTGCACTCTGTACATGTCTGCATACTGTATTGTACTCTCTCCTCCTCCTCATCCTCCTCCTCTTCCTCCTCCTCCTCCTCCTCCTCCTCCATCTTTTTCTCTTGCTCTCTCTCTGCATACTGTACTCTCTCCTCCCTACCTCCCTCGCTCTCTCTCTACATACGATCGATACACACCGTCTCATTTCATTAGCACAGATGATGAGTTATTCTATGCCGAGGGCTCTTTCCTTCCCTGACAAGACTTTCTTATTTTAATCATGTGAACAACATCTGTAAGGGTTTGCTGCATGTGAAAGTGAAGTGGAGAGGTGCTCTAGGAGCACAAGGGTAGGTGGAGCATTGTATTAACAAGCTGTTTTTAAGGGTGAGGTGCGCAAGCTCTCACATAAGGCGCTCGAGTCCAATGCTATGTGTTGCTGTGTGTTTATAGATGATGTTGCAGTGCTGAGCATGATGTTTGCATTTTAATCACATACAGTATTTGTGGCATTACGGAATAAATGCAATTAACTCCAATGTGGGTGGAATTCAATCACCAGATGCTCTGTAGTTAGAAAGGGTTGTTAAAAGCTAATAATTATTATTCTATCATGCAGCACTGTGTATGTGTGGGTTCTGGTGTGTATACAAGTCATTTCTAGCATATAAGCAATACCAGCGTGTGTTATATGAGTGGAAGAATTCTGCTGAAAGCTGCATTTTTTGCACAAGATAACAAGGTTCCTAATTTTCCTCACATAGGCAATGGAGTGTGCTCTTTCCATTACATAGACTGACCAGGTGAATCCAGGTAAAAGCTATGATCCCTTATTGATATCACTTGTTAAATCCACTTCAATCAGCGTAAAGTCGTGGTCATGACACAAATATTGGTCTTCACAAAGTTCGCTGCTTCAGTGTTATGAGATATTTTTGTCAGATGTTACTATGGTATACTGAAGTATAATTACAAGCATTCCATAAGTGTCAAAGGCTTTTATTGACAATTACATTAAGTTTATGCAAAGAGTCAATATTTGCAGTGTTGACCCTTCTTTTTCAAGACCTCTGCAATCCGCCCTGGCATGCTGTCAATTAACTTCTGGGCCACATCCTGACTGATGGCAGCCCATTCTTGCATAATCAATGCTTGGAGGTTGTCAAAATTTGTGGGTTTTTGTTTGTCCACCCGCCTCTTGAGGATCGATCACAAGTTCTCAATGGGATTAAGGTCTGGGGAGTTTCCTGGCCATGGACCCAACATTTCTATGTTTTGTTCCCCAAGCCACTTAGTTATCACTTTTGCCTTATGGCAAGGTGCTCCATCATGCTGGAAAAGGCATTGGTCATCACCAAACTGTTCTTGGATGGTTGGGAGAAGTTGCTCTCGGAGGATGTGTTGGTACCATTCTTTATTCATGGCTGTGTTCTTAGGCAAAATTGTGAGTGAGCCCACTCCCTTGGCTGAGAAGCAACCCCACATATGAATGGTCTCAGGATGCTTTACTGTTGGCATGACACAGGACTGATGGTAGTGCTCACGTTTTCTTCTCCAGACAAGGTGTTTTCCAGATGACCCAAACAATCGGAAAGGGGATTCATCAGAGAAAATGACTTTACCCCAGTCCTCAGCCGTCCAATCCCTGTACCTTTTGCAGAATATCAGTCTGTCCTTGATGTTTTTCCTGGAGAGAAGTGGCTTCTTTGCTGCCCTTCTTGACACCAGGCCATCCTCCAAAAGTCTTCACCTCGTCAACACTCTCACCTGTGTTAACGAGAGAATCACGGACATGATGGCAGCTGGTCCTTTTGTGGCAGTGCTGAAATGCAGTAGAAATGTTTTTTGGGGATTAAGTTCATTTTCAAGGCAAAGAGGGACTTTGCAATTAATTGCAATTCATCTGATCACTCTTCATGACATTCTGGAGTATATGCAAATTGCCATCATCAAAACTGAGGCAGCAGACTTTGTGAAAATTAGTATTTGTGTCATTCTCAAAACTTTTGACCACGACTGTAGATGAAGGGTAGGAGACAGGTTAATTAAAGAAGGTTTTTTAAGCCTTGAGACAATTGAGACATGGATTGTGTATATGTGCCATGCAGAGGGTGAATGGGGAAGACAAAACATTTAAGTGCTTTTGAAATGGGTATGGTAGTACAGTGGCTTGCATTTTTCCTATTTTTTTTGCCTTACAACCTGGAATTAAAGTTGATTTATTGGAGGTTTGTATCATTTGATTTACACAACATGCCTACCACTTTGAAGGTGCAAATTATGTTTCATTGTGAAACAAACAAGAAATAAAACAATAAAAAAGAAAACTTGAGCGTGCATAACTATTCACCCGCCTCAAAGTCAATACTTTGTAGAGCCACCTTTTGCAGCAATTACAGCTGCAAGTCTCTTGGGGTATGTCTCTATAAGCTTGGCACATCTAGCCACTGGGATTTTTGTCAATTCTTCAAGGCAAAACTGCTCCAGCTCCTTCAAGTTGGATGGGTTCCGCTTGTGTACAGCAACCTTTAAGTCATACCACAGATTCTCAATTGGATTGACGTCTGGGCTTTGACTAGGCCATTCCAAGACATTTAAATGTTTCCCCTTAAACCACTAGAGTGTTGCTTTAGCGGTATGCTTAGGCTCATTGTCCTGCTCGAAGGTGAACCTCCGTCCCAGTCTCAAATCTCTGGAAGACTGAAACAGGTTTCCCTCAAGAATTTCCCTGCATTTAGCGCCATCCATCATTCCTTCAATTCTGACCAGTTTACAGTCCCTGCCGATGAAAAATATCCCCACAGCATGATGCTGCCACCACCATGCTTCAATGTGGGGATGGTGTTCTCGGGGTGATGAGAGGTGTTGGGTTTGCGCCAGACATAGCGTTTTCCATGATGGCCAAAAATTTCAATTTTAGTCTCATCTGACCAGAGTACCTTCTTCCATATGTTTGGGGAGTCTCCCACATGGCTTTTGGTGAACACCAAACGTGTTTGCTTATTTTTTAAGCAATGGCTTTTTTCTGCCACTCTTCCATAAAGCCCAGCTCTGTGGAGTGTACGGCTTAAAGTGGTCCTATGGACAGTTACTCCAATAACCGCTGTGGAGCTTTGCAGCTCCTTCAGGGTTATCTTTGGTCTCTTTGTTGCCTTTCTGATTAATACCCTCCTTGCCTGGTCCGTGAGCTTTGGTGGGCGGCCCTCTCTTGGCAGGTTTGTTGTGGTGCCATATTCTTTCCATTTTTTAATAATGGATTTAATGGTGCTCCGTGGGATGTTCAAAGTTTCTGATATTTTTTTATAACCCAACCCTGATCTATACTTCTCCACAACTTTGTCCCTGACCTGTTTGGAGAGCTCCTTGGTCTTCATGGTGCCGCTTGCTTGGTGGTGCCCCTTGCTTAGTGGTGTTGCAGACTGGGGCCTTTCAGAACAGGTGTATTTATACTGTGATCATGTGACACTTAGATTGCACACAGATGGACTTTATTGAACTAATTATGTGACTTCTGAATGTAATTGGTTGCACCAGATCTTATTTAGGGGCTTCATAGCAATGGGGGTGAATACATATGCACGCACCAGTTTTCCGTTATTAATATTTTTGAATTTTTTGAAACAAGTTTTTTTTTTTTCATTTCACTTCACCAATTTCAACTCTTTTGTGTATGTCCATTACATGAAATCCAAATAAAAATCAATTTAAATTACAGGTTGTAATGCAAGAAAATAGGAAAAACGCCAAGGGGGATGAATACTTTTGCAAGGCACTGTAGGTGCCAGGCGCACCGGTTTGTGTCAAGCTCTGGGTTTTTCATGCTCTACAGTTTCCTGTGTGTATCAAGAATGGTCCACCACCCAAAGGGCAACTCATTATTAAGGTGTTCTTAATGTTTTGTACACTCAGTGTAGGTTACTTGTCTATCTCTCTTGTTCTTGCTCTCTCTCTCTCCCTCTACCTCTCTTCATACCTGTGTGATTAACTGCCAACACAATATAGATGAGTTCATATCACAAATGTATTTCTATAGAATTTAAGAGAACCCTTTCTCTATTAGTGAAGAGATTCATATTGGGTTGGAGATGTACAGTATATTGCAGAGCCATAGGCTCCACTGTACTGTAACTGAAGGAGAAGGTTAATTGGAGACACTCAAATTGAAACTGACAGTCAGCCATTTTATTTGTAGCAGTGGGATAAAAATAAGTTTGATAATATAAATCCCAGAGATACTGAGTTTCAGTTGAACAAGAGAGGGATATCTTGAAATTAAAGGCACTTACACTACCCTACAGTACCTGCTGTAAGCCTTTTAGATATTTCTTTGCCGGTTAATATGGTAACATTCATTTACAATTTATTAATTAGAAGTGTTTGGCACTCCAATGATATCATTAGGATATCAGACCATGGGCATCTGTCTGCACAACATTTTCTCTCCCCTCCTTTCTTTCATCTCTGGGTCTTCAACTTTACACAAATTCAGTTCTGGATTCATTATAAAGCATATAAACATGAAGCTTCAGTTTTGCTTATTCAAATGTTTATTTTTTTATTGATATCTAACAATACCCCAGCTGGGTAGATGAGGAATGGGCCATCGTGCATCACCCTAATGATCTCACCCGTCATTGCGTGGGATGAGACGGGTCTCCCCTGCCCTGGCTAAGTGCTCCTGGAGGTTGATGGAGGGCCTTGGTGTTCAAATGCATGACAAGGTTAATGCTCCCATCAGAGCCTCCGCCAATAGTCACAGACCCAGTGACAGACAGTCAAAGGAGGCAGAGATGCCTTATCAAATTCCTGCTGGACAAAAACTGGTTGAATCAACGTTGTTTCGACGTCATTTCAACTCCAAACATCTATGTGATGACAATAAATCAATGTGGAAAACTAATTGGATTTGCTAGAAGTCATCAACGTAAAGGGCAACTTTTAACCTAAATCCAATGATGTGACATTTTTTGTTAAATTCGCGTTAGTTGACAACTCATCCAAATGTAAATCAAAACCAGACTTTGAACTGACTTCTGTGCCCAGTGGAAGATGACTGTAGAATGGAATGAGGAACACAATTCTAGAAGGTCCAAGATGGGACTTTGCAGGGGTAGAGAGAGCGAAGAGATCTGAGGAAGAATTGGAGGCTGAAAACCTATTTTATTTCATGGTTATACAGTGG